>NC_136979.1:2417500-2492500 GCF_032717465.1 Coenobita brevimanus
CATTTAATATCATGACACCCCTGCACCAGCCCATCATCAAAACCACACCACATGCTATCTTCCTATCTATCTATGGCCAGACGCCTAAATCCCGTAAGAGGTGGCCACAAACAAAGCGCCTCCACATTCACTGAACAAAATAACCCTGTAGAATTGATTATACCCAAGTTCATCCCCATTATCCCATTGCCAAAGCCCCACCTGATCTACCTAATGGACCCAACACGCGGACGGTAATGGATGGATGGGGGACAAGGGGGGGAACTATTTTTTTCCCTCCCTTTATCGATGACTCTCGTGTGTATAATCTGTGGTTCAGTGGAAATGGAATCGCTGTTAGTGGGATCCGATTCTGTCTGTGATTCTTGTTGCTGTGTTTTCTTTTCCTGTGTGATATTTAATTAGAGAGAGATAGTTAGACAGGTAGATAGACAGATAGACAGAAGAGGAAAAGAAAAACTCGGACTGCAGTGGTTAACCGAAGGGGAGATGGTCCTAAGAAGAATTAGGAAACAGAATACAGACGGCCATCCTCCGCTTAACCCCACCTATTTCACACCCCGCATTGTCTTTGGATAAGGAAGCATCGTAACACCTCTTCCATACCTACTTATTCCTGGACATGGCACTTTAGCATTCCACTGTGTGCTATGTATACAAATCCCATAGATATTAAAATTCTCTGCGTAACATACCGGGGAAAATTAATATGTAGTAACAATAAATAAATCACGAAGGGAAAAAAATGGGAAAGCCCTTTAAGTATGTGGATCTAGGGTGACATGGCTGAGTTTACGATCTTTCCGAGTTACGATCTTTCCCCTTTTACGATCTTTCCCCTGGTGGTAGGACGCGGGGAAGGATTTTTATTGTAAACTTTTATCAATTTGCAACTGGAGTGGGTCGTGGCTTGCAGGAGAGAACAAGGAACTGGGGTACAAATAAGGTGATCCTCCGTCTCACCCCACCTACTCCACAGCGAGAGGACCTTAGGGTTTACGAGAAGGGATACATAAAACTGCAAGACCTCCTCAGAGCAAGGGGAGAAAGGGGAGAAGGAGAAGGAGGAGGGGAAGGAAAGGGAGGGGGGATCAGGGGAAGTGTAAAGGAGAGAGAGAGAAAGGACGGAAGCAGAGGAGGAGGAGCAAGGTGAGGGAGTGAGGGGATGAGGGGGAACTGGGAGAAAGGGGAGAGGTGAGCAAGGAAAAAGGGTCAGAGGAGGGGGACAAGGGAGAGCGGGCAGCTGGGGAGGAGAGGCAGCGAGGGGAGGAGGGGAAGAATGGGGAGGAAGGGGAGCATGGTAGCAGAATGAGGTGACCTGCATGTGTGAGCCGTCCCGTGTTGTGATGTGATGTAATTATGTTCATGGGGGGAAGGGAAAGGGGACGGGGAGAGGGGAAAAGGGGAGATGAGAGGTGAGGGGAGGAGAGATGAGGGCTGAGTGGGTGTGGTGGAGGAAGGCTCAGGGGGAAATGGGGTATGGGAGGCTAAAAGGAAAGAAGGGAGATTAGAGGAGGGGAAAAAGAGAAATGAAAACTGAGTGGGAGTGAAAGATTAATGTGAGGTGGGGAGACTGTGAGGAAAGAGGAAAAATGAGAGGATGAGGAGGGAGTAGGATGTGGTTGAAAGTTAAGATAGGTGGAAATGAGAGGAATAAGATGAAGGGGAAAGGGAAGGAGAGACAAGAAGGGGAAAGGGCTGGCAGTAGGATGCTAACCCCTTCAGCCCAAAGATAAAACTTTCATCATCATCTTATCATCCTTGCACGACTTTACTCAGCTTAGGGTGTCGTCTGGTGTATGGATATTATTT
Organism: Coenobita brevimanus; assembly: GCF_032717465.1. NCBI lineage: Eukaryota > Metazoa > Arthropoda > Malacostraca > Decapoda > Coenobitidae > Coenobita > Coenobita brevimanus. The sequence continues at coordinate 2,419,313 of NC_136979.1, forward strand.
TTATTTATTTTGTCTTTCCTTCTTCTGTTCATCTAAAAAAAAAAAAGTAGGACTCGACCCATGATATAAAGGAAGAAGTCTGGGAGTAGCAAGAGTAAGAAAAGAAAAAAAAAGGAAAAAAAGTTCTTGGTCTGACTTGTTTAAAGAAAGTTTGGCCCAGTTTCCATGTCAGTGTCGGGGCTTCATATTTACGATTCTTCTTAATCCTCACCCCTTCACTTCGATGACGCATTTTTCCATTATCTTCACCCTTCTTAAAGACGAATTTCAATCAGCAAAGGGGAATGAATGTGAAAATATTGAAGCTACATCCAATTCATACAGTCCAATAAATTTCTCCTTAATACAATCAGTGCACTAGTTCGAAAATGACAAGAATACCTTATAAAATACCCGGTACGTCATCGTAGTGAAGGGGTTGGCGATAATTGCCATCCCAAGTCCTACCTGTTACACCTGCCATATCACGTGTACCCTGGTCAGGTGAGAAATTGGCTACTGATTAGCTGACAGGGGGGCAGGTGTCACTGGAGCGTCTCAGGGGTATGGGGACAATTTACCTGCGGAGAAGAGGACACGTGTTGGTCCAGGTGGGTTGGAAGTTAGTGCTAGGACATCTGAGGTTGCTGTTTGGACATCTGCTTTGCTATCGTCCTTTCGAGCTTCAAGTTAGTGTTTGGACATCTGGGTTGTTAGTAGTCTTTGCTGAAGTTAGTGTTTGGACATCTGCGTTGTTTTCGTCCTCTGCTGAAATTAGTATTTGGACATCTGGGTTGCTATCGTCCTTTGCTGAAGTTAATATTTGGACATCTGCGTTGCTGTCATTCTTTGTTGGAAGTAAGTGTTTGGACATCTGCTCTGTTTTCGTCCTCTGCTGAAGTTAGTTGTTGGACATCTGCTTTGCTATCTTCCTTTGCTGAAGTTAGTGTTTGGACATCTATATTGCTATCGTCCTTTGCTGAAGTTAGTGTCTGGGCATCTGCTTTGCCTTCGTCCTTTGCTGAAGTTAGTGTTTGGACATAAGTTAGTGTCTGGATATCTGCTTTGCCTTCGTCCTTTCGAGCTGGATGATAACACACAGTAACTTAGCTGAAAAGGTCTAATCGAGGTTTTTCTTGAGTTATTCTTCTTAAATATTGCCAAGATGATTGTTGGTGAGGTTCTTGTTGCTACAGTGTGTTTATTCTCGTTTGGCAAAGATCCCTAACCTCATTCAGCTCAGTTTATTGCCAGGTGGAGTCAGACTGGAGGGCTGATTTGGCTAGTAACCAAGGAGATTCATTCCTACCTCATTACAAGGGCATATGGAATTTCATATAACTAAGAGTAAGTATTAAAGTTGTGAGAATGGCCCAGTTCCCTCAGGTGAAAGCAAACCTCTCTCTCTCTCTCTCTCTCTCTCTCTCCTTTGGCTGACGTTGAAATTGGTGTCAGTAATGATGATGATAAAGAAGATGATGATTACGATGATGATGATGAGGAGGAGGAGGAAGAGATGGAGCATGATGAAGAAGATGATTTTGGTGATGGATGATGGTTGGTAATGATGATGATGATGATGATGATTGTGACGGCTGACAATGATGATGATGATGATGATGATTATGATAACCTTCCACCAACCCCTCCATTCCATACTCGCTTCCCTGCCTCCCCTTCCAACCTCTCTCTCTCTCTCTCTCTCTCTCTCTCTCTGCAATTCCTTATCAGTGAAATGGCCTCTGGAGATAGCAGCCTGCCCACTATAGAGATAACAGGAGCCTGGATTGGTTTCTGTGCTTCCTGGTTCTCTATTCCTACCAAACCGAGACTATCCACACCTACTACAACCAAATCTAACAACCAAATTTTCCTTTACCTACCTTGATATTCCAAACTCACCTAACCTGTAGCGCTTCCTCCTTAGCGCTTCCTACATAGCGATTTAGTTTTACATATTACACCTTAACATTCTTCTTTTATTTCTAACCATTTTCTTTATATAGACCTGTTTTGCACCAATGAACCACGGATGAATACTCAGGTGTACTGTACAGAATAAATCGCTAAGGAAGAGGTGCTAGGGAAATTCGAGTCACCTAGAAAATGCCCTCTATAATTGCAACATCTATAACTAATGCAATGGCTCCAGGTTGCATGACACTGCTTACATGCAAGGGGAAATTACCAGGGATGTGGGTGACTCCGTTGCTCCTTCATTTGCAATACCTCAACCTTCTCATTCCATCCATGCAAAAAAGAAAAATTGTTGAAACTGGACTGCATATTGGATGGTACGTAAATAGTTGTATCTTATGTGTAGCGGACATGGCTCAGTCTGCTGGTGTGGGCGTGGGGGTCGCAGAGGGAATAGGAAGTGAAGACATGAATCCAGTAACTTAATATACATACCTTAACTTCTAATCTAACTTAACACTATCTAACCTGACCTAATTGCCTCTCTGTATCACTATCAACAATGCTCTCTCTCTCTCTCTCTCTCTCTCTCTCTCTCTCTCTTACACACACACACACACACACACACACACACACACACACACACACACACACACACACACACCACCACCACCACCACCACCACCACATCCTTTCCTTTCATTTTAACCAACCTTTTTTTTTTTTTTTCCTCACACGTTCCTCAGTATCCTCCATCTCTCTCATTTCGTAACAAAATCTCGCCTGCGACTGCACCGCCTCTACTTCACACTTAATGCATGTCCCTCACTCTCCTCTCTGACGCCTCACATCAAAAATAATCACTCGTGGGCAGAGAAACATACCAAGCCTCTCTCAGCTTAGGAATATTAGCTAGTAGAAGTGAGATGCAAAGGAGATGAAATATGAAGTGAGTTTTGTTCAAGACTGTATTGACACTCCCTTCCTTCCTCCTCCTCCTCCTCCTCCTCCTCCTCTTCCTCCTCCCTCTCGGTTCAACCCCTCCTCTTACTTCTTCAGGCAAACATACAAGCAACGCCAAGGCACCCCACTCCCTCGACACCCTGTATGTGTGTGTGTGTGTGTGTGTGTGTGTGTGTGTGTGTGTGTGTGTGTGTGTGTGTGTGTGTGTGTGTGTGTGTGCTGCTACATATCGGCAAACTTCGCAGCGTCAAGCATAACAGTCCGGGTCCCAGGTGCTTTACGGCGGCCATTAGAGACGAGAGTGGTGTAATATCGTGTTTGATTTTCGTCCTTGCCGCACTTAACCCTCCACCTGCTCCCCCCCAAGACATACATCGACACTCCCTCCCTCCCTCCCTCCCTCCCTCCTTCTTTTCTTTCTCCTTCTCTTCTCTCTCCCTCCCTCCTTCTATATTCTCCCTACTTTCCCCTCTCCTCTCTTCTCCTTCCCTCCTTTCCCCTCTCGTCTTCTCTCCTTCTTTTCATCTCCTCCTCTCTTCTTTCCTTTCTCTTCTCTTCTTTCTCCTTTCTTTCTCCCATTTTCTCTTTCCTGCCCCCTCCGCCCCTCCATCTCTCCCTCCTTCCTTTTCTTCTCTCTTTCTTCCTCTCCCTTTTCCTCCTTCCCTCATTTTCGTCTCCCTATCTCCTCCTTTCGCTCCCTCTCTTCTTTTTCTTCTCCCTTTCTCCTTGCTTCATTCTCCCTCCCCCCACATGTCCGTCTCCCCCCTTCCTTCCCTCCTCCCTCCCTTTCTCATCTTCTCCTTCTCCCTTCCCCTCTACCTCTCTCCCTTCCTCCTTTCCATCATCCTCCCACCCCTTCGTACATTCACCCTTTTCCTCCGTACCTCCTTTCCTCCCTCCACTCTCCTCCTCCTCCTCTCGTTATCCCTCCCTCCCTCCACTCCGCTTCCTTCTCCCTCCCTTACATTCTTCGCGCCAGCTTGATCTGACAGCCACATTTCTTTCGACAGCCGTGCCCTTTCTGACAGCCATACCTTACCTAACAGCCGTAAGCCCCCCTGATAAGGTGTATTACGTCTGGCTGTTAAATTCCTCCTGACAGCTCTATCCCTACAGACAGCCACATTCTCCTGACAGTCACATTCTTTCTGACAGTCACATTCTCATGACAGCAACATTCCATCCGACAGTTACATTCTTTTTGACTTCCATATTCCTCTCTGAGAGTCGCATTCTTTTTGACAGTAATATATATGTTTTTTTAATAGCCATACCTTCCATTGACAGCAGTACCTTCTTCCTTTCTTTTTTCTTTATCTTTTTTTTTTATTCTGAGCTTAGATTTGAAGCCCGTTTCCTCAGGTTCAGGAGTCCACATGTCATACACCTTCATGCGTTCCCACTTCGGTGCTAATGCCGACCGTCAATACTGAATACATGTGTAGGCCGCCTCGCTCAGGACCGGTGTGTGTGTGTGTGTGTGTGTGTGTGTGTGTGTGTGTGTGTGTTTATAATCAGTCCTATTGAAGATTAGTCAAATATTTAAAATCAGATCAACCATTTCTTTCATACCCCAGACGAAGATCGAACTCACACCCTTTTGGACACCACACCACTTCACCAACCACCTGACCACCATACTCCCCTTATAATTCTCTCTCCTGATATTTATACTCCAATACACTGATACTCCTCCTATACACTCTCCTGTCACCCATTTAAATACAAAAGACAGCAGACAGCAACAAATCTAATGGTCCTTTCTGTGTTGTTGGCTGTAGAGAAGACTGACTATGATATCTAATGCTATGAGATAAAGATAGGGATAGAGAAAGGAAGAAGAGACCCGACTGCTATGTTATTCCTTATCGTTATATCATAGAATTAGATAACATAGTCAATCTTATCTATAACAAACAGCCATACTCTTTCTAGACGCCATATCTCAGCTGTATTCCTTGGAGAGACACAGCATCCTTGTCATTTTTCTCTCAGTTTACCCTTTTTTCTCTTCTCGTTAATATCCATCGTCCATTATGTTTCTCCAATTACAGTTTTATATCAGTAGCCTATCCTATCGTTCTGTTAAGGCCTGTTCACCATCCCAATCCAGCCTTTCATCATCCCTGTCCAGTCTTTCACCATCCCTATCCAACCTTTCACCATCCCTATCCAACCTTTCACCATTCCTATCCAGCCTTGCACCATCCCCATCCAACCTTTCACCAGCCCCATCCAGTCTTTCACCATCCCTATCCAACCTTTCACCATCCCTATCCAGTCTTTCACCATCCCTATCCAGTCTCGCACCATCCCCATCCAACCTTTCACCAGCCCCATCCAGTCTTTCACCATCCCTATCCAACCTTTCACCATCCCTATCCAGTCTTTCACCATCCCTATCCAGTCTTTCACCATCCCCATCCAACCTTTCACCATCCTCATCCAAGCCTTGCACCATCCCCACCCAACCTTTCACCCATCCCTATCCAACCTTTCACCATCCCCATCCAGTCTTTCACCATCCCCATCCAGTCTTTCACCATCCCCATCCAACTTTGCACCATCCCCATCCAACCTTTCACCATCCCTATCCAGTCTTTCACCATCCCCATCCAGTCTTTCACCATCCCCATCCAACCTTGCACCATCCCCATACAATTCCCCAACCATCCATCCTTATTACCTCAACCCATTCCCCAATTTCGTCACCTCCCAACACACCCTGTCACAACTACCGCCCCACCTGCCGCTGTTTCTCGTGCCTGTTGCTGTCGTTTACACCCTCGCTGGCACTGAGAGAGAGAGAGAGAGAGAGAGAGAGAGAGGGGGGGGACGGGGGGTACACCGTCATTTCTCTTAGGATTTGGAATTTTGGGAAGAATTTACCGCTGGTTGTCATGTCAAACCAATTCCTCCCCTCCCCCTCCTCCCCCTCCCTTTTCCCTCTCCCTACCCTCTATCCTGTCTCCCCCCTCCCTCACCCTCACCCCACCTCTTCCCTCACTCCTCTCCTCCCCCTTCCCTCTCCCCTCTCCCCCTCCTTCCTCCCTGTCCCCTTCCTTTCTCATTCCCTCACCCCATGTGCCTTTAGGGATTTGTGTGTATGTGTCGGTATGTGCGTGTGTGTTTGTGTGTGCGTGTGAGTTTCTGAGTGTGTAAGTTTGTTTGGATTTGTGTGCGCCTATGCTTTTCCAAGTTGGTCAGTTTGTTTTGTTTCTGTGCATGTGTTTGTGTGTGTGTGTGTGTGTGTGTGTGTGTGTGTGTGTGTGTTCTATAGCTGTATTTATGTGTGTTCAGATGTGTTTGTTAATGTGCTTGAACTGTAGTTGGGAATGTTTGGGTACGTGCATGTGCGTGTATGGTTATTTATGCGAAGGTGTGTCAGTGTCTGTGTGTGAACGAGAGAGAGAGAGAGAGAGAGAGAGAGAGAGAGACAGTTGAGTACAATAAATAAATTAATGTTTTTAAATCTGAAAACAATTATTCACTCTTTGTCTGTGTGTGTGTGTGTGTGTGTGTGTGTGTGTGTGTGTGTGTGTCTCTCTCTCTCTCTCTCTCTCTCTCTCTCTCTCTCTCTCTCCAGTCAGTAACATACAATTTGCTGTGGATTTCGCTGGAGTAAAATTGACCAGTTTTTAGCGTGCATTAAATACCTAACTTCATCTATGGCAAAAATAAATAAATAAATAAATAATTAAATAAAATAATAAATGAAATAAAAAGCTCATCACTGGAACGCAGAGTATATGTGATTTGAGTGTCGATGTAAATTTATGTATGTATGTATGTATATATGTATGTATGCATGTGTGGGTGAGTCTGTACAGTATATAATCATGGAGAGAACAAGGACAAAGTATAGATATGTGTCACCTCATGTATGGATATATATACTACCGCATCCTCTTAAATGTCTGCCCCCGTGGGATTGAACCCAGGTCAGGAGTATTAACAGATACGCACAGACTATTAGACCTGGCTACGGTGCTTCCTATATCAACAGTATATATCGAATTATAATATAGCATTTCATCCACTATGTAGTAAATAGCTTCAGGAATATAACAAACAGAATATTTCGATTTAGCTTAATTTCACGACCAAATTAATTTACCTGAAGTTTTACCTGGTTTTCATTAACAGTGGCCAAATAATATAAAAAATAACTGGGACTTTTTTTTTATTTGATTTGGTGTGCCAGTACGTACAGACCCCTTGCACGTACAGGCTGGTCCTTGAATTACGCACCGCAGTTCTCGTGTTTTGCAAGGACGGCTGAGTCAACGTTACCTGTGTCTAATCTTCACTTTATACTCCCCCAAACCATTTCCATTCTTTATAGTGTCTGTTTTTTTTACGTCCGGAGTTTGTATGGCTCATTAATAATTTCTTGAGGCGACCCAAATGTCTACTCTCCTCACACAGGCCGTCCCTGCAACACACAAACTTGGTGAGTGTAATATACGAACTACCCTGTGTGTCTAGTCCAACTCCAAGCCTCCATTTAGGCATAATTAGCAGTAACTCTTGCCGTAAACTGTCCAGGAAATGTTGGGGTAAATAACTTGAGGGAGGGGCGTGAAATGGGAGTACTAATATTGACAGTGGAAATGGACAGGATAAACATTGCAACATTTCAACATTTCAGCATCAAAGGCAACTCGTGTTATAGATTACCCCATGTTTCAATCTGGGATAAAAATTAGTCTAATGTTTTCTTTCCCTCTCATGCCTTTCATTTTCTCTCTGCTGGCTAATATTCGTGAGCTGGGAGAGGGCTGGTGTGACTCCACGACAATACGAGTAGATCAGTTCTGCTTGATATTCGTGAGATGGGAGAAGGTTGATATGTTTTTCCGGCAGTAAATGATGCTTTCTTTGATGTTCTTATGCTCAGAGAGGCTTCACATGATTCTCTACACATAGATGATTCTCTCTTTGATATTTCTAAGCCGAGAGAGGCTTGGTATTATTCTCTGCCAGTAGATGATATTCTCTTTGATATTCCTAAGCTTAGAAGGGCTTGGTATATTTCTCCAACCATAGATGATTCCCTCTATGATATTTTTAAGCTGAGACTTGGTATAATTCTCTCCCTTTGATATTTCTAAGCTGAGAAAGGTTTGGCATGATTCTCTTCTAGTAGATAATGCTTGTACTCCCTTGATTTATAAGTTGAAATAAGGCTGTATGAAACTCGACCCATAGATAACGCTCCCTCTAATATTCCTAAGCTGAGAGAGGTTTGACATGACTGTTCTTTGATATAGTAAGTCAGTGCAGGGAGGGGGAAGCGACAAGACCTATGAGTGATACAGACGCAGTGACATACATGGCGAACTTCATAATGATTCCCCTGCTGGACATGAAGCGAGGTTTGCATTAGGGCGTCGAGGTGTGTGTGAAATTATTGCTTATCATGAACCATAGATGTGAACAGCTCCGCCTGCTTTAGAATTCGCCTCTCCTTTCCGGTGGCTTGTTCCTCCTTCATCCTGGCTTCCTATAGGCTGGAGGGGAGGAGGACTGAGATATGGTCTTTATTACTTTATAATCTGGGACGTCTCGTAAGTTGAAAAAATTGCGTGGAGGCAATTTGTTTGTGGCCACCCCTTGCGGGGTTAAGGCGTCTGGTTGTGTAGATTGATTGACTGACTGATTGACTGACAGATGGATAGATAGATAGCAGGAAAAATAAAGTCCTCAGGCTCGAAAAGTTTAATATAACTGTTTAATATCAATATGCATACTCACTCTCTCTCTCTCTCTCTCTCTCTCTCTCTCTCTCTCATCCACAGTCACCGTGGAGGATTAGACAGACATGTGAATCATAACTCACTTCCAATTATCCATCAAACGTGCTCACCTGTTCTCATTAAGTTGTAAGTGCCTAATTACACGACTAATGTGCTAATTAGTCACGAAGTCAAATGAAGATGACTAAAAATCTCTCTCTCTCTCTCTCTCTCTCTCTCTCTCTCTCTCTCTCTCTCTCTCTCTCTCTCTCTCTCTTATAGGTATGTAATACACACGAATACATTAAATGAAACATAAAATACTATTAAACTAAGGATATTTTTACAGTCAAGGTACAATAAAATGAAACAAACACACAGCATAATTTCAAACATTTTTACTCTTAAGCATCAAATCACTAGTAATTTTTTTTTTTCATTGACTGGGATACAAATGAATTTAGCCACACACACATTCCTTTCATTTTTAGGTGAAATTCTAGGCGTAATCTTTAAATTTTAAGTAATGAAAATACCTAAATAATAAAGGTACACGCACTGATATTATGGGGAAGCTTGTGTTTTCCGTCCCTGGGTCAAAATACATGATTTTATTTTAGGGACGAAACATCTGTGGTAAAGTGTGTTGGTGCCATGAAAATCAAAACAACTAAATCAATAAACTCCTTGATATAAAGAGATTCTAAACCCCTTCAGCTCTCGTTACAGGAAGTGTCGAATGTACTAAAATGGTCCCTACTTTAAATCTACAGGACTTACGGTGTTTTCGTACCGCTAAATGAGATGGACTGGGCAGTAAATGGTCCATCATAGGAAACTGACTTAACTCCTTGTCGACCCGAGTTTTAAGTGCGTGTATAGAGCTACCCACATACAGAACTTGGCAACTGGGACAAGGGAAATACAAAATAAACGATCGAGAGGCGTAAATCATCCGGCATACGGCCCTTGAAATGAAATAAATAAATCAATAAATATAAACTTTGAATGTGTGGAAAGGTTGGGTGGGAAAGAGAGAGAGAGAGAGACAGGTTAGAGATTGACTCTCTCTCTCTCTCTCTCTCTAACTTACACAGAGCCTATCTTAGAGAGTTTGAACATGAGTGAAAAAACTGTTAAAAATCCCTGGAAACAGGTTCAGTTTAGCCAGAAAAGTTAGAGAAAAGTAAAGTTAGAGAAAATGAAAGTTAGAGAAAAGTAAAGTTAGAGAAAATGAAAGTTAGAGAAAATGAAAGTTAGAGAAAATGAAAGTTAGAGAAAATGAAAGTTAGAGGAAATGAAAGTTAGAGAAATTTAGGCTCCAAACTCTCACCGTCTCTCTCTCCTAGTCAATCTTTCCACCTGTCACATTGGGTTATCTGCAGTTTTGAATGTTTTTGTGGCTATGGAAAAAAAAAAAATCGTATTGCCTTATTACAGAGATTAATCAGTGCTTTGTAGAACTGAAGCTTATACGTATTAAAAATCAGGCTGTAACTTATTTTGGCTTATTTTTGTCTCATAAGCTGATTGTAATTATTAATGTTTCCTTTCAAGTTTCTTATTTCGAAAACTTGGAGTAAATTGGATAGAAGTGAGTGATCAGTAGAAATGCTATTGTGTGTGTGTGTGTGTGTGTGTGTGTGTGTGTGTGTGTGTGTGTGTGTGTGTGTGTGTGTGTGTGTGTGTGTGTGTGTGTTTCCATCACAATTAACTATTTTCATCATCATCATCATCATCATTATCATTTTAATCATCTTTGTCTTCACCTTTATCTTCATCTTCGGCATCATCATCATCATCATCATCATCATCATCATCGTCATCATTATTTTCTTATTCATAAATCACTTTCATCATCATCATTATTTTCATCCTCATGTATCACCTTCAACATCATCATCATCATCATCATCATCATCATCATTATTTTCATCCTCATGTATCACCTTCAACATCATCATCATCGTCATCATTATATTGATATTCATATATCACCTTCATCATCATCATCATCATAATTTTCATCTTGATATATCACCTTCAACATCATCATCATCATCATCATTATTATTATTTGTATCTTCATAATTATATCACCACCACCACGACCATCATCATCATCATCATCATCATTGTTATTATTATTTTCTTCTTCATATATCACCTTCATCATCATCATCATTATTATTATTTTCATCTTCATATATCACCTTCATCATCATCATCAACCACCACCATCATTACTTTCACCTTCATATATCACCTTCATCATCATCATCATCATCACCATCATTACCTTATTTTACACTATTATTAACTGAATAAAAAGCAAGAAATTCACCTACCGTAGTACCCTCTAATTTTGGACCTTTCAACCATGCATTTGACTCTCCTATTTTCTGTTCATTTTTTCTTTGAGGGAACAGTCTTGCGGGTGTCTGGCCTTTGGTTCCTTCTTCCTTGCATTAAAAAAAAAAATCAAGCTCTCGAGGTTCACTGCAGTGCTCCATAAACGAAATCATTAAAGAAATTCTATGATTATGTTGCTCTTTCAGTGCCTGTGGGGTAGAGCCATGCCGTTGACTGACGCGTGTTCCCTCTCTCTCTCTCTCTCTCTCTCTCTCTCTCTCTCTCCTTACACCTTTCTCCCTCCAGCCTCACCATTCTCCTCCCTTCCTTCCTTGTGCTGCTCAGTTCTTCCTTCATCTCCTAAACCAGTTCCTCCTCCATATCCTCAGTCAGTTCCTTCTTCATCTCCTCAATCAGCTCGTCTTTCATCTCCTCAGTCAGTTTCTCCTTCATTCGCTTAGCCAGTTCCTCCTCCATCTCCTCAGTCAGTTCCTTCCTCATCTCCTCGGTCAGTTCTTTCCTCATCTCCTCGGTCAGTTCTTTCCTCATCTCCTCGGTCAGCTCTTCCTTCACCTCCTCACCTACTTCCTCCTTCATTTCCACACTCATTTCCTCACTCAGTTCCTCCTTCACCTCCTCACTCACTTTCTCTTTCATCTCCTCAATCAGTTGCTCCACCTTTACCTCGCCAGCCTCAGTCTCTTCCGGTTCCGATACGAGCTGGTCCAGACGGGCTTTCGGTCTGGACGATTTAGACGTGGACGAACCACCTGGAGGCCTTGAACGGTCTTTCGGTCTTGATCTGGAAGTGGACGGACCAGCTGGGGAGCCTGGAGGGGAGGAAGGAGCCTTATTTTGGTCTTTTTTGCCGTCTCTCTTCTTTCCATGACCCTTCTTGACCTTAGCATGGTCGGAGGTCAGAACCTCCTTTTCCTCGATCATCAGTTCTTCCTGCTTCTTGGGGGATGTGAGCTGAGGGGAGGGTGAGCGTAAGCCTTTCTTCCTTCGGGCTGGTTCGTCGGGCTGGTTCTTGCGTTTCGGGAGGGCTTTGGCAGGGGGGAAGGGCGTGTAACGAACCGGGCTGGCGGGCTGATCAGGAGTGTAACACAGCTCCATGTCTATCTCTCGCTTCTTGCTCTCTGCGGGGATTGAGAGGGTGTGCTGAAGTGGGCACGATTTGCACACACACACACACACACACACACACACACACACACACACACACACACACACACACACACACACACACACACACACACACACACACACACACACACACACACACACACACACACACACACACACACACACACACACACACACACACACACACACACACACACACACACACACACACACACACACACACACACACACACACACACACACACACACACACACACACACACACACACACACACACACACACACACACACACACACACACACACACACACACACACACACACACACACACACACACACACACACACACACACACACACACATTTATAGGAAGGGCATAGCAGTGATACCAGAAGTAGATAACCCTCCTTACCTCGAGAGAGAGAGAGAGAGAGAGAGAGAGAGAGAGCGTAAAAGAAGAAAGTAAGCGAAAAGAAGAAAAGAAAAGAGAGTAACCAGATACAATACGAGAACAGAAGGAAAAGGAACTGACTGACTAACTGCTTAACCAACAAACTCACTGCCATCTGCCTCCCTAACTGAACCATTGACTGAGCTAACTGACCACACTGAAACAAGGTAGGCTGTAAAATAGACTCACTGCCCAGAATTTTGGTGAGGTGTCGAGCAAAACAGCAGGTGCCGCATAGGACGATGAGAAAGCCGACTACCACACCCAGCAACATGGTGATACTGCACAAGTTCGTTTCTGTTGGTGAGCAAGAGTTGTTGTAGTGATGGTGATGGTGGTGGGATGGTGATAGTAGTAGTAGTAGTAGGAGTAGTAGTAGTAGTAGTAGTAGTAGTAGTAGTAGGGAGAGAGAGGAGGAGGAGGGGAAAGAGGAGAAGGAGTACTAGAATTGTGGTTGCTTCAGTGTGTGTGTGTGTGTGTGTGTGTGTGTGTGCTGTAAATTTCTCTGAAAGTACAAAGCTATATCTAAGCGGTAAAATAAGTTGAGGAATTAATGTAAGATAAGTGGGAATATGCTAGAGACGAAAAGGAAAGAACTGTAAGAGATGGAAGCCATAAAGGGGCAGATGAGGAGACTATTCTAAATGTGATGGAATGAGGAGAGGATATGGGTGGAGAACACGATGGAGATGGGCGGCGGAGAGCTGGGAGAATGGGCAAACGGCAGGTATTGAAGTACAGCCAAAAACGAAAAAAAAGATTGAAAAAGTATCGCACATCTCACCGCACGTATAATTCTGAAATATGGACGATGCATTGTAATATGTGGAGCAGCCTGTGATTATAAGTGTAAATATTATACTTGGTAATTATTATATGAGAGGGGTAAAGTATATGAGGGAAGGGGACGAGAGATTTGGGGGAAGGCAGTGCAATAGTAGGGGACAGGGCGACATGGAGGCAATTTGTATGTGGCCACCCCTTACTGGATTAAGGCGTCTGACAATAGATAAACAGACAGATAGACATATAATTAATAGGACTCGAAACTGCACAAAAATGTACATTCTGGATGCTTTTTTTTTTTTTCAGGCACTAATTTATTATATTTATATGTGTCCTTCAAAACTCGTTCATTTTCATATCCATCGTACCCCAGGTGTGCCATACCTTTTTCGTTGATTGAACTAAATGCAGGTAAGATGAGAGCCCGTATTCTAAGGGGCTCAGGAGGCCTCTTAGCACCTCTTCCTGGCGATTTATTTTGCACATTACACCTTACTGTTTTTTTTTTTTTTTTGTTTCTCATACTGACATACTTTACATCATGCAAGGGGATACCAAGGCGCTATGTGCAGAATAATTCGCTACCGAGGAAGTGTTGCGGAATCTCCAAAGCCACTCAGAAAACGGCCCTCTAAAATTTCAAGGATATTGTTTTCAAGGGGTGAGAGTTTGCCCAGTTCCACCAGATAAAGAAAATGAAAGAAAAAAAAAATACCTTCATCCATGCAGGCTTCGAAAGTACAGATTTGAAGTTTAACGAGGGGGAATGCCGTCATTTTCAGTTCCTTTGCTGAATTCGCCCTCGCCTTCAGCTTCCTCACGTGTGTAACTGCATTCTGAAGTTACAGTAGCTTCAGTTAACATTCTCAGGCCCTTATTCTACCCTAACACCTCTTCCTTAGCGATTTATTTCCCAAACTACCCATCAACATCCTCTCCTTTGCTTCTTATATCTTTTTAATATAGACGTAGATTGCATGAATGGCACACAAGAACATAATAACGGAGCAGAATCAGAAATAAATCAGTCAGGAAGGGGCGTTACGAAGGCTCTTGACCACAGCAGAATACCCCCCTCAGGATCAGAGCAACTCTAGTATCATACAACATTCTCTCTCTGTCTGTCTGTCTGTCTCTCTCTCTCTCTCTCTCTCTCTCTCTCTCTCTCCGGAATATTCTTGTGCTTATGGGACGGCTGGCAAATTCTGATCGGTGTTCACTTTGCATCACTTACTCATCCCCTACTCCCACAGCCACACCTACGCCCACACCAGCAGACTGCCCCGTCCCCATAACTGCTACTACTACTACTACTACTACTACTATTGTTATTATCATTATTATTATTATTATTATTATTATTATTATTATTATTATTATTATTATTGTTATTATTATTATTATTATTACTATTATTATTATTATTATTATTATTATTATTTTCATGAGACTGGTCAGCATCAAGTCAGAAAGATCCTACCCTCTAGCCCAGGAGTTCGCGTCTTTTGGGGCCAAGAGACTGCCTCCCTAACCACCTGACCACCACCTACCAGATGGATCTCAAAGGTCAAGCTCAAGGAATAGTCCCCTTCCTCCACTCCGATGACATTGCTCCTTTGGATGTCCCCCTCCACCACCTTGATGTCCACATGATGTCCACTGACCTCTCTCCAGTACGAACATTCTGAGTAAAAAATAAAATAAAATAAAAAGTAAAAGATAATGATAATGATAATAATAATAATAATAATAATAATAATGTTGTGGCCTCAGATTTAAACGTGAACCCAGTGGACTGCAGGCTGAAGTTGCCCCTCTCCTGCAGTCCACTACCCTCCCTCCAGGAATAGATGTAGTTGATAAAGGTGGTGGTGGAGATAGTGATGATGATAGTGGTGATGGTGATAGTGGTGATGGTAGAGGGGGTGGTGGTGATAGTTATTATGGTGATAGTGGTGATGATAGAGGTGGTGGTGGTGAGTTATTATGGTGATAGTGGTGATGATAGAGGGGTGGTGGCGATAGTTATAGTGGTGATGGTGATGATAGAGGGGGTAGTGGTGATAGGTAATGGTGATAGTGGTGATGATAGAGGGGGTGGTGGTGATAGGTAATGGTGATAGTGGTGATGATAAAGGTGGTGGTGGTGATTGTGGTGAATGGTGGTGGTGATGATAGAGGGGTGGTGGTGATAGTGGTGATGGTGATAGTGGTGATGATAGAGGGGTGGTGGCGATAGTGGTGATGATATAGGTGGTGGTGATAGTGGTGGTGGTGGTGATAGTGGTAGCGACGGTGATTGCTAGCGGTGATAAGCACGGTGATAAGAGTCATTAGGCAGCAGGATGAGGATGTGTTATTTTTCCCAAGTTATCACCGCCACTCCCGACCAAAACACGCACTCCTCGATAACAAAGAACACGATAACAAAGAACTTCATAACAAAGGCTCCTGTAACAGAACAAATAACAAAGCTTTATAACAGAGAACTTCATAACACAGGCCCCTATAACAGATGAGAGAACAGAACTTAATAACTAGAACAATAACATCACCTCATAACAAACGCCTTCATAACAGAGCAAATAACACAGCCTTTTAACAACTTTATAACAGAAATAACAGAGAATTTGATAACTGATAACTTTATAACACTGCTTGTTGACGAAAATGAAGAACTTTATAACAGAACAGGATAACACAGCTGATAAGAGAGATGTGGCAGAACAGAGAGGCATAAGCGAGCGATATGTTAAGTAAAGAATGGTTTCCTCTCTCTCTCTCTCTCTCTCTCTCTCTCTTCCAGGACGTAGAAAGGAGAGACAGGGTAAGAGATGGCAAAGGCTCCTTCCGTACATAAATATAGATAGATAGGTAGATAGACAGATAGACAGATAGATGGATAGGTAGACAGACATAGGTAGGTAGGTTGGTAGGTATTTAGGTAAGAAGAAATAGAAAGACAGACAGATTGAGAGAGAGAGAGAGAGAGAGATAGACAGGTTGATAGACAGATTGATAGAAAGATAGACATACACAGATAGGTAAAGATAGATTTATATTTTTCATCTGATGGATCTAGGTCACTCCCACTAGGTCATGCAAGATTGTGGTTACATGAAATTCTTTGAGACTGAGTTATAAAGATGTGATGAGTCTCCTTGGTTACTAGTCAAATCAAGCCTCCAGTCAGAAAAGCACCCAGTTTAGAGCAAATACACTAGAGTAAAAGGGGAGAAAAAAAAGCAAGCTATTTTTTTTTTCTATACTCTTTTCATATTAACTTAGTCTAATACTGTTGTCTCTCTGAATACCCAGTTGTTGCAGTGGATGGATAGTTAGAGAGAGAGAGAGAGAGAGAGAGGGAGATGAGAAGTGCAATGGACAGGATTCATAGCCGTAGCATTATATTCTGCTACTAAGCTACATGAAATAAGCTGCAAAAGAACGAAAACCTGGGCCAAGTTAAAGTGAAAAGAATATAGGCAGCCATACTATATATATATAAAAAAAAAAAAAAGGCTCCATTTGTATACTAATGAGTAAACTTGGTAACTGATAGATTAATTGATAGGTAGACAGATTGATAGGTAGACAGAATGGTAGGTAGACAGACTGACAGGTAGATAGACATAGGTAGACAGACTGACGGGTAGACAGACTGACAGGTAGACAGACTGATAGGTAAACAGACAAATAGGTAAACAGACTTTCAGGTAGAAGACTGACAGGTAAACAGACTGACAGGTAAACAGACTGATAGGTAGACAGACTGACAGGTAGACAGACTGAAAATTATTAACCCCTTCATGATCTGAAAAATTCTTGTACTCCTGCCAACATTATATACCTTTGATAAACTGAGAGTAAGAAAAAAAAATTATTCCCTCATTATTATTGCTATTATTGCCACAGGGCCATTTGGATATTAAACCAGGTCAGTCTAGGCTAAATTAACCCTTCTGCAGTTCACTACCCCTCTTGTCAGGAGTTGGGAGGCAGGGGATTGAGGGACGTTTGTATTTCAACTTCGGTGCTGTCCAACTTGCACTGTAAGACTTCTTCATATCTTTAATTTTCTTTCCAGATTAGACAAAATAAAATAAAATAAAAAAAGGCAAGAAGCTGACCAGGCAAGAGACAGAAAAGGAAAAAAAAATAATACACGGATACCAATAAAAATGTGTGTGTCATCACACACACACACACACACACACACACACACACACACACACACACACACACACACACAGAAAAAAACTTGTTTAGAGCACTCTATTTTTCCTTTAAATCCTCACGTCCCCTTTGGAAATTGCTCACGCCCTCCTGGGGGACGCGCCCTCCCAGATTGACAACCACTGCTATAGAACATTATTTTGTTTTTCTAGCCTGAAGAAGATCCCTATCCCCTTCCGGTTCAGTTTACGGCTAGTTGGAGTAAGACTGGAGCGTCTGTTTTGGCTAGTTACCAAAGAGATTCCTTCCTTCCTCATAACTAGGGTTCATGGAAGTTCAGGTAACCACGGCTTAATAATGAACTTGTGTGAGTGACCCAGTCCCGCCAGGTAAAACAAATTGGCGATAGTCTAATTTCTAAACTGCCCGCGTACGGCTTCTATCCTTCTATCTGTGCCTTCATCTATAGCTTCCTTTCTGGTCGTTCTATAGCCGCTGTTGTTGACGGCCATCGTTCTTCTCCTAGATCTTTCAACAGCGGTGTTCCTCAGGGCTCTGTCCTATTACCAACTCTCTTCCTTCTACTCATCATTGACCTTCTAAGCTGTACATCTAACCCTATCCACTCGTACGCTGATGACTCCACCCTTCACCTTTCCATTCGGTTCCCGCAACGTCCATCTCAGCAGTTACTTCAACAAACAAGGGATGAGGCTATGGCACACCTAATGTCTGACTTGGCTCGTATCTCTGACTGAAATAAAAATAATCTTTGTGTTTTTAATGCATCAAAGACTCAGTTCTTACATCCATCAACCCCACAAAATCTTCCACAAGAGTACCCACTAATGTTTAATAATATCCAGCTGAATCCTGCATCATCCTTGAACATGCTTGGGGTTTCATTCACTCGGGACTTATTTTGGAAAGATCATATTACATCTCTTGTAAAATTTGCTTCCAAGAGATTAGGTGTGCTAAGCCGACTCCGTTCCTTCTTTACCCCAGCACAGTTGTTGACTTTATACACGGGTTTTATTCTGCCATGTGTAAAGTACAACTCTCATGTATGAGGAGGCTTCCCACTTAGAGCTCTCCTGAATGGGGTGGAGTCAAAGGCTTTTCGTCACATTAACTCTCCTCCTCTTACTGGCTCCCTTCAACCTCTGTCTCTTCATTGCACTGTTGCATTTTTATCTCTTATCTATCACTACTTCAATGGTTACTGCTCCTCTGAACTGTCTCTTTGCATTCCTCTACCTGTACGACGGGCGTATATCACACGTCAAGCAACAAACTCTCTAATGCTAGAGTTAATCATTACTCCCAATCCTTGATTTATGCAGCAGGTCAACTCTGGAACTGTCTCCCTCTGTCTGTATTTCCTACCTCCTATGATCTCCAGTCTTTCAAACGCAGTGTGTTCAGGCATCTCGAAATGAACGGATCTTGAATTTGGCTCCTTTTTGTATAGTTTTTGTTTTGTTTTTTTCTTGGCGGGAACAGTGTGCGGGCTCCTGGCCTTTGGTTCCTTCTTCCTTGCATAAAAAAAAAAAAATGGAGAAAGTCGATCCAAACCAAAAGTGTCGATAGGTATACCTCTAATGCGCCTTTCTCGTAATAGATAGACAGATAGATAGATAGATAGACAGACAGACAGACATACCTGGCGTGACTGCCGTGATGAGGAAGGCAGCCCACACCAGCAGCCTCAGCAACATGGTGATCCACTCTGGGAAGCGAGCCAGTACCATCCTTTACTTATCATCCACTTGGCCTACCATGCCTCATCCCTCTCCTCTCCCCCCTTGATTTCCTCCCTCTCCCCCCCTCCTTTCCCCTCCCTCTCCCCTCTCTTCCCTTCCCTCTCCCCCTTCTCTCTTCTCTCTCTCCCCCCTCTCCCTCTCATCCCCCCTACTCCTCTCCCCCGTCCCCCTCTTCTTTTTTCTTCCTCTCCCCCCTTACCCCAGATCCCCCTCTCCTTTTCTCCCTTCTCCTCCCCCACCTTCGTCTCTCTGCCTCTCTCTTCCTTCCTCCACTTCGTTATATCCTTTCCTTTGTTCTCCACATCTCTCTCTCTCTCTCTCTCTCTCTCTCTCTCTCTCTCTTTCAATAATGGTGGCTTACTGGTTAGTTTTGCACGACCTTAGCGCTGGAGAGGAACGCCTTCACGTGGTGGCACTAATATAACCGCGCTGCTCCACTGCCCCGTTATAGAAATGTTCATTGACTCCTTCCCTATCCCCCGAAAGGAAGATGGGGAACTGAAAAAGGAGAGTAACTTCAGCCATACCGGTACTACGACTACTAAAATCTTAACAGGTTTTGAGACAGAATGAAGACGATGTACCAGAACCATATGGAAACCCAGGCTCATCTGAACGTGAACCCCGTGGACTGCAGGACGAAGATAACCATTTTTTTTTCGCAGTCCATCATCTTCCTTTCGGGCGACTGGGAGAGGATTTAGGGACGTTTGTAACCCCTCAAAAAAAAAAAAAGTGTAAAGGAACTATTGATCACAACAACACGTAGCGCTTCCCTCAGGATATTAACCCACTGTAAAAGATGTTTAAAAAAAGAATAGTAAATTAAAAAAAAAAAAAACAAGGAAGAGAAATATACTGGACTGAGATTAATTTATTTTTCTGATTTAATATAGTAATCTAATTTTCATGTCGCTTTGCTGATTTATTTATAGCTCCGCGTACAGGCCTGAGCAAAAGTTCGTGGACAGTCCTTTGTCGACTTTTGCATCCTGCCTTCCTTTTGTCTCATTCCACCCCAAACGACTGAGAGAATCCTTGTTTCTGATTGTGTGTGTGTGTGTGTGAAAGAGAGAGAGAGAGAGAGAGAGAGAGAGAGAGAGAAATCCCAAACAGATAGCACAACTTTCGCAACTCGTATTTGTGGCCAGGCTCATAAGCGCCGACATTCACGAACAAACCCACAATTACCTTCTGTCGTAACTTTGATCTGTGTTTGAAGGAAGGGTAAGAAAAAGCAAATTCTTCTCATCACAAACCTAACTATCTCTGTCGTAACTTCGATTTCTTTTGGTAGGAAGCACAAGGAAAGGGTAGGATAAACTCTTCCCAAATCACACAAACTCGTGATTAGTCCCCAGTCGTAACTTTGATTGATTGATTGACTGATTAATTGATTGATTGATTTGCAGGAGAAGTGAGGAAAGGAAAGCCTAAAATCTTCACATAAAAACTCTTGCTAGTCGTAACTTAAATTTCTTTCTGTAGGAAGGGTGAGAAAAGGTGAGTGTAAAATCTTCCTATATCTCTCGTTCTTCCTGTGAACCCAAATCTTAATTATGGGAGAAGTTGATCATGATACTGCTCACCTAGGTCTAGAAATGCCCTGCGTTACCTATGATGTCTGAAGAGAAGAGGAACGATGAAGAGTAGGAACTGTGGGAGAAGGAGGGAGGGATTTGACACCCACGGGAGCTAGCAGCAGTCTACGGTTATCAAATCTACGTTTTCGCCAGGCGAGGGGTGGAAAGGGAATACTGACCCCGACTGTACTTCCGAAAGGTTTTTGAGGGACAAGGAACCTGAGTAAACTTGGAGGGAAGAGAGAGAGAGAGAGAGTAGTGTCGTGTAGTGTAGTGTAGTGTAGTCGAGAGTCAGAACACAGTGGTATCAGTTGACCCGCACGGGAACTTCACCCCCTCTACCTTCCAAGTTAACTCAGGTTTCTTGGCCCTTCCTTCTCTGCTACTCCTAAGTTCCGGGATACGTGGATCAAGTGGCTATTGAGAAACACGGGCCCGTATTCTCGTCGGTTATGGAAGCTCCCTAACACCTTTCCCTAAGCGGTTTATTCTTTTAATTACACCTTACTCTCCTTCTCAGTATTATACAAATCCTTCCAATATCGCCATACGCTGCATAAATAACATACAAAAATATATTAATCAGCCATATCCAAAAATAAATAGCTGAGGAAAAGGTATTAGGGAGCATCTTTAACCACCAAGAATATGAGCCTGATTACAGTAAGATACCTTTTTACCTTAACTTGGCCCAGATTTTCGTCCTTTTGCTCTGGTCTTTTTAACAGCATTTCTTTGTGACTAGCATCATATTCTAGTGTTAATCTATTGCTACAACTCAGCACTCAAGATGGGGACAATTTTAGGTCAGGTTACTGTAAAAGGGGAGAATCTTTAAAAGGTTTATGGTGAGAGTACGTCGCGATCTGTACAAAATTCTGTCCTTTCAGAATTTTCAAAAACTCGTGAGAAATTAGGTCTTAGGTATGCCTTTTTTTTTTTTTTTTTTTTAAGAGAGAGAGAGAGATAGAGAGGGAGAGGGAGAGGTATATATTTCTACTTACTCCTCTTATTTCCTGTGTCAAAAAATCTATCTGTCGCTTTTATGTGATCAGATTAATGGTCCCCTGCACAAGTTTGCTTTAGAACCCAGCTTTTTGATGCAGATGCATCTCTAGGACCGCCTTTTCAGTCAGTCAGTCCCACCCCAAAGATTTCCACACGCAAGGTCCTTTGTTCCAGCGAAGCTCCATATACTCCCTCATCTTTCTGGGTCTCCGTACTTACTCTTTATTTCTAGCATTTTTTATATGTTGTTTAGGTAATGAAACTCTTGACATTATTATATTTCAGTCTTATGCTTTATATTTTCAGTATACATGTAGCGCCATGGTAAACAGGAACTTAGTAAAGATTTTTTTTTTATGTATCAGCTACGTATTACTTTTTGTCTTTTGGATTTTTTTTTATTTGACAACGTAATGTGATTTTCTGGAGGGAGTTTCAAGTTGGTGGTGTGTGTGTGTGTGTGTGTGTGTGTGTGTGTGTGTGTGTGTGTGTGTGTGTGTGTGTGTGTGTGTGTGTGTGTGTCATATGTATAATAGAAACAGGACTTACGTGGCAGGTATATGACACTGGTATGACAGGTCTATGCCAGGTGTATGATGTACCGGTTTTATAGGATCATGGCGTGCGGCAGGTGTGTGATAGGTATTTTACAGGTGTGTGACGGGTATATTATGGATGAATTGCAGGTATACGACAGGTGTGTGACAGGTGTATGACAAGAGTATGACACGTTCAGTTCTCCCTTTTCGAGTCAATGGATTAGAAATGGAGTGCTGAATAAACCCACCTCACATACAACGCAGAAAGAGGTTCGGTATATGACAGGTGTGTGACAGGCAGGTATATGATGGGTGGCTGGCTGGTATACGACAGATTTGGGAGGTGTATGAGAGGTGTATGAGAGCGAGGTGTGTCATGGCAGCAAGTCTACCTTCCCCCGTATGGTCGTGGTGGATGAAGTTAGATTATGTTAGGTTAGGTTTGATTAACATTGATTAGACTGGATCAGGTTAGATTAGGTAGGATAAGGTAGGGTTTGGTTAGGTAAGGTGAGGTAAGATGAGGTTAGTTTAAGTTAGGTTAGGTTAGTTTAAGTCAGGTTAGATTAGGTGAGTGGCTAGCCCTGTCTAGGCGGACAGTCCACCTTCTCCTTTTGGTCTTGGCGGGTGAGGGCTGTCTCCAGGGCCGCCATGGTCTCCGCCACCACCTCACATCCGGCAGCGGCAGACACCACACGCTCCTGCAAGGGTGAGAGGGAGGTTTTGCAGGTGTATCCAGGTGTGAGGAAGGTGTGGGGCTGGTGTGAGGGCACTTCTTCAGGTGTGGGGAGGGTGCCATAGGAGATCTGAAGGTTGGGATAGGAGTGAGGTTTTTTTTTGAAGATGTAAGGAGTTGAGAAGGTGTGGGACAGGTGTGGGGGAGATGTGGGGAGGTGTGTGGGGCAGGTGTGGGACAGGGTATGAGACCAAGGAGACTTAATCGATGAATGTGAAGGCAAACCCCTAATTTTTTACGAATATTTTGCAACAATGGTTATTATATTTGATGTGCTTGCAACCCAAATTACAAGTCAGCAAAGACACATGGAGACTAAGCACATTTTTATATTCGTCATGTGCTTCTGAAATTATTGTAAAAGATCATGAAACTGCCTTTTCCTTCAAGATATAAACGTAGAGCTATGAACCTCTTTTTCTAAATCTGCCTTACTAATTGTCCCTCTTCTGATTGTCCCTCTCCTGATTGTCCCTTCTGATTATCTCTTGTGATTGTGTTTTTCCTGACTGCCTCTCTTGATTGCATTTCATCTGATTGTCCCTCCCTAATTGTGTTTTGATTGTGTTTCTCCTAATGTTCTCCCTTAATTGTTTTTCTTCTGACTGTTCCTCCCTGTTTGTGTCTTTTGACTGTGTTTCTCCTGATTGTCTCTCTTGATTGCTTTTTTCTCTGATTGTCCCTCCCTGATTGTCTCGTGATTGTGTTTCTCCTCTCTACCTCTCCTGAATGTGTGTCTCTCTCTCCCTTCGTCCCTCTCACTGGTATTGATAATAGGCTTTTCATCATGCCTAAATCACCCTTCATGCTCCTTGATAGGCATCCTCTCCTCGCTCTCAGTTAATTTCCGCAGCCCCTTATCGCCTTATGCTTAACCCCTTCATTTGCAAAGGAGAATGATGAGCCTTGAGTTATAGATGATAATTTTCTACCTTTCTCTTCTTCCTCCTTATTACCTTCTTTACTTTTCTTCCTACCTCAACTTCCCTTCTGTTTTCCTCTCAATCTTCCTTCCTTATTTCTTCCTCCCCCTGCCTCATTCTTCTTCCCCTACCCTAATCTTCTCCCCCTAACTTCTTCTTCTGTACCTCCCTTTGTACCTTCCTTCTTTCATTCTTCTTTCTCCCTTACCTTTTTCTCTTCATCTTCTCATATCTTCATCTTATTTCCCTACCATTTTCTTCTCTACCTCCTTTTCTATCATCCTTCCTTCATTCATTCGTACTCTTCCCCCTACCTTCATTTTCTTCCCCTTTCTTTCCCTACCTGCTTCCTCTACCTCAATCCCTACCTCCCTCTTCACCTTCCCTTCCTTCCTTCTTCCTCCCCATACCTTCTTCTCCCTTCCTTCTTCCTCCCCATACCTTCTTCTCCCTTCCTTCTTCCCCTTTCTTTCCGTATCTTCTCCTCCCTCAGTCTCTACCCGTCTCTTCACCTTCCCTCCTTCCTTCTTCCTCCCCATACCTTCTCCTCCCTTCATCTTCTTTTCCCTACCTTCTTCTTTACCTCAATTTCTACCTCTCTCTTCACCTTCCCTTCCTTCCTTCTTCTTCCCCATACCTTCTTCCTCCTCATACCTTCTTCCTCCCCATACCTTCTCCTCCCCAATACCTGGTAGATTTGAAGTGCCAGGTTTTTTGCCAATCCATTTTCCAGTAAGTTTCGGTAATAGTGGTAGACCAGAGCATCCCAGGGTACCTCCGACAGCAGCCTCTCCTCCTGAAGGTTGTCTGCCCAGTCCTCACCCTGAAAAGAGAGAGAGAGGGAGAGAAACTTGTCTGCGATCACATGCCTTCCTTCACTTTGACTTTTTTTTTTTTTGTAGGAAGAACAAGAGAAAGGGGAAATGTCTGTGTTCTCCTTCCATCCCCTTCCTGCAAAACAAATCTTCCTTACGACAGAATATTGATCTTAAGTTGGTTTGTGAATGCAGGTCTTCATTTATGCATACCTGGGCAAAGGAAATTATAAAGCTTTAGGGCTAGGTCTTGCTAAAGGTATAAGATCTACAAAAGCCGATCAGTAAAGCCTGTCAGTAAAGTCTCTCAGTAAAGTCTATCAGTAAAAATAATAAGTAAAGTCTATAGGTAAAATCTATCTGTAAAGCCTGTCAGTAAAGTCTATCAGTCAAGCCTGTCAGTAAAGCCCATCAGTAAAGCCTATCTGAATCAGTAAAGACAATATAAGGAAGCTCTCGACGTATTCTTCCATCATTTGCTCAATTTGTATCGATTCTTGTTCTTCAGACAGTATTCTCGAGGGTAAGGAAGACTTTATTTCTTTATTGTTTATTCTATTTGCAAGTTAATTATATATCTTTTTTATTTAACCTCCAGCAGAATATTAATAGGTTAAGTCTGGAAATATAAGTATAAGGTGTTAGACGCCCTGTTTCGCTGGCGATGATGGATCCAATAATGTTATATCCTGGAGAGGGACGCCTTCACGTGGTGGACTGTAGGAAATAGGCAACATCATCCAGCAGTCCACTGGGTGTAGGTTCAGATGAGCCGGGACAAGAACAGCAACAGCAACAACAACGACAACAACAGACAACAGACATTTTACATCACCGTCTTCACCACTCTTACCATCGCAGTGTCAATAATCGTTCCCATGCTCTCCCCTTACCAACAACTACTACAACAGCTGCTACTACTACTACTACTATTACTACTACCACTACTACTACAGCCTTCTTGCCTCAGTCTTCTCTTATCAATCCCCAGTTTCCAAAATCCTTCCTCATACCTCCTCTTCCTTTCCTACCTCCAGTACATGAGCCACCAGTGCGTTCTTCGCGGACTGGTTGAGGTGAAGCTGATCCTCCCTCTTTTGCAGGTCGTGGTACTGGTCGTCGGAGAGGGAGCGTCCCAGGTCGTATAGCACCGACCACACGACCAGCCACACCTCCCTCTGCACCCCCGGCATCACGACCTCCTCCTCCACCACCTCGGCAGCCTGGTAGTCCTCAGCAGCCTGTGGAAGTAAGGATGGTATTTTACTAGGTCACAGATTTCCCTAACACCTTTTCCTTACTAGAACTCCCTCCTAAGCATAATAACTAGTAGAGAAGTGTTAGATAGACGCGGGAGGATGTCTTTGTCATACTCTGTTCATCTTAACTTGGCCCAGATTTTCGTCCCGTTGCAGCTAATTTCACGTATTTCAGTGGCAAATGACAATACCTCGGCTCCACATTCTTTTCATAGCACTTCTTCGTGACCAGCATGCTATTTTAACCCTGTTCTATTATTACATCTTAGTTTTTAAGACAGAGATGGTAATTTTTAGGCCAAGTAAAAATGAAAAGAATATAACGTCTTTGTCTTAATCATGAACTTAATCTAATCCACTTTAACAGATCAAATTTACTGTGGCTTTCTTCTAACCCAGATTGACCTGGTTCACCTTGACAAAATCTAATCAAGCCTACCGTAACCCTGCCTGATCTCCTTGACCTCACTAATCCAACCTAACTTAACCTAACCCAATACAACCAAGCCTAACAACTAAATTTGATGCTGTGACCTAGCTTTTTATCTCACCTGACCTGACCTGACCTTCATACTCTCACCTGACCTGACCTTGTACTTGCTGTGCTCGAGGACGACTGAAGCTGCTGCCACGACCTCCTCCGTAATGACGTCATCAATGAGGTCATCTACTAGGAGGCCCTGGACCCTTCTGTCACTCCCGAACATCTGAAACGACGTGCACTGATAGGATTTTCTTGTAGGTAGTAGTAGTAGTAGTAGTAGTGGTGGTGGTAGTAGTAGAAGTAATAGTAGTAGTAACAGTAGTAGTGGTGGTGTTAACAGTAATAGTTGCAGCCCCAGGTTCATCAGAATGTACGCCCAGTGGACTGCAGGTTGAAGTTTCCCCTCTCCTGCAGTCCACCATCCATCTCTCATAGAACAGGGAGTGAACTGAGGGAAGTTTGCACACTGAAATAATTATGGGATGCAGACTAACCATATTTAATCACCACAGACGTTCCAAAAATGACCATCAAAATTCTGGAGCTTGCATTCCACTTCGAGGTTTGAATTTAAGCATAGAACCCTCGGAATTATAAAACAAACTTAAGATTACCAGCTTCCAAAGCCCTTTTCAAAAATTGTTCTCCCTTAAGTCGCTGTAATGGCTTTGAGGGACTACGTAACTCCTTTTTCTTAGCGATTTACTCTGTTCATTGCACCTCACTATCGTCGTGTGTGTTATTTAAGTAGATTTCGTCGATACTGAAACGGAATGAAAAATATACAGGCGAATGTCAAAGTGTAGTATACAAAATAAATAGCTAAAAAAGTGCTAAACGGTATAAATAACATACAGGAGAATGTTAAGGTGTAATATACAAAATAAATCGCCAAGGAGGAGGTGCAAAGAAGCCTCCTGTGCCTACTACAACAGCGGTTAATATCTGGCAGGCACAGCGCGAACCAAACTGTACTGTCATAGTCACCCGTTCATCCCCGTTTTCTCTCTTCACCAAGTTCTCTCATTCTTGGATGGTGTCTGGAGTCTGGCTATTTATTTTGGGACGTTTCTATATATTTTTTCTTGTAATACGATAAAAAATATATAAAACAATAACATAATAAAAATTGTTAATGGTATTTGTCGAAAAACTTTAGGATCGGCTTTTAAATCCAAGAAAATTACTATAACCATTTAGTGCACGAATAGGGAGACAAGGAAATATTAGTGGCCCCTGGAATGGTATGTATTCTATGTTTGTCTAAATTATTCTCTTTTAAGTTTATCTAGAAAGGGATTGCTCACCTGAGAGTCCCACACAAACTCCTATTATGAAAAAGGAAGAGTTAGGTTGATGATTTAGCCTCTCTCAGTCGATTCCCTGTTACTGAGTCGTGTGCTGGTCGGCTTTCGTTGAAGATTTCTCACTTAAGTTTAGGGAGAACGGAATCGCTTGAGTTCCTCCGTTAAGGAAGCTCCATAAACCCTTTCCCTAAGCTACTTATTTTCCTTCTTACACCGTACTGCCCAATTCTCTGTAATATAAATCCTTTCAATACTGTCATACTCTGCATAAATATCGCACAAGAGGATATTAATCAGACATATCCAAGAATAAATCGCTAAGGAAGAGGTGCTAGTGCTAGGGAACTACCTAACTCGACGAAAATTCTGACCTTGCACATACGTCCGTGTTACACAGAAATACGGCTGTGTTGCACAGAAATTCGGCCTATAAATGATCTTTCCTGCTATGGTTTTTTCACACTAACTTGGCCTAAAATTCCCATCATCATTAGTGAGTCATAAAAATAGATTAACACTAGAACATGATGCTAGTCACGAAGTAGTGTTATGGGAAGGATGTAGAGCCACGTAGCACTGCCTTTTTCTGTTACTGGTCTACGTTAATTGAGCTACAAAAAGATGAAAAATTAGGCCAAGATAAAGTGAAAGGTCTATAGTTCCTTTGTGTGGTGCTTCGTTCTATACTGCTGGCCATTTCTCTTCCCAGGATGATCATTCTCCTTTTCTTTACAAAGATCCATAACCCAGTCTCACATGAAGCTAACCCAACCCTAACCTAATCCAATCTTACCCTAACCCAACTCTAACCTGATCCAGTCCTACCCTAAACCAACCCAACCCTAAACTAGCCACATCCATTTCTAATCTAATCCACGCCGAGCCAACCCAAGCCTAACCTATCCCGGACCCAACAAGACCCTACCGCTGTCAAATTCAGTTCCAGCCTAATCCAAGCCAACTTAGCCCTAACATAACCCAGCCCAACCCAACCCAATCCAATCCTAATCCAGCCAAATCCAATTCTAACTAAACCAAAGCCAACCCAACCCTAACCCACCCCAATTCAGTCCTAACCTAATCAAGTCAAACCATTCTTAACCTAAACCCGCAAGAAAAAAATAAAAATCGACTGCTGTACGGAAATTTGGCACTTGATTGGAACTGAAGGTCGTGTTTCAGGTGACACAGGTGGCTTCGTTGCACCTTTCCTTTAGCGATTTATTATGGTTATTATACCTTAACATTTTCTTGCATGCTCATCCCCTAAAGGAGAATGTGGACTGCAAAAAAAGAAGTATTTTCGGCCAGCAGTCCACTGGGTTCACGCTCATATGATCCTGAGGTTGCATCTACTATTGCTACATCAGTCACATACGCGTGAAATGATGAGGTGTAATGTGCAATGTCGCGATTCATTTGCTACATGTTTCTGTGAACGATCCGACAGTTTGAGTTTGTAAGTATTGTTTAAATCATCGTTATAAACTGCAGCTTACACGGCAGATTACAATTAAACTGTAGATTAATGTATTACAAGAAAGAGATTCGCTGGGAAGTTAATGCTCTCAACGAGACTGGAAGCTGTGTCGGCAGGGACTTCGTAACTCTAACATAGCTACCCCTTCTTCACGTTTTCTTCTCTGCTTAATATTAATTTTCTCTGGCGTCATAAGAAAAAGATCAAACTACATTGGGCCAAATGTCTAAATTATCGGCCAATGAAGTAAAAAATAATAAACAAAGAAATTAGTAACCTATTGGATTATAAATAAACTTCAGGTTTTGCTTTAAAAGTAAATAGTACTATTATAATAATGTATTACGTTGGGGGAGATACATAATACTGAACGATAACCGAAAATTCTCTCTCACGCATAGTTGTACAATATTTTTTGGGGATTTTCCTCGAGTTATTTTTGGAGAGATGAAATACTTGTCTAACCATCTTGTACAAACCTCTCCTCTTGTATATTAATAACAAGCAACATAACCCCTTTTCCTCTTTTTTTTTTTTTTTTTTTTTTTTTTTTTATAGGTAAGTCCCTATCCCCCAGTCTTCCCATTCCCACATCACACCCATTCTCCCACTCACCCAGCCCACCCACCTACCCAAAACACCCACTCACCCTGCCACCCACCTACTCATCTACCTACCCTATCCATCATTCTACCCACTTTTGCTGCGCTGCATATCTACTGTATATGCCCACCCCGCTGTTCATCCATCTATCCACTGTTTCCCATCCATCGGCCTACCCCACCCATCCGTCTATCTACCCTGACCATCCACCTAACCTCTCTGCTAACCATCCATCTACCCACCCTCTGCCTATCCATCTCCCCACCCCACTCATCCATCTGCCTATACCGCCCATCCATCCACCCTCCTTCCTATCCATCAAACCACCCCACCCATCCATTTACCTGTGGGTGAAGTGGTTAAATGGATAGGCAGGCATGTGGATGGATGGGCAGGGCAGGTAGATGGATGGGCGGGATGGGTAGATGGGTAGGCAGGAAGGTGGATAGAGGGATGAGCGGAGTGGTTCGATGGATAGGCAGGAGGGTGGATAGATTGGGTGTGTGGAGTGAGTAGGTGGGTAGCATGTGTGTGTGGAGTGAGTAGGTGGGTAGCATGTGTGTGTGGAGTGAGTAGGTGGGTAGCATGTGTGTGTGGAGTGAGTAGGTGGGTAGCATGTGTGTGTGGAGTGAGTAGGTGGGTAGCATGTGTGTGTGGAGTGAGTAGGTGGGTAGCATGTGTGTGTGGAGTGAGTAGGTGGGTAGCATGTGTGTGTGGAGTGAGTAGGTGGGTAGCATGTGTGTGTGGAGTGAGTAGGTGGGTAGCATGTGTGTGTGGAGTGAGTAGGTGGGTAGCATGTGTGTGTGGAGTGAGTAGGTGGGTAGCATGTGTGTGTGGAGTGAGTAGGTGGGTAGCATGTGTGTGTGGAGTGAGTAGGTGGGTAGCATGTGTGTGTGGGTGTACTGGATGGATTGAAGGATGGAAGCTTCAGTAGAGGACGAGACAGGAAACGTCGTGGTTATGCAGTTAGTTAGTTTTTTTTCTTTAATATACAGCACGGAAGTGTGTACAGGACTCTTAGATACGCAGTTTAGTGTTCCATAAATTATGCTCAATAGTTACCCACTACTATCGGTACTCGCTACCTTGTTTTAAACTTCGGTAGTCATTCACTATTATTATTCTTTTCCAAAATGTACTAAGTAATTATAGTAATACTTTTAACTTTTAACGCAAAACATTAAGGTAATTTATCGTACTGCACTATTTTCTTTGTTACATTTTTATTGTAGTTTATTGGCCAGCAATATAGATAAGCATCCCAATATTAGTAGACTTTTTTCCCCTTATAGCAGCAGAGAATATAAAAATCCAGCAGGGACGAAAACGTGAAGAAGGGGTAACTACAGTATGTTGGAGTTACGTAAGTCCACGCCAGTCCACCATTCTCCCTTAGGGACTGAAAAGGGGACTGAGGAGCGTTGATATTAACCATGCAGCTGCCCCGCCCAGTCATATCGGTGCCGCCACGTGAAGGTTGTAATATGCATAATAAATCGCTGAGAAAAAGGTGCAAAGAAGCCTCCAGTACCACCAAAAACAAGTCGTATTTTTAGTGGCACTAGTGGGTTCATATTTCCACAGCCAATATTTCCACAATCATCATCCGGTACTCATTCCCGACACACTTTTCACTTCCTGTGCAATCTCCACTCACCTCCCCACACATTTTTCACTTCCCACCCACTTTTCACTGTTTTTACGCTTCCCACTCATGTTTCCCTTGATTTCCAGATCCCATTCATCTCCCCACCCAACGTTTCACTTTCTATACATTTCTTTCTCACCTCTTACTTATATTTCATTTCTATGCATGTTTCACTCCATCCCCACTCATAATACACTCCCCCTTCACTTCCTAGTCCTTTTTCACCTGTACACTTCCCACTTACCTCCTCACTTATATTACTTTCCCATTCACTTTCCACTCACAGTCCCACTCACTTCCCCAATTCCCACTCACGCACTCACACATCATTTCCCCTCCGTTTCACTTCCCAACCACCTCACTCCCCATTCACGTACTCACACACTTTTTCCCCCCTCCGTTTCACTTGCCACTCACTTCCCACTCACCTCCGCCTGCTCCTTCATCCTCTTCTTCTCCTCTTGGCGCCAGGGCAGGTCGGTAAGGGCAGGGAAGGACACCTCGTTGGACACATAGTATGGGGTGGGGTGTTCCTCTCCCTCGGTCAGTGAAGGCAGGAGCACAAGCCTGAAAATGAGACGAAAAATCATCTCTCTCTCTCTCTCT
The DNA here is from genome assembly GCF_032717465.1 of Coenobita brevimanus. Lineage (NCBI taxonomy): Eukaryota > Metazoa > Arthropoda > Malacostraca > Decapoda > Coenobitidae > Coenobita > Coenobita brevimanus. Next base: position 2,451,578 of record NC_136979.1, read on the forward strand.
CTCTCTCTCTCTCTCACACACACACACACACACACACACACACACACACACACACACACACATGCAGCAAATATCCTCTCACTTCGTATAATAAAATGACTTTGCTCTCTCTCTCTCTCTCTCTCTCTCTCCCAGTAAAATCTACTACTTTCCACACCTTCAGATATTACTCGACATGGCGATATAGAAATGGGTTTACCTGGAGTCATGGCTAATCTTTCATTATACACAGGTAACGGTGTTTAGAGATTAATTAGAGCCCCACAAACTCACCTGTCCTTCTGCCATGTGTCCTGCAGTCTGGTGTAACTTGCCCCGCGCAGGTCTCGTGGGGATGCTTGGCGCGTCCTTTCATACTCAGCATTGGGGGTCAGCCTGAGTGGGAATACATACATACATATATACATACATACATACATACATACATATATAATTACAAGACAGGAAACGTTTGATATCAAGTGAATGGCATTTTGAAACGTTTGCTGTTTTATACGTTTTCATCTTGAAGGCATAGGACGTGATCTGTTATTTCAAGTACATGTATAACAGGCTAGAAGGCAAGTTCGAGTCAGAGAGAGAGAGAGAGAGAGAGAGAGAGAGAGAGAGAGAGAAATGTTTGACCTTTAGTTTGACCTGACCTGGGTAATCTGGCTGTGATGGACTTCCGGGTCATGTATGCCAGGGTGAAGTCTCTCTTGACCGCCTCTTGACTCCTCTTATCTTATCCTCTTCTTTCTCTTCTTCTCTCCTAATTCACTAAATAGTTCGTCTTTTGCCTCTTCTCTCCTATTATCTCAACTTTATTTTTCACTTATTACACTTATACTTTTCTCTTTGGGTCTTCTTTAATCAATACTCTCATACTCTCCACTTAATTCTACTTTCCTCCATATTTTCTTTCCCTCCTTCTGTTCCTCCTCATTATATTCTCCAGGTTCCCTCTTATTTTTTTTTTTTGCTCCTCTTGTCTTTGTTCGATTTCCCGAAGTCCTCTTTTATTTTAATCCGTTTCTCTGTTTGTCATTCTTTTCGCTGGTCTTTCAAAATTTTCTTCAGATCCCTCCATTTACCGGTTTCTTTACGTCTCCTCTTGCTTCTTCGTGACTCTTCTCAGGTCCTCTTTCAGCTCAGTGTGTTACTTTCTCTTATCTGTCACCTCTATGTGCTCCTCTCTCTTTCGGTTCTATCTCTTCCTCTCTCTTTCAGCTATATCTCTTCCACTCTCTTTCAGCTTAATCTGTTCCTATCTCTTTCAGCTCTCTCTTCCGGTCTTTCACTTCTTTCTGTTCCTCTCTTTCAGCTTGTTATGTTCCTCTCTTTTTCAGCACTTCGCATTCCTCTCTCCTTCCGTTTCTCGTGTTCCTTTCTTAAATCCTCGTGCTCTCTTTCACCTCCTTTGTGTTCCCCTCTCGTCCCTCAGTCACTGTTTCTTCTGTCTCTCCTGCTTGTCTCTCCCTCCTGCTTATCCTTCCCTCTGCTTATCCCCCTGCTTCTGCTGTACCTCCTGCTCGTCTCCTTCTACTGCCTCTGCTAACCCCAAGTCCCTGGTCGGTCCTGAAATTTTACAATACAATTACCGCCTGAATCTTGTGACAAATTCTCCTTTATTTTTAACTTCCTCCAGACAATTCTAATCACCTTAAGGAATATAATAAAGATAAATATATAGACTGATACCGATGCTGAGATTTAAATTTGTGGCGCGAGTTTCCCTCCCGTACGAGCCAAAAGTCAAAAATTCCTTCGACTTTTTCATTTTCTTTTTTTCTAACCAGGGATGATTTTGATTTAGGAAGGACCTCTGCTATTCAAGGGGTTAATGGAGGCTGTATCTAACTCCTACAGATGAATAGAATCGTCTGGGGTGGATAGAATAAAATAAAACTTGAATAAATAAAACTTAGAGGGTTATCACGTGGACAATTACGGTCAATACTTCATTTACACTGGCTCCAAACTTCGTCAGTCATCACTGTTATTATTATTATTATTATTATTATTATTATTATTATTATTACTGTTGTTATTATCGTTATCAAACTTATAATTGTTATTATTATTATTATTATTATTATTATTATTATTATTATATCGCCTGATGCTTTTGTTTCACTCTCCTCAGATTATTCCCCTTTCTGTGTTCTTTCATTTTTCATTCAGTAGCGGCCATTTCATCGCTATTTTATATGGTAACTACACATAGTACCTTACGTATTATTTCTCTAATAGATATCTTATTCTCACACACACATTTCAGGTTATGGATAAATATAAATTGGTATGGTAACTTGTATGCACTAACGCAGAAATTAATCCGGGTTCAGCATGCATTATAATTCATTCCAGTATACTTTCTGAATTCATATATTGGTAGTTACTTGAAGATTATCCATATATTGTGTATTATACGAAATGTAGCAGTTTTCCAGCGTACAATTCATCAGTTAATCTAAAACCAATAATGATGACGATTGTAATTTAGTGTTCGTTCACGCATACCTTTCGTGACCTTAACTCACACCTATGACTCACTCTCAGCTGAATAAAATCGTCTGGAACAGACTACTAGAGTTGTGCCGACCGTTGAGGGGGTAATTGCATCAGTACTAACACTCAGGCTCCTCTACTCGCTCAGCTGAATAAAATCGTCTGGCATTAGATAGGGCAAAATTACTAGAGTTGTCCCGACAATAAGAGGGGTTAACACTTGATCTGATTTTGATTTTCCGGAAGAACCAATGTAACTACCACCACCACCACCACACACAGCCACACCACAGCAAGATTAACACTACCACCACCACATGCAGCCATAAATCACTACTACGATCGCGTACGGACGCCTTGGGAGCGTGTGATGAAATATACACGTAACTTAAATATGCCCTCAAAATATCATTAACCTTACTTTCCGAACAATAAACTTGAAATATCTATAATCCCTGTGGCTTCCTGGAGCTTTGAACTTGATGGAGGGGAGCGTGGAGCTTGAGAAACTACAGTGAGAGGAGGGTATGTGGCACTCCTCTTTGTTTACATTCGTTGCCTGGTGCTCTCGTGTCGCGTTCCCCTTCATTCATTTATTTGACACACGCAGACCCACTTCCCGTGATTTAGTATTATTCAAGAAACTATTATCTCTCTCTCTCTCTCTCTCTCTCTCTCTTGCTTTTTTCTAATCATTTAAATTTAGCATTTTCCTTTTCGGCAGGCTATTTTTTTTTTTTTCATGAACCTAAGACACGCATATTTAGCTTTCATATGAATCGTTCTAAACGTTTAGAAGTAGTAGTAGTAGTAGTAGTAGTAGTGGTGGTAGTGACAGCAGTAGTAGTAGAAGTGTTATTTTGCCATACCCACGAGTGCATATTTTTTTTTTTTCTTAATATTTTATCTCCCATCATTCAGTTTAAAATATAGTTTAATGTTGTTCCTGTTCAAACTTACTAATTAATTTTGTTCTGTTCCTACGTGTTAATGTTCTGGTGCTGATATCTTAGACCGCTCTTTCTTTCTTTATTTATTTACTTTTATGCCCAACTTTTTTCTTAATTCTCTCATGATCGGGACAGCTTTAGTAATCAGCTCCAGCTAACGCCAGACGATTTTATTCAGCTGAGAGTGAGTTACAGGAGCCTGAGAGTGGCAATACCGCTCCTATTCACACCTGACTCTGAGTTTTCCATGGCCTCTTTGTCTTCCTGTGTGATTTATGTGTGTTCTCTTGTCTTTATCACTGTTATTATTCTGTGTCATGCCCTGCGCCTCAGTGGGTTATGATAAATGGGTCGCTCTCTTGACGTAGTGAAAGTCGCTCTGTAATTTGTTCGATAGTGTGTGTTGATATATCGCTGAATACATCTACTTTTATTGTCTAGGCCTGTGTGCTAGAGAGGGGCGCCTTTGTGTGGTGGCACTGATATGACTGGACGGTGGAGCTGGCTGGGTATACAACTGTCCCTCTGTATCCTCCCTATCCCCCAGAAAGGATAGTGGACTGCAGAAGGTAATTTTGGCCTGCAGTCGACCGGGTTCACGTTCAGATGAGCATGGGTAAAAGGAATCTAAGAGGCGAGTCCATAGGTGCGGTTGCTTACATACCGTCGATGGGTCTGCTTGGTCAGGTGGGCCAGGGAAAAGTAAAAAAATAAAATAAAACAAAATAAAAAAGCTATATAAGGGTTAAAGTTAATACCCATCAATCCCATCCACTACGCACGTGATGAAGCATAGTGGTGGTTGTGGTGGTGGTGGTGGTGGTTGTGGTGGTGGTGGTGGTGGTTGTGGTGGTGGTGGTGGTTGTGGTGGTGGTGGTGGTGGTGGTGGTGGTGGAAGTGGTGGTTGTATTGATGAGGATGGTGGTAGTGGTGGTGATGATGAGGATAGTAGTGGTGATGATGATGAGGATAGTAGTGGTGGTGGTGATGAGGATAGTAGTGCCGGTGGTGATGAGGATGGTGCTAGTGGTGGTGAGGATGGTAGTGGTGCTGGTGATGAGGATGGTTGTAGTGGTGGTGATGAGGATGGTAGTGGTGGTGATGATGAAGATGGTGGTAGTGGTGGTGGTGATGAGGATTGGAGTGGTGTTGATGATAAGGATGGTAGTGGCGGTGGTGATGAAGATGGTGGTTGTGGTGGTGGTGGTGGTGGTGTCAGTGGGCCGGATGGGGGGATTCAAGGACAGGATGGTGTGTAGTGGTGATGAGGGGAAGTAGACAAGGGATGGGATAGCTACTGTCATTACATCTCAAGGACATTTGTGTTTTAGCCCATGTTTGTAATTGCGTGAGTCAGCTTCTGTGGTGTGTGTGTGTGTGTGTGTGTGTGTGTGTGTTTTACTGGTGTTATAAACCGTTAATATTTAGAGTGACTTTGAATTTCCTGATCAACTAAATTTTCAGTCAATATGGACACGGTTTGTATCAGTCTCAGCATAAATAAATAAATAAACAGATAGATAGATAGGTAGATAGAATGATAGAGAGACAGACAGACAGATAGATAGATAGATGTCTTTTTACCATCTCATGATCGATTCTTCTCTCTTATTCTATTCCAACTAACGCCAGACGATATTATTCAGCTGAGAGTGAGTCGCAGGAGCCAGGAAGTACTAATACATACCCTTAACATCCTCATGGTCAGGGCAGCTCTAGTATTCCCTTACACGCAACAGTCAATTTTACATCCAGGTCCCTATTTGATAAGGAACCAAATGGAGATGATAAGGTCAGGGCGAAAAATATCACTTACCTCCCACCTCTTCCTGACCTTGACCTGCGTGTGTGTGTGTGTGTGTGTGTGTGTGTGTGTGTGTGTGTGTGTGTGTGTGTGTGTGTGTGCCCGTCCTTAATACCAAACCTGAGGCAATCGTGCTTTATTCACCTGTGCAAAATCATCAAGGTGTGCAACAGGTGTTCGTGTTGAAATAGTAAATAGGTGGGCTGTATGCTCGAGCTGCGAAACTTTTGTACAAACTTTGCATTATAGAGGGTAGTCCATATATAACCCTTCACTTCCACTCCACCCGGCGATTTCTTGTGTTTTGTGGGGACGGCTGAGTTAGTGTTATCATCCCTATATCATTTATTCTGTGTTATCAGCCTTTATCCTTCACCATTTATTCAGTGTTATCGGCATCTATCCTTCATCATTTATTCATTTCCTACTCCCACTGCCACACTCATGCCCACACCAGCCGACTGAGCCAGGTGAGTTTCTTGTGGAGTCCTATTTACGCGTCACCCTGTATTTCGGCTAACTTCGGACGATTTTATTATTTTTCGCCTAATACGATAGGGAAATACCGTAAGGCGCTTGACCAAGGTGCTCATCTCCGTATCTTAGGCCTTTGACTCTGTGGCGGGTTATTTGCTCATAGTTCTGGGGTATAAAGTTACTGCGCATCCAGGTTACCACAGTTACCTAAGTGTTGCCCTGTTTACTCTCTCTCTCTCTCTCTCTCTCTCTCTCTCTCTCTCTCTCTATTTATCTATCTATCTGTCTATCTATCAAATCAGCGAGTCAGCCAATACAAGACGAGTCAGTCGGGAAGCACATGAGTCAGCGCATGACGACCAACATCATCTCTCTCTCTCTCTCTCTCTCTCTCAGGCAAACAAACAAGCATTTTTCCTTCCTCCCGCACCGTTTCTCTCCTTAACTGTTTGCTTGCGGGTCTTATTATGAGGGTAAGAGCAACAGCAAGCAGGCCAGAGGTACTTTGTGTGGCGAGGAGAAATCGGACTCTTGGTGGAAGTGTGGTGTGTAAATAAGAAAGAGAGAAAGAAAGAAAAGATGGAGAAAGAAGAGAAGGAGGAGGAAGAGGAGAAGAAGAAGAAAAGAAGAGGAGGAGGGGAAGAAGAAGCGAAAAGGAGAAGAAGAAGCGATAAGGAGAAGACGAAGAAGGGAAGAAGAAGAAGATGAGGAGAAGGGGAGAGGTAAGAGGAGGAGGAAGAGAAGAGGGGAAGAAGAAGATGAGGAGGAGGAGGAGAAAGAGGAGGAGGAAGAGGAAGAAGAAAAAAGCCTAATATTGTTACCCACCTACCACAAGAGGGGCATTAAGACAGACAAACATTTTCTCTAAGTCACAATATCCTCTTACAAAACGAGGGATAGAGAGCAAACAAACTTTGTCCATGACTCTGATCGGCCCGGGAATCGAACTCGGGTTTTATCAGTACCTAGGCGCATTTGCTAACCATTACACCACCTCCCCAAGTTAAAAAAAAAAAAAAAAAAAATCCTCCCTTATAAATTTATCTTTTTCCTTTCTTTTTTGCCAATTTCTCAACCAGTTACAAAAATATTACCATTTAAAATAATATAGAATCCCATGAAGCTAATTTGCCAGCTAGTGGAGAGAGAGAGAGAGAGAGAGAGAGAGAGAGAGAGAGAGAAGGAGGGAGAGAGAGAAATATATACACGAGAAGTGAAAGACAGAATCAAACGTAGAGCAAATGAGGAAGAAACTAAGTGGGAAAGGAAAAAAAAAAAAAAAGAACTGTTTTCCCGTTTTATCTCCAGGCATAGTGTAACTGTAGCCCGCCCCTCTCGCCGTTTTCTCACACATAGAAAACGGGACACTCAAGCACTCACTAGGTCATATTTTCGTGGGTAAACAAACTTCCCTATATGGCACTGTTTCCTTGCATGTTATCTATCTGTGTCAAGTTAATTATTATCTTGCGTGTAATTAAAGAGAGAGAGAGAGAGAGAGAGAGAGAGAGAGAGAGAGAAGGGAACCAAAGTTTGTGTGGCAAAGGTGAGTGACGGAAGGAATCATCATCATCATCATCATCATCATCACCATTTTTATTACTTCCTCGTACTGAAGGGATTGACTAACAGGAAGAGGTGCCCGGAGAAGTTGCGGGGGGGGGGGGATAGGGGGTAGAGGGGAAGAGGGGGTGGAGGTGAAGGAGGGAGGGGCAGTGGGAGATGACTAGCTGTTTCTCCTGTCACATTACGGTCGTCTGCCTCATGGCGTGGATTAGCACCGTTTAGGACTGATGCCAGGACTGTAATAATAATAATAATAATAATAATAATGATGATGATGATGACTGAAATAACAACAATAACAACAACAACAACTATAATAATAATAATAATAATGATAATAATAATAATAATAATAATGATGATGATGATGATGATGATGATGATGATGATGACTGAAATAACAACAATAACAACAACAACAACTATAATAATAATAATGATGATGATGATGATGATAATAATAATAGTAATAACAACAACAATGAATTATATAAAAATATAAACAATAACCATTACTTTAAATGTAGTTGGGAGTGACACCTACCGTCCACTCGCTCGATGAAGTGCAACTATCTTCAGGAAGGTCACTATACATTGACCTAGAGCACTTAGAATCGACTACCATCTTAAGAACTTGACCTTTCCATGACAGAGAAGCCCAAAGGTAGGTTAGAAAAGGTCATATTAAGCCTTAGTGGTAGATTGAATACTTCCCTCTTTCCTCTAAAATTTCCTAGCCAAGCCTTTTTCCTCCAGGTTTGGTGTACTTCCTTTTCCCTGCCTAATTTGCCGGTGGGAGAGGTGGGTGGGGAGAGCCTTCATCTTTACTATGCCTTTCTCTCGCTTATTAGCAATGTGTACCTGGTGATTTCACTCGTGGTAACTTCTCGGTATGGGTCGTAATACCTTCTAGGGTACTACTTGTCCCTGTTGCTCCTGGTATCTCCTTGTAGCTCTCTCTCTCTCTCTCTCTCTCTCTCTCTCTCACACACACACACACACACACACACACACACACACACCTTTCTGAATTCATCTGAGTAACAATTAAAGCGCGCATTGACCGTGAATACTGCGGAGTCCGGAACACAACCCAGTAATGATCACACACACACACACACACACACACACACACACACACACACACACACACACACACACACACACACACACACATTCAGTCATATGAACACATGCACACTCACAGACGCACATAGACGCAAACTCTCTCTCTCTCTCTCTCTCTCTCTCTCTCTCTCTCTCTCTCTCTCACACACACACACACACACACACACACACACACACACACACACACACACACACACACACGTTACGGTGACTCGTGAAAGTTTAACATCCACAGGTGGTGTTTGGAATGGAGCGGATTTCTTTTAATGCGAATAAGAAAGAGAAGAAAAATCCGTAAATCCGCAAAGGCTTTCCCTTCCAAAGACAGGTAAAGAAAGCCGGAAGTCAACATTCTTTTATTTCAAGATGACAGGACTTATTATTATGATGATGATGATGATGATGATGATGATGATGATGATGATGATGATGATGATGATGATATTATTATTATTATTATTATTATTATTATTATTATTTTTATTATTATTATTATTATTATTATTATTATTATTATTATTATTGTCGTTGCCGTTGTTCATCATGTTCTTGTTCTTGTTGTTAATGATGATGCTAATGATGATGGTGGTGGTAGTGTTTTATTATTATTATCAATTATTTAGTAGTAGTAGTAGTAGCAGCAGTTGTAGTGGTAGTAGTAGTAGTAGTAGTTTTAGTGGTAGTAGTAGTAGTAGTAGTAGAATCATTTTAACCATTATCATTGCTGCTGTTATTGTCATCATTGTTGTTGTTGATGATGATGATGAGGATATTATTATTTCTTAGTTGTTTTTTCAAGACTGAGGGCTGTTTTCTGAGTGTGGAGATTTCGTTGCATATTCTCCGTGGCTATTTATTCTGCAACTTACACAGCAACATCCTCTTCTGTGCCACTGATGGAAACTAAATCATTATAAATAGATAGATAAATGGATAGATAGAAAAGTAACATACAGGAGAATGTTAAGGAGACCTAGGCAAAATAAATCGCTAAGGAAGAGGTGTTAAGAAGCCTCCATGTCACCTAAGATATTACCCTCAAAGTTAAAGACGGATGGAAAGCAGAGAGAGAGAGAGAGAGAGAGAGAGAGAGAGACAGACAGACAGACAGAGAGAGAGAGACAGACAGACAGACAGACACGCGCACACACACACACACACACACACACACACACACACACACACACACACACACACACGCACACGCACACGCACACACACACAGGCAAATATTAATACTTTTCTCCTCACTAAATCTCTCTTCTCTGACCCGCAACCCGACACGCGTGAGGAGCAGACTCATCGCCAATCTTCCCCCGCGACCTCAATTATTCACCCGTGAGGATTCTTCAGCGGCGGATTATTCACTACTGAGGGATTATTCACGGCCAGGATTATTCACCACTGAGGGATTATTCAAGACGAGGCTTATTCATTGCTGAGGGATTATTCATGACCAGGATTATTCACTGCTGAGGGATTATTCACGGCCAGGATTATTCACTACTGAGGGATTATTCACGGCCAGGATTATTCACTACTGAGGGATTATTCACTGCTGAGGGATTATTCACGGCCAGGATTATTCACTACTGAGGGATTATTCACTGCTGAGGGATTATTCACGGCCAGGATTATTCACTACTGAGGGATTATTCACGGCCAGGATTATTCACTACTGAGGGATTATTCACGGCCAGGATTATTCACTACTGAGGGATTATTCACGGCCAGGATTATTCACTACTGAGGGATTATTCACGGCCAGGATTATTCACTACTGAGGGATTATTCACGGCCAGGATTATTCACTGCTGAGGGATTATTCACGACCAGGATTATTCACTGCTGAGGGATTATTCACGACCAGGATTATTCACTGCTGAGGGATTATTCACGGCCAGGATTATTCACTGCTGAGGGATTATTCACGGCCGGGATTATTCACTGCTGAGGGATTATTCACGACTAGAATTATTCACTATAATTCTTTCCCTTTAACTTGGCCCAGATTTTCGTCCAGATTTTTTTTTTATTTTGCTGATAATTTTCACGTAGCTCATTGGTTCGAAAAAATATATATATATCATAGGAATGCATTTTTTTTTTTTTTTACAGCACTTCTTCGTGACTAGCACCCTCTCTGAGTTTTTTATCTATCGGTACAACTCAGTATTCAAGATTAAGGGATGGCAATTTGAGGCCAAGATGAAGTGAAAATAGTATGGTTGGAAGCAGGAAATAATAATAATAATAATAATAATAATAATAATAATAATAATACCTCTAAGAATAATAATAATAATGATGATGATGCTAATGATGTGATGATAACAACAACAACAACAACAACAACAATAATAATAATAATAATAATAATAATAATAATAATAATAATAATATCAGATTACAGTGACAGGTAAGGCAGTATTCTTGTTACCTAAGGAAAATCGTAACAAATTCTCCACGGCGATTCATTTTAGTTTATTACACCTTAGCTCCTTCACACTCATTATTTATTTTTCATTCCTTTCTAGCTCCCTTCAGACGATTTTACTCAGCATTGGAGAGGCTTCAGGAGGCTTAGATCTGGCATCCCTTAACGCTGACTGGGATTTTGATTTGGAGGATGGACAAGGAGGCTGCCAATTACGAGATGAAAATTATAATAGAGTTGCAATTTTTTTCCGCAGGACGATCTGGGAAAGGAGGTGAAAATTTTAACCCTTGTCTAGAGCGTCCTGGAAAATATCTTAAGTTTAGGGATGAATCGTAAATATGGGAATCCTCTCTCTCTCTCTCTCTCTCTCTCTCTCTCTCTCGGGAAGACGAAGCAGATGGTCAGATTTCTAATTCTTTTTTTCTTTTTTCTTGCCTGTATTTTTTTCCTTTTTTTACGTGCTGAGAGGATTAGATATCAGGAAATAGATAGATAGATACAGTAAATAGATAGATAGACAGACAGACAGACAGACATAGATAGACAGAAAGATAGATAGATAGATAGACAGACAGACAGACATAGATAGACAGAAAGATAGATAGATAGATAGACAGGTTGATAGGCAGACGGATAGATAGCTAGATTGATAGATAGATAGACAGAAAGACGTGTGTGGACAGATAGACAGGTAGATAGACAGACAGACGGATGGACACACAGATGGATAGATAGATAGATAGATAGATAGATACACAGAAATAGATTATGCTCAGTACAGTGGATGGTTGAATTTCCTTCCACGTCTCTTAGGAATTCATGACTATTTTCTGACTATCCTAGAAAATTACCTTTATTTTTTTTTTCCAAGCGTTCTAGTTATCCGTATATAGAAATGCTCTGTTTATTGAGATGACAGAACAAGTTTGGCCCGACTTGGATCCTGGTTAGGTATGGAGAGAGGTGGAATATGTTTGTGGATAGGTTACGTGGAGAGGAGTGTGTGTGTGTGTGTGTGTGTGTGTGTGTGTGTGTGTGTGTGTGTGAGAGAGAGAGAGAGAGAGAGAGAAAGAGAGAGAGAGGAGGGGAAGAGAGAGGGGAAGGGGAAGGGGAAGGGGAGGGGAAAGGAGCGAGGGAGAGAGAGGGGAAGGGAGGGGGGGAGAGAGAGGGGAAGGGAGCGGGGGAGAGAGAGGGGAAGGGAGCGGGGTAGAGGGAGGGGGACAACCAGATAAGAGAGAGAGAGAGAGAGAGAGAGGGAGAGAGAGAAGAGAAAGGAGGAAGCAGAGGCAGGTGTAGGAAGGGAGGGTGAGAGAGAGAGAAGGAATGATACCTTATCTGATATCCCGAGGTCGTTAAGGAAGCTCCATAACACACCCTCCTGAGCGACTTATTTCTTGGTACGGCTAGTTAATATTAATTCGTATACTATTTATGCTAAATAGAGTGGTACTGGGATGCTTGAAATGGTACAGACGAGGATAGTAAGGAATAATAAGCAAAATAAATCTCTTAGGAAGAGGTGTTAGGGAGCTTCCTTATGTCTCATCCTAATATCGAACTGTTTTCCGACCATCCTAGGAAATTTCTCTTTTCCGACCATCCTGGGAACAGCAAAAGGATATTCTTGATTTTGTTTTCAACCATCCTGGGAATAGTTTAATTTTACGAACCATCCTAGAATATTTTTTACTATTTTCTCACCATCCTAGAATATTCTGACTAATATTCGACTATCCTAGGAATATCTTCATTGATTCTTAGACATCTAGGGAATATACTATACCCTTTTTACTCTAACTTGGCCTAAAATTTGCATCTCACTGAATTCTGAACTATAACAATATATTAACACTAGAATATGATGCTAGTCACGAAGGAGTGCTATGGAAAGGATGTAGAGTCGTAGCAATGTCTTTTTTGGCCACTGAGCTACGTGAATCAGATGCAGGATGGGAAATAATCTGGGCCAAGTTAGAGTGAAAAGAGTACAGCCTCGTCTCCACTCCCGTCACATTAACAACCCGTGTGTCAATGTAACTACCAAACAGCCTCGTTCCCCAGTTCTCAGGGTCATTAACCGAGTCTCCGGATGTTTTATTGCATCACTTGGGGTTGTAATTTCGTAAGCTAACCGCCTCCCTCGCCATCACTTCCTCAACACAATACGTCACTTATATAAATTAAAATGCTAACCTAATATAGATTGATAAATAATTCATCTAAATCAATCTATTATTTAAGAAGAAAGTTGATTCGCAGTCATGAGACACCTATACTTATGTTACTCTAACCTGGCCTAAAATTGCCATCTCTTGGTCTTGGATGCTGAGATGTAACAGAAGATTTACACTAGAATAAGGTGCCAGTCACGAAGAAGTGCTATGTAATGAATGTACAGCCGTACTGCTGTCTTTTTCTACTACTAAGCTACGCGAAATAAACTGTAAAAGAACGAAAATGTAGGCCAAGTTAGAGTAAAAAGAGTATAGTACTGTATAAAAAAAAATAACTCAAAAACAGGGATGGTCCATATATCTGGCAATATAGGCTCGTATCCTCATTGGTTAAAGAAACTCCCTAACACCTCTTCCTTAGCGATTTATTTTTGGTTATGAGTGGCTAACAGAAATTTGTACGTTATTTAGGCAGAATTTGGCGATAATGGAAAGATTTATGTAACACAGAAGAGGACAGTCAGGCGCATTAAACAAACCAAATTGCTTTGGAAAAGGAGTTAAGGATCTTCCTCAACCGATTTTAAGTCCCCCTCCCCTCTCTACCTATCCACCTACCTACCTATCCTCTCACAGTGTCTAATCCCTTCTATCAGTATCCTTCCTCATCCCTTCTTTTATCTCCAGTCCCTACCTTTCCCTTCCTCTTGTAAATGACTGTACTGTTGCGTAGGATGGCTCTTCTCAGCTCGTTAGTCTGCTCTATGAATGTAAAAGTGAAAGTTTGCAAATTGGTCCCGATATGCAATTATTACCCGGGGAATATCACTGACATCACCAAGAGAAAGGTGTAATTAACGACCTCTAATGACGTAAATGACGGTGTGTGATGGTAAGGCAGGCTGGTGATGGAGAGGGAAAGGATACGGAATCGGTGGAGAAATAGGATAATGATTTGTAAATAGGCATCTGATATTTTGTTATATCTGGTTACACTACTAATTCGCTTCTTCTCATTCATCGTTAAATGCAACTTTTCTCCCCTCCGTCTTTTGCTGCTTGCTTTCTTTTAATCTCCTTTATTCATATCTCTCTTCACTTGTGTCTATGTACTGTCCTGGATATAAGATTCCTCTCATTCTCAGTATGATCTGTGGACGATATAGTGCATTCCTCGTGTCATGTGTATCGTGTATTGTAGCCTATGTGTTGTGAGAGAAGGGCCTCTGATTCTTGGAGCTGAATATGCGCAGACACACATACTGTACACCATACGCTATACGCACGCTCACACCCACACCCACACCCTCACCCTCACCCTAACCCTCACCCACACTCTCACCCTCACCCCCAACACACAGGGAACAAAATCAAGTGCTTTGGCGGGAAATATCTCTCAACTTTCTTAAATTCTTTCAAGTACTTTGCGCACGTTCGTGGTGTAATACTTGGAAGAGAAGGGGAAATTTTGTTTTGCTTGTTGTGGTGGTTCCAGGCTCACCTACACGTGAACCCAGTGGACTTCAGGATGAGACTGTACTTCTCCTGCAGTTCACCATCTTCATTTCGAGGGACAGGGAGAGAGCTGAGGGACGTTTGTACATCGGTACCACCACGTGAAGGCGTCTCTCTCAATCACTATTTGTATATTAATGACAGTAATCAAATAGTGAAAAAAAAAAATAAAGGCAGATACATACTAACAACTTAAGGTCCAAACTAGATCCAAATACAAGGGAGTAAATTAGCATATGACGTATCTATTATATGGGTAAAATTTCTTCTCTTCTCGAGTATATTATGGTTTTACAGTAATGTGGTTGGACTAAACTAAGCTATAAAAGAGGTATGTATTCTTTTAGTATATGGCAACCCTTATAAATAGCCTTCAGTTCAGAAATATAGATTTTTAAAAAGATTTCTATAAAAGAGAAGGATGTTGTTGTCCAAGGAGGGTGCCTGGGAGTGAGGTCACGGTCTCTCTCTCTCTCTCTCTCTCTCTCTCTCTCTCTCTCAATAACATGATGACCTCAGACATTTCATTGTCTCCTTCACTCTCACTCACTTTCCTCATTCCCACTCATCCGCATTCCTTCTTCACACGAGTCTTTCACAGCCACTTACACACACACACACACACACACACACACACACACACACACACACACACACACACACACACACACACACACACACACACACACACAAGTCCCAACCCAGCTCATCACATCCTTCACCCCAACTTACTTTTTCACACGATTTGCTTCCAAACAAGCACTTTTTCACTCCGACTCTTTCACAGTCTCTCTCTCTCTCTCTCTCTCTCTCTCTCTCTCTCTCTCTCTCTCTCTCTCTCACACACACACACACACACACAGCCTTCAGTCGTGTGTGTGTGTGTGTGTGTGTGTGTGTGTGTGTGTGTGTGTGTGTGTTTTAGGGTCCGTGTGTGTCACCGGTGAAACTAAACTTCCTTTCATGTCTCATCATTCTACCTCATCGTGACATCTTGTTGTTCCTTCTCTTCCACAAACTAATTCATCTCGCTACCTTACTTCATATACTCCTCCACTTCATCCCTCCATCTCATTCTCCTTCTGCTTCTCCTCCACTTCCTCCTCTTCTTCTTCTTCTTGGAGTGGAAAGTGCTGGCAGGACCCACTATTTAAGGATCCGCGAATACCGGAAGGGATACTTTCTGTTCTTTGTTTACCTTTAGTTTACCTGCGTGGGTCTCTTCTCCAGATCAGGGTTGCCAGAGGTTTGAGGATAAATTAGGACAGACACCGTTAGAAATAAATGGAGAGTCATAGAGAAAAGAGGAGAGATACGTATGAATTTATTTTATATGCCTATACACATAATATGCTCAATGGACCAGATGAGAGAGAGAGAGGGAGAGAGAGAGAGAGAGAGAGAGAGAGAGAGAGAGAATGTTGATGACTGATTGATTGAATGATGTTTATTATTGCAAAAGTATAATAAGTGCAAATGCAACAAAAAGGGGTTGGAGAGTCTTAACACACTCCTTCAGGAAATTTATCTACATACTCTTGTAAAATGAAGAAGGATTTGTAAGGAGTTATCATTACATAGTAGACAAAAGATGCAATAAAAATGTATGAGTGGCACTTTTCTAGCCTGGGAGAGAAGACAACACAATCTTGTCCTCAGGTTGTTGTGGTCAAAACACGCCTACCCAACACCCCTTCAGTACCCTTCCACTCTCTCTCTCTCTCTCTCTCTCTCTCTCTCTCTGGAGGTTAGGGGTGGAGGTGGGGTCTAAGCGTGTGAATGCATAGATTTGTGTGTGGGGGAGGTGTCTAAGCGTGAGTGCATAGATCTGTGTGTGTGTGTGTGTGTGTGTGTGTGTGTGTGTGTGTGTGTGTGCTTAAGGACATACATGCGTGCAAGCGTGCGTTCGTGTTCGTTCTCATATCACTGTCACAGCATTGGCAGATAGCAACCAGGATCCCATTGACTTCATCATATCGAGAATGTGTCAAGAATAACGAGTGTGCCATCTTACGGGTGTCAGACAGTGTAGGTTATCATCAACATCATCATCATCATCATCATCATCATCATCATCAGTGTCATCGTTATCATCATCATCGTTTATCATCATTATCATCTCCAAGCTAGCCAACTACCTCGCACAATCAAGCAGACAACAGTGGATAAGGCGACTGACTGGAAGGCATGGGGAATGAAGAACTGTCAGTGTATCGGGACAGGAAATAAGGAGTTGATAGTGTATGAGCTTGAGGGAATGAAGAGTTGACAGTGTATAGGCATGATGAAATGAAGAGTTGATAGTGTATAAGCCTGAGGGAATGAAGAGCTGACAGTGTATAGGGATAGGAAATGAAAAATTGACAACGTATAGATATGTGAGTTAAGAAAAGACAAAGAAAAAAGGAAAATAAAGTTGTTATACTCTATAGCAGTTGATGGAAGAATGGGGACAAGACTTCGAATGAGTAGGAAGGATAGTGAAGCGAATTAGCATAGATGTGGAGTTTATTGTCCTTTTCTCCTAGTCGCTCTCTTCGAATCTCTTACAGGAGCTCCGTGGCATGACCCCTTAACCTTTTGGCTCTTAATTCCTCTCTAAAAATAATCACGGTGGTATGGAAGACACATGAAGGAGTACATGGGGGAGGCTGACTTGCAGGGGCGAACGTGATTATGGTGGACAGATGAGACAGAAGTTCCATTACAGCCTATTCTATGTGACGGGAATTCCTAGCGCCATTTCCTTAGCGATTTGTTTTGCCTATTACACCTATTCGCTTGTATGCCATTTGTCATTTTTATACCGACATAGTTTGCGTTCATAATATAATAAAGGATAGTGAGGTGTAATTGCAGAATAAATCGCTAAGAAAGAGGTGATACGGAGTCCACAGTCACCAAGAATACGACCTATTTACCCATAAGATGAGGAGGTAGGGTCGGCGGCAGGTAGAGGGGAGGGGACGCTCAAAGATGTGTATGGTGACTAACTCGGTGACCTACATTCGTCGTGCGTGTGTGTGTGTGTGTGTGTGTGTGTGTGTCACGCACTCTAACGCACCTGCCGCACTCCACGGGTTTTATGATTAACAGCTGGTAATTTGAGAATGGGTATATGTCCTTGTTTGAACTCGCTAGGGAATTTATTATAAGATTTAGCATAGCATTCACATCATTAAGCATAGAATTCACATAATTTCAGTACAGCAGTATAATTTAATGTGTGATTTGCGGACTTACAAAACCCGTTACAGCATAATGATCTAAAACAAGAGATCTTTTATAATAACTGTAATTTGTCTCCGTTAATCAATAATAACGGACTTGCTCTCTCTTTTCCTGCCAACCGCGTGAAAGCTTGGAAAATTACAGTGAAAGTCGGGAGTTGGCAACACAACGGCGTTAGTAGAACGTAAAATTTCTCACTAAACTAACCAGACTTTTCAGAATGCTTCGTCGCCTCTACCGCGTTTTACTCTTTTGTTAAGGTAATCGGCTTGAGTGAACACTGTGTCGATTATATTTATTTTCTTCCATATAGAGCGTAGAGGTTGTATGGAGCTCAGGTAATTGTGGTTGAGATTTCTTTTGTAAATTAGAGCCAAGTCATCAAAGACAGGGAGAAAAAAGGAGGGAAAGCCAAATGACGGCGTGGTTGGAGGGAGGGAGGGAGGGAGAGATGGAGAGGGGGAGCTTAAGGAGGAAGGGAGCATGGGGCAAGGAGAGGGGGAAGGATGACGGAAGGAAATCCATAGAGAGGGGCGGAGGGGAGAGGAAAGAAGTTATACTGGGGAGAAGAGAGGAGTGAGAGATGAGAATGATGTCTGTGAAGGGAGGGGAGTGTGGTAGGAGGAAAATAAGGGAAAAGGAGAAAGAATACAGGAGGGAGGTGAGACGGAGGGGGAAGGAGGCAGATGGAGAGGAAGGAGGGGAGGGAGGGAGGCAATCGGAAAGAGGGAGGAGTGGGTGAGGAGGTATGGGAGGCCTGTATAGGGAAATCCAGCGGAAGAAGGAAAGGAGGGGACCATAGGTGTGGAGATAACAGAGACTGGGAGAAGAGAAGAGAGGTCCAAGTCTTTCTAGGTAGGCTCTTAGCTAGTCAGGTAGGGGTAAGGGGGGAGACAGGGACGACGAGGGAGCGGGAGGGGGCTCTAAATAAGGAGGAAGTATGGGGGGAAAGTGTAGGTGTGGAGGATGGAGGGAAAGACGAAGAGGGGAGGGGAGAGTGCGGGGTGTGGATGTAGGGAAGTGAGGAGACGAAGGGGGGAAGGGAAAATTGGAGAGGGATGGGGGAGAGTGGGTGGGGAGATGGAGGGGGGTGGGAAAAAGGAGGGGTGTGGGGGTGGTGGGGGAAGGGGATTCGACAGGAGCTCACGGACGGAGAAGAGAGCACACAACAAAGTGAGTCGGAGAGGAAGGAGGGCGCGTATGTTTGTGCGTGGGTGTGCGTGCCTCACTCCCATAACTCTTCTGTACTTTTAGTGTCGTCTCGAGCCGTTTGGAGTAAAGGAAGCAATCTGGAGGCATCTGTAGACGTGCTGTGAAGGCGATATTGAGGTAAGGCCACAGGATGCACGAGTACGTATCTAGATTTTGACTGATTAATTGTTATTGTAGAAGTGAGGTGTCGAATTTATGTATCGTTGTGTAGATGATTTTTTGCCCTTCACCATATAGACCTTTTTAATTATTATACACAGCTTTTTAACAATATACAATTCAAGCACAGTGAACGCAAATAAATATAAGACATTCAGCAACCCTTTTTTTCATGTTTTCGAAGACAGTGAAGTGCCTTTTAAGTTTTTATGTGAAGAATCTGCGTCAAAGCCTGATGCTAACTCAAGTGCAACAAGATGGGGGTGTATATGAAGCAGGATGGCGTGTCTTTGGATTGATTCTTGCTGCGAAGTGACTTAAATACGCGCTTACTCGAACTTGACAAAAATTTCTAACACCCGTCTAGCTAAGTTGATGGCCAAGTAGGGTCAGATTGGAGGAAAATTTCACTTGTAACGAAGGAGACTCATTCTTCCCCCATGACTAAGGCTCAGTTCACAGTGCGACATAGGTCAGATGATAGTAGTAGTAGTAGTTGTAGTAGTAGTAGTAGTAGTAGCAGTAGTAGCAGAGTAGTACTAGTGATAGTAGTAGTAGTAGCAGAGTAACAATAGTAGTTGTAGTAGTAGTAGCAGAGTAGTAGTGGTAGTAGTAGTAATAGTAGCAGAGTAACAATAGTAGTAGTACTAGTAGTAGTAGTAATAGTAGTAGTAGACTAGTAGTAGTAGTAGACTAGTAGTAGTAGTAGTAGTAGTAATAGTAGCAGTAGTAGTAGCAGAGTAGTGGTAGTAGTAGTAGTAGTAATACTGAGAGAGAGAGAGAGAGAGAGAGAGAGAGAGAGAGAGAGAGAGAGAGAGAGAGAGAGAGGGGGGGGTAGACAAGAGCCATAGGAAGGTTTAAGCTGGACTGGACAGGACATACAAAACATACTCCCTTCGTCTTCGTTGGGGCTTCTGGCCTTTGGATTCTTCTTTCTTGCATAAAAAAAAAAGTTACGTTAGATTAAGGCTGAAGTTAGGTTAGAAGTAGAGTAGCGTAAGAGGTGGAGAGACATAATACGTAGGTTTAGATTCTTAGGCTAAAACAGAAGTAAGAAAAGAGAAATTTTAATAGGATAGGACCGACAAGACAGAATTCTGGTTTAAGGTTAGGTAAAAGCAAGCACTATTAGACGACAGAGCAGTGAATGAAAGGTGAAACGGACACTTAAAGTCAGGATAAGTTAGGTTAGGCTAGGAAAGGTAGATGTTAGAGGTTAGGTAAAGTTAGGAGAGATATATGTAAGCAGTAGTAGGGGGTAGTGAGAATCGTGGAAAAAGACTATTTGACGTAAGAATAGGCTTCTCATAGGGCAGTGTGTGTGTGTGTGTGTGTGTGTGTGTGTGTGTGTGTGTGTGTGTGTGTGTGTGTGTGTGTGTGTGTGTGTGTGTGTGCACCTTGTTTGTACAGGGGGAGTCTGTCCCCACGTGGTGATGTGTGTTGAATCGATCTGTGTGTGTGTGTGTGTGTGTGTGTGTGTGTGTGTGTGTGTGTGTGAGAGAGAGAGAGAGAGAGAGAGAGAGAGAGAGAGAGAGAGAGAGAGCGTGCTTGCGTGCTAAGAATATTAAAAGTCTCTTCAGACACATTTTCTCGCAACTGCGTCAAATCCAACACCATCGTGTGAGGGGATGGTGACTCATTTTATGCTTCAAGTCCCAGGTGTGTACGGAGATTATTGATCTGGACTATACATATTAAACAAGACACAGGTGTGGTGATTTAATGATAAGCGATGATGAGATGGTAGTGATGATGTTGCTGTTGTGATAGCCTCGTTGCCGTGGTGATGATGGAGAGAACGCATGTGACGATGTGGATGTGTGGTGGTGGTGGTGGTGATTGATGTATCGGTGATGGTAATGTGGTAGAGAGTTGTGATAGTGGTGTGGTGGGATGGTGAGGTAGTGGTGATGGTGTGGATGTGTGATGGTGGTGGTGGTGGTTGTGGAGACGTTGGTACTGCTGGGGAGGGTTGTGACAGTGATGTAGTGATTGTAATGGGGCAATGGTGATGTGGAAGTGAGATAAAGAGTGGAGAATGGTGATGGAAGCTGATGTTTGGTGATAGTAATGTGGGAATCTTGATAGTTGGGCGTGGGTGGTGATAGTTTTGTTAGGCATGGTGAAAAAGCAGTGATGGTGGTGTGGGCGTGGGTGGTGATAGTTGTGCTAGTGGTGGTGATAAAGCAATAGTGCTGATGTGGGCGTGTGGTGGAGGGTAAAGTGTTATGGTGATAGTACCTGACACGTTGGTGATCATAATGAGGTAGAGGATGGTGATGGTGACGTGGCGATGGTAATGTGGCGGTGGTGATGTTTTTGTGTAAGTGAGATGGAGGGTGGAGTGAGGTAGTGATGGGAGAGGGTTTGTGTGTCTAAGTGCTATGTACTGTTGGGCCATATTCTAGGTGACTTAAGCAATATCGTGGCGTCTCTTCCCGGGTGATTTATTCTGCATAGTACCTTAACATTCTCTTGTATATTATTTATTTTATTGCTTCATATTTCCATCAGTGCCATAAAGGAGAATATAAAGATGTGCAAAATAAATCGCTAAGGAACAGGTGATACTAAATAGTCAAAGCCACTTAAGAGGGCAGATCTCCGGATAGTACTCAGTTGAATATTAGTTGTAGGATGTCACTGCATTGGGTGGGATTTAATAACAGAGGACTGGATAGCACTGGGCCTGAGATTGTTAGTTCAATATTCTTCCATATGATCTTAATTTAGGAAGTAGTAATAGTAAATGGGTTGAAGACAGAGTTTACGACGATTCACTGACTTAACATGCGATGGTAATACCTTTTAAAGGGATCTTGAAAATTATGCAAAGGTCCAGAGGTTTGTCAAGTTAAATATGAATGAATGTTAATGTGTGCAAACAGATCGAAGAAAATAGATTACAACTTTGATTTCTTTTATCAGAATGTGACAGGGGTTATGAGTTTTGGTTAATTGCAGTTTTTGTGTACCTATTTGAGTTACATTACACCAATTTCAACCCCACACACTTCTGAAACAGCACATGCTCCTGCGTCTTCCACTACCCCAGTGTCACCAGTTACTTTAGTTTTATCCACATTCTCTTAGTCCCTTGGGTTCCATTCTATGTTCCTGCCTCTAATTCTTGGTAAGGCCTCCCTTTGACGTGCAGTCAACACTAGGGCATTTAAGTCTCTTTGGGGGCTCCGTAGCTCCTTAGCGATTTACATTGAACAGGACGCCTTAACATTGTTTTATAGGCTATGTTCCTTTTACTGCCTTAATGTCGACATAGTTTATATCCGTAATGTGCAAGGGGATATAGAGGTGCAAATAAATCGTTAAGGATGAGGTGATATGAAACTTTCCAAAGCGACGTACTGTATAATACAGCCCAAAGCCCTAGTGCACAACAGCTCCATAGAAAGACCATCGGGCTCAAGCAACATAAACAAAGGGATAAGAAGAAATCCCTGGTGGATCCCAACATTGTCAGAATTCATTATTCATGCCATCATTCACTCTCACTTGGGTACTTGCACTGTCATAATTTGCAACAACCACCCAATCACCCATTTTCCTCATTGCCCACTATACCACCCCATTGGTCCCTGCCGATAGCTTTCTCCAGGACGAGAAAAATAAAGATATATTTTGTTACCCAAAAACTTTTCTGAGAGTTTACTTAACGAATATTGTACCACCTGTTCCACTCCTAGACATGAAGACAAACTGCATCTCATTAGCATATACTTTCTCCCTAATCACACTCCAGAACTCTCCATGACTTTCATTATCTGATCGAACAGTTCCAGGGCCTTATAGATGCCCCAGTCAACAGATTACTCTTGCCCGTATAGGTTCAGAAATATGCTTCAACAGTCGTGTGGCAGAGAACACTCATTAACACATGGATTTATCAGATCATTAACTATTTTCATCTTTACTTTCTCAGACGCTTTCTGCGTTTTATCTACCCTACAAGAACAAGTCATGAGTGAGAGCAGTGGAAATAAGTTACTTGAGCATGTGGAGAGACATGGAGGGACAGGTTGACGAATGAAGAAATGAAGGAACGTTGTGGGGTGGATGTGGATGTGGTTGAGAAAATTAGGAGAAATACACTGAGGTGGTTTGGACATGTGGAGAAAATGGAGAATGAAAGACTGACTAAGAGGGTGTATGTAGGTGAAGTGGAGGGAGGAAGAGGGAGGGGAGACCGAGGATTAGGTGGAGGGATTCAGTTGAGAGGTATATGAGGGAGGGGGGAGTGAGTTGGGGGGAGGGCAGTCAAATGGTGGGTGACAGAGAGACTTGGAGGCGTTCTGTCTGCGGCCACCTTTGCGGGATTAGGGCGTCGGGCTATAGATGGAAAGATAGATAGACCTACCCTACCACATCAGATACACCCGCAGGTTTACCTTGCTCATCTAAATTGCCTTTTCATCTCACCATTTGTCAAAACTACAGTCCTAAGATCAATCAGTGCGACCTAACTCTAGTTCTGCTGGCACTAAACCCCATTCAGCCATGTCCTACATCCAGTAGGTGATTATGTTCTGTCCATGCTTCTTTATGACCTTCACTACTGACTTTTGTTGTGGTAAACTTCCTTACCTTTGTTATTCTTCACATACGCAGTGTTCCAGTAATAACCCCATTCTCTCACATTACCTTCTCAGCCATTCTAGGTACTTTATTCTTGTCATCGTCACTGTTCAGAGCGCTTGGCCCATTAACTTCGATGTACTGTACACACATATTCTTGTTACTTCCAAACGATCTTTAAAAGACCCCCTGTGCTGAAGGGTTATAATCGATACACCACACTGTTCAAGCGCCCAGAGACTTTTTGCTCACCCTGTATTCTATTGTATGTTACTTGTATCTTTTGAACATCGACATACTGTGCTTTGAGGAAATATCATACAAGGGAATAAAGTAAGAAATACAGAAATTAACTGGTAAGAAAGAGTGATAGAGGGACTCCTTAACTAAAACCGGACCTCCTAAAATGCCTTTTTTTTTTTTTTTTTTTTTTTTTTTCCCTCAGGAGTGACAGAAGCTCAAGATGGGGGTGGAATGGCTGGGGCCCGTGGTGACGTCCATTCTACGCTTGCTGGTCATAACATTCCTGTTCGTGGCCAACTGGACGGCCATTATTTTGGTGCTGGTTTACTCAAAGAAGAAGAGAGGTATATACTGAAAGGCAGGCGGCGTGTGTGTGTGTGTGTGTGTGTGTGTGTGTGTGATGTACTGTCTTCTGTTTTACCGGTTTCATCACGAAATTTGAGGAAGACTACCTAGGCTACAACACTCAATCTGTACATGTTTGATTTCGCCCTGTGACCTTGACCTTTGACCATTTGTCCAAAAAAAATGAATCAATTCATCCTTGTCTGATCATCATTTCTCCAACCACACTTGGTAAAATACTTTTTTTTCTTTAGTTAACCTTTCCCTTTGGCCCTATAACTTGACCTGTTCTCAATTAATTGAACTATGTCATCCTTGACTGACTCTCAACCCTTCCACCAAGTCTGGTCAAAATCGAATAAAAACTGTTTGAGTTTTAATGTTCACACACACATTCATACATACATATATACATACATACATACTTATATATATTCACACACACACACACACACACACACACACACACACACACACACACACAGGATTTGAAACAATACTGTCTACCTTTATGCCACCACATGCAGATGGAACCTTGTTAAGTGTACTGTATTTATATACTGTATGGCATTAAGATTAATTGTTTAGGTGAATCAAGCCTCCTTGCCAGGAATTAGCTGCGACTCTTACAATCAGTGTTCCCATGTTCCCTTGTTTTTCAAAAGGTCAGATAACCTGATTTTCCTTCAAACATTTAATTTGATGAAGATAGAGTTTTTACTGACTGTTCTCTAAATCAGTTTATTTGTCTTGCAGGTCGGCAGGATGTTGGTCGTATAGTATCAGTGACTATCCTGTGTGTCAATGTGATGTACCTAGTTTTGGTCTGGATGCCCTTCACCATAACCTCTGTCAAGCACGATGTACTGGGTGCTGATATTAGCCTGTTTGGTACTGAATCATCAGTTCCAGAGGCTATTACACCAGACATAGCATCAGACTTTGTGGTGGAATACATTGATTTACGAAGTGGGAATATCATATCTGAGGAGACACTTACTTTGGGTTATGCACCTGATGTAATACAAGTAACAGATGGTCAAGAAAGTCAGCAAAGCAATGTGACATATTCAGACATTGAAGCTTTCCTCAAATGGAATTCATTTATTCAAGATATACAAACCTCAGCTTGTGTCTACAGCCTTCTCTTGGCTGCTGCTGCAAGGTTCCTGATGTCTAAGAAAGTAAGTCAATAACCAAATAAAAATGCAGGTATATTCATTTCAGATCATGGACATATCATGAGAAAAAAAATAACAAGCAGTACATCCTCACTCAAAATTTTTGTCGTCAGTTAGCAAATTTTGTACTCAAATTTCTTTTGCTAGTCTTTTTAAATAAATCCTTGTTGTGATGTTAGCAGATTTCTGAATTATCTTCATACAGTATTATGTTTCATTTCTCTCCATAACTACTGTATTTTACCACAGTGTTGATGATATCAGAATACTAATAGTTAGACATTTCAAAATTAGCTAGACTGTACCTAATATCTCTGGAAGTGCTCAGCTCAAATGACTGTAAAATCAGATCATCTGGTATCATGTTTACTTAAGAAAGAGGCCACAGCAACACCATTATCTGATCACCTTGCCACCCAGTCATGATCTTTTGTCTTACTCAAGTATTTACTTTTACTCATACATGTATTCCCACTGTACTCATAACTTCATTCTGTAGTTCACTGTCCTGAGGTCCAACTAACACATTTAAAATGCCCAGTCATAATAACTTGTGTGAATTTGTTGCCACAACTCATCTTATTTTATTCCCCAGGACGTAATGAGTGCCTGTCGTCCCCTCAATGTACCTGTTTGTGTTCTCGTGCTGGTGGTAGTCCCATCCTTAGTCACCATCATCTTCCGGTACTTCACTTGCACCGTCCTCCATTATTTTCCCCGCATACCTGATGCATCACTTGCTGGCCATACTCTTTGTAAGCATTTCAACATTGCATTTTTTTTTTACTTTCCATGCACCACCCAATGTAATTATTATTCTTATTTCATGCATTTCTTAAAGATAACCTCTCATATTATGGTAGCAATATTTGCATGGAAACAACATTTCTACACAGATCGTCAGTAACTGTCACTTGCCGTACCTCAATATACTATATATATCCACTGAATGTGACATTGTGAATTACAGTATATGCATCTTCTCTGCACCAGATTTTTGTCCTCATTTCTACTATATCGTTTGATGAGGTAATGCTTTGATTCTGATTCTCAACACTCTCTCACAGACAGCCTCGTCTGTGATATAAATGTGACACAGAACTATGTGATGGTGGTGCTGCTGGAGTCTCTTGCAATGATGACCCTGGCAGCAGCACTAGGAGTGGTTGGACTCAGGTTGCTTGTGGATGAGAAGTATTATCTGAGGAGCAAGGATGAGGAAAGCAACGACCATCCTTGGCATTCTAAGTTTAAAAGTAAGTTTTCATTACAGAGTAGGTTACTTGTATCTAATTTGCTCTAATACAGTATATATATATATATATATATATATATTTTTACTGCATAATTTCAGTTTTGAGGCTTCACAATCAATATTCTTTGCAGTCAGAACTTTGTATGTTTCAGTCATAGGCCCACATACATATAAGTACAGTACAATGCTGTTCTTCCCCGTGAGTGTAGTAATTTATCCCTGAAGGCTGAAAGTCCTTCCTCCATCATCATAATCTCTGATGCCTTGCCTCCTCCTAGGATGTCCATGTCAGAACTGCCTCCAAGCTTTGTACTCATATACCTCTCTTACTCTCAAAGATAATCCTCCTACTTTTCTTGTTTACTCACCAGTGTTTGATAATCCTCTCCATTCATGCAGGTAAGGTGCTAACCTTCCCTTCCATGTTAGTGAAGACTGTGTAAGCAGAATAAGTGAACCAACTATAATAAAGCTAATGTGCTAACCAATTTTCCAGTCAGATCCCATTTTCTTACTAAATACCCTCTGTAACCCCAACCAGACAACAAATGTGCTTCCTAAGGGCATAACCTAGTGTATAGAGGTAAAACAGACATAAGATAGCAATATTAACAATGTTAAATTGGTAGACGGGGCCACTTACCATCCAGTCACTCGATGTAGTGCTGCTCTCAGGTGTCTGCCCTTTCCTCTCCTCCATCCTTCTTTCCTTCCATCATCTTCTATGTTTTTTCTTTCATTCTTTCCTCATCCTTCTCCCTATGGGTGACTTTACACTTCCTCTTCTGTCTTTCTTTCCTCCATTCTTTCCTCTTCCTTCTGCCTGTGGGTGACTCTAGACTGAGTGACAAGGCGAATGGTTTCCTGTACACCAGGAAACGATTTACTATGCTGAGTGATAACCATATAACCAAATTTTGGCGCCTGGTGGTTTAGTGGGTAATTTTGGAGCTCCAATCGCATTGATCCAGTGAAGGTTTATATCCAAGGGTTGGTTGGGGTTTATTGTTCACATAATCCCACTCAGAGATGAGTGAGGCTGGTCACTCTCATCTTAAATGTCAGGACCAACTTGCCTAGCCCCGGGCTTCTACGCTCCTCATGGGGCAACGTAGGATTGGGTGATGAATGAATGAATGAATGATGGAAAAAAATCTAACCATGATAGACTTGCCAACCAAAAATCCTCTGTGACCTATAGAGAGGGCATGGTGCTAGCCTCAAACCTTTCACATTTTTGACAAAACTTGTTTAATTCCTGACAGAAGTCAAGATGGCAGTGAAATGGAGGTCTAGACATCACTGTGTTTTTTTTTTTTTTAACCACCTTACTGATTTTTGGTATAGTTTATGGGCACTTCACCAAATTTTTGGCATACAAGGGCACTGAGTAAACAGAATCTGTGCAAGTGGGGTCCACAGAAGAAGGAGGGGGGTTACTACTCATTACTCTCTTGTTCCATGTCGCTTATGCTCTGCCTCTTCTGACATTACACTCCCTCTCACTTTCAAAGATTTTCTTTGGTACCTTGTCTATACATTTTTTTAAGATGCCCTATGTACATACTATCTCTATGTATTGTTTTAATCACTTAGTAATTTCCCCCATTCACCTCTATCACCCTTTCTTCTATTGCAGATTTCCCTTAATTTCACTAAGACAGCTGTACTTATAGCATCCATTCTACTTACGAGCTGTTATTAAAAAGGTAATTTCTACAACCTGTAATTTAGAAAGCTTGTCACTCACTTCCCAGTTTCTTTCCCATCTCTCCCATACAGATGTGTTGACAATAGCACACTTTCACACATTGTCTTTTTTACTTCCACATTAACCATCCTAATTTCCAAAATTCCTTAAATTCTTCAGTCTACATTTACTGTCAACAATGTAGCTATTTTATGTAGGCCTACATATCCCTTTTTTTCTGCTAAAAAATAAGAAACTAATTACTACATCTTTCCCTCTTTATTTATAATTAACATGAAAATTTGGTATTTTTTTACTTCACAGAGGTGTCAAAAAGATGTGAATCATCAGTGCAAAAAAGTGTTAGTTGGAATGTTGCTAGGGGATATATATGTACTATATATTGAAATGCATCCTCTTCCCCATCAAAGCTTTTACAGCATCAGACAAGAGATAAAAAAAAAAAAAACTCAATTTCTCCCTTATTACTTCCATAAGAATGCCTTGAGTTTTTTTGCCTTTCTTTTGTGTGTAAAGATGTCCAGGGACTGTAGCTCTTTTGAATAGCAGAATAAGGCATTACTCAAAATGGTGAAGGTGTGGTTTCAAATCCCATTGGTGGTTCCCTCAGGTTTGTCTTGTCTTTGTTCCTCAGTTACATATGGATGCCCACTCATCTGTAATTCCTTACCTGGCAGCTTTGTTGAGCATGGAGGCGTGCACAGTGGATGCTTTGCTGGTGCTGGGCTGCTGTTGGGTGTGGTGCAAGGTGATCGTGGTAGTGACCCTGTACTGCCTTTATGGACCAGTGAGTACAGTACATTTTGGTGCCTAGTGTTCTGTAGTCCTTTTACCTTAACCTTGTTCTGCTTTTTGTCCTATTCCAACTTATTTCACAAAGCTCAGTGCCAGCATAAGACACCACTTTTGCTTTGCTTTGTTTCCATAACACTTCTTCATGACTAGCATCATAATCTCTTGTTAAACTCTTTATGACTTGGTACTCAACATCGAGAGGTGGCAGTTTTAGACCAAGTTAGATTTGCTGTTGTTGAGCAACTCCAGTCTGTCTAGCCAAACAGACCAATCAAGTGCAGGCAAGCAACCACCCCTTCAGGGCCATCCCATGCAATGAACTGATGCTCCCTTTTGGCTGATAGCACCTTGCCATAGCAAGGTGTGGGGAATGCCCTTGGAAAGGAGGTTCCTGGATGAACACTGCATTTGCACCTCTTCATCCAGTTAACAGGGGCACCATAGCAGGCCCCACTTCATCCTGTTATGTTGCTATATGGTTAGCACCTAGCACTGAAAATGATTTCCTGGGTTACAGGAAACCATTAGGCTCTTCTCTTATAGAGCCACCTGAAGTGAAAAGTCATAAAAAGTGATAGAAATTAAAGGGATAAGTAGGAAGAGAGGAGGTTAGACAAAGAAACAGGCAGCACTATATCAAGTGATTGGATGATTGTCACTACCACCTACCACCTAGGCCAAGTTAGGGTAAAAAGGGTATAGCTGTTATAATACTCCAGTCATAGTGATGGCCTTGCCAAGCAAGTAGGTTTGACCCCCAAGTGGCGACAAGAGGCATTTTGAATGTGTAATGCCATCAAGAGAAGTAGCTAGTTATTTACTTATTGTACTGGACTACAGTAGCTTATTATCAGACCCTTACATCTCAGAGTGGGTAAAAGGGACTAGATGTTACTGCAACTGAATGGCCTACTGCACTTAGGGATCATTAATATCTCTTCATCTCCTTTAACTGGTGTTTGTTCTTTCAGTGTGTTCAGTGTGTGAACAGTTTGCATAGTACTGTGCTGTATATTCCATTATGCTGATTAAATATTTAATCTTTTGTTGTTATTGTTGCTCAACCCTGGTATGTGTGGCTGAGCAGACCCATCGACCACAGGGTAAGCAACTACTTCTTTGTGGTTGTCCTACAGGTACAGTACAGTACATATGAGGTCTGCCCAGAAAGTATCTGACCTTAGGCTCTAAAAAAATGAATAGCTAACCTGTTGAGCTAGGATGCTAATCTCCCCAAAGCCCCTTCTGACTTGACACACATAGCCCAGCATTCTTTCCACTGCCTGAAACATTTTGCAAAG
This sequence comes from Coenobita brevimanus, assembly GCF_032717465.1. Taxonomy (NCBI): domain Eukaryota; kingdom Metazoa; phylum Arthropoda; class Malacostraca; order Decapoda; family Coenobitidae; genus Coenobita; species Coenobita brevimanus. The sequence goes on from NC_136979.1 coordinate 2,482,148, forward strand.
TTGGTTTTCTGTGTCTTCTCCTGGTGCTTCATCACATTTATCATGATCTCGTCTCTCTGATAAACATTGCTTATGACGTGTTTGAGTGTGCAAATCGCGATCCAGACTTTCTGTAGACTGTTATCATTGGAGATGAGACTAGGGTGAATTCATACGACCTTGAAACCGAAGCACAGTCGTCCCATTGGAAGCATGCAGGGTCACCTCAGCCAAAAAAGCATGACAGGTCCGCAGCAAGGTGAAGTGCCCTCGCATGTTGACAATTTTTTCGAGTACCATGATTTTTTACATCACAAATACACACCAGAAAGTTAGAATGTCAACAATCATCACTACCTCGACATTGTCCTTCGTCTTCATGACACATTTCAGCAGAAGAGACCAGATCTTTGGAAAGTGACAAGTTGGAGGCTGACAATGCCCCTGCCCATTCTTCTCAACTGATTCAGAAAGTTTTGGCCAAGCACAACATCCCACAGGTCCAACAGGCTCCCTACTCACCAGACAGGGCTCTGTGCAACTTTTGGTTAGTCCCCAAGTTCAAAACTCCAATGAGGAGTTCCCGATTTGAGACGAGAGAAGAGCTCATCACAAACGCGACGAAGCACCTGTAGGAGATACCAAAAACCGACTTTGAAAAAATGTTTCAGGCAGTTGAAAGAATGCTGGGCTACATGTGACAAGTCAGAAGCGGCCTACTTTGAGTGGGATTAGTGTCATAGCTCAACAGATTAGCTATTTATTTTTTAAAACCTAAGGTCGGATACTTTCTGAACAGACCTCATACACCATGTAGAGGAACCAGCACTCATTGTAGCAGACATTGCCTTGCCAGGGTCAGACCAGGGTCCTTCCCCAAGGCTAGGTGCAGGGAAATGTAAGGAGATTTTAACTCCTGAAACAAGGCTGCAGCTGCTTCAGTGCACCCAGGTTACATAGTGCTACCGCATGTTGGCTCCTCATCAGCACCAAAAATTTACTGTAGTTAAAAATAATTGCTTTGATCAAAAAGGTGGTTACTGTTGTTCCTTTTTTTTTTTTTTTTTTTTTTTTTTTTTTTTTTAAATGAGACTCTTTTCCTGCCATTTATTAGCATACAGTTCACAAGTATGGAGACTAGCAAAGAGAACTACTTAATGTAAGAATCATGCTGTATGTGTAGGCCCATGTGTGTATATTGAAGAGAGGTTGGATCTATTGCTCAAGTAATTCTACATACAGGTGAGCAACTGGTTACTCAAACTAGAATTGAACACTCTCCTTTTTTTTCAACACAACTTTTCATCAAGTGTAAACTTTACGTTATGGACCAGTAGACTGAAACCTGTGTCCAGTATATTAATTGTAACCCATAGCATATAAAAGCAATCGATCATCTTATAATTTTGAATGTGGGTAGCATCTGGCAGTCTACATCTTATGAGCCATACACAACCAGCAAATTTCAACAGACACACACAGTCAGCTACACCAGTTACATAGTTAGTTACACCAGTCATTTACAGCCAGCTACACCAGTCACACACAGCCAGTTACACCAGCCACACACAGCCTGTCACACCAGTTACACACAGCCAACCAACTACACCAGTCACATACAGCTAGCCAACCACACCAGTTACACACAGCCAGCCAACCATACCAGTTACACACAGCCAGCCAACCATACCAGTTACACACAGCCAGCCAACCATACCAGTCATACACAGCCAGCAACACCAGTTACATTCAGCCAGCTACACCAGTGAGACATAATGACTTTTACCAGTCAAAAACAACCAGCTACACCAGTCACACATAGCCATTTACACCAGTCATACAGTCATCTGCAGTGGTCAGACACAGCTAGTTTAACCAGTCATGCTGCCAGCTATGCCAGTCACACACAGTCAGCAACACTAGTCACACATAGCCTTCTACACCAGTCACCATTGAGTGTCATAAGACAAGGTGATGCAAAGATTACATAGCTTAACCTAAGACATATATTCATAATTAACAAATATTCATGTTCTTGGTGCAGCACTTGTCAAATCTGGTGAGCTGGTTGTCCAACATAGTGGTGTCCATCCCAGTGGTCTTCCTGCCTATTGCCGTCATCATGTCATATGCATTCCGTGACATTACCTCTTACATTGATGATCTCTACCTCTCTTCAGTCATCACTGCCACAAATAAAGTTGACATCAATGAAGACGACACATCTCAGACCAAATATCCCATCAAGTCATTGGGACAGGAATTCTCAAAGGAGGAAAAAAGTCTAAACATTCAGGTACAAGACCTTACAAATTATTTAATGAATGATAATGGCAGAGCAGGTAAAAAAGATGGCCCATCAGAGCTAGATAACCAACATGATTCAGATACTCCTAAAGAAAACCTGAAATTCTATCTTGGTAAAGACATTTTCAAGCAGATCAAAAGTTCAGTTCCAAGGGATGATGATAAATACATTATTCTTGACAATGAGTGGCCTGCTGCTGGTTGTGAGGGTGATGATCAAGAGTCAAAGGCTTAGTTATAAAGGCTGCAGTGCATTGTAACAAATATTCAGTGTTGTGATATTTTTTGCTAATGATGTAAACCACGAGTGATGAAAAGGTGAGCAGAGGCCTAACAGTGTGATGAGATGTATACTCCAGTCTTAAAACATATGGTATAGCAAAGCAATTAGTTTTTTACAAAATATCAAGAAAGAGGATTTCATGAGAAATATGCATATCTTATTCTTTTGCTGTTTTATAAGAGACTGTGGTAAGTTTGAAGGTAGTCATGTTTAGAACATAGCTATATGAATGTTATTTTGAAGTGCAAGTGCTATAGCTGTGCATTGAAATACTGAAGTGCAGAACCCCTGTATTGTTTGGAAAGAAGCAGATTGTGCTGTTTTCTTATTTTTCCATTAGGTGCCTTAATGCAAAAAGTTTGTATCAGGGGAAAACTCTATATTGTTGAGTATATAGTTTTTTCCTGGCTGACAAAGAGCTATAAGTAAAATAGTGTTAAAAATTAATCATTTGTAGTGCATTCAGTTTTCCTTTATAAGTAATGTTCATTGATACATTAGCAAATGTTAACACAGAACCTCGAAAACTGTAAGGCAATACTTTAGCAGATATGCTATCAGTTGTGAAGATCAGGAATGGAACTAGTTTTTTAAGTTTACCGAATTTGGCTATAACCAAGAGTGATAATGTGTGACTGCCATCATTTAATGGATGTTCCGTCACACTGTACTGTATATTGAAGTACTGTAATGGTTTATGTGTTTGTTGTATGTCAAACTAACTGATTTCTATTTTTACCACTGTGATGTGTGTTTTTAGCATCAATGACAGATTCTGTAGCAATAAAGCCCTACACTAATGTGCACCTAGAATATGCTGCATAATATTTTGATACAGTAGCATCTTCCAAGTACTATTGTGTAGTTTTAGCTTCAAATAATATGAACACTGTAACATGTGATAAACCTCAGGGTCCAGTAGTTGCAATATTGCACCTGGGGTAGGAGCACATTTTGTATTAGTTATTGAGCCACAGGTGTTATTTAAGCTTACTGCTACCATCAGGTGATTTTATGTAGTTTAAGAGAGACTTTTCCATGTGGGGAAGGGGGTTGGAATAGGCTTCATTAACTATTTTACTACTGAGGAACCCTTCCTAGGTTGAATATAATCACCTGCCAGTGGACTTAGGAAAATTAGAAGTCCATCATTGGACTGAAGGAATTAGCCCTTTAACTGCAGTGAATTTCTGTGTGAGTATAAAAAATCATCCATCTTAAGCTGAAATATAGCACAAAGGTTTGAAATCACTTCCAAATTAGTAGTATTGATAGGTTTAACATATTTGGTGACCTAGGTTTACTTTGAGCATAGCACAGTCATCCAGTATAAACTGAAATAAAGGGCAAATTAGGTATTTTACAGACTGGGGGATAACTGGTGAAGCTGTCAGCTGTGTGATCATCGCAAGATTGCACCCAGTCATGTTATTAGATCCTTCAGTATGATAGTGTCACTTAAGAGATACTTTTTCTTGCTATCGTCATACCATTTTACACAGATTGGGAGAGACTAGATGCAGCCTTTGATTACCTTATTACTAGAATAAGTCTCCCCTTAACTGAAGAAAATCTCCTAAAATAGCAAGATTAAGTTATAGAAGATATCACCTGATTCAAGAGGCTAAACCGCCCTAGCTAACTTGCTGTATGTCAGACTGAAAATTTACTTTAACAGTGAATCTAATGTTGAACTTTGGATGTTTGTGACTCAGCTTCCTTCATAAGAGCAACATACAGTATGCACCTTTTTACCAGGTGGGGTGGGAATGAACATGTGCAAAAAAGGTTGTGCATATCTTTAAAAGTTTTATGCAGCTTCTGACCAGTTTAACAGTTCTTATCCCTTCAACCTGAGGACATATTCTTCATTTTGTTTTAGCCAGCATCAGACTGTTATATTCAGTGCACATGACCCCCAGTACTGAAGGAGTTGATGAAGGCTGTATACAGTACCTCTAGATTGAAAAGCCTCTCCATAGTTAAGTAAAATCTTTTGGAGAGAGAAAGACTAAAATGAAAAAAGTATGTCATCAGACTGAAGGGATCGGTAGTGATGTGATCTCATCAATGTAGTGGTTTGTATACTTATTTATTGTTATTATGTTAAGGATTTTTATTCAATAAGTAGCCAATGTACTTGATACTTATATCTTATTATCCTTTGTTAAAAGTATTTGATGCATGTATTACAGATAGTAGTAGAATGGATGTGGAAGATGTGCAGATTGGCCTGGGAGGAAGGTAGAGTCCCGGAGGATTGGAAGTCAGGTATAATTATTCCCTTGTACAAAGGAAAAGGGGAAAAAGAAGTGTGTGGTAATCATAGGGGCATTTGTCTTCTTAGTATAATAGGAAAAGTGTATGGTAGGATACTTATAGACAGAGTTAGAGAAAGAACAGAGAAATTAGTTGGAGAAGAACAGGGAGGCTTTAGGAAGGGAAGAGGTTGTGTAGATCAGATATTCATTCTTAGATCTTTAGTGGAAAAGTTTCTAGAGAAGGGAAAGAAGTTGTATGCGGCTTTCATGGATTTGGAGAAAGCATATGACAGGGTGGATAGACAAGGATTGTGGAAAGTGTTAAGAATATATGGAGTAGATGGGAAGTTGTTGAATGCTGTGAAGAGTATGTATGATGGTGCTAAGGCTGCAGTGCGTGTGGATGGTGAACTAAGTGAATTTTTCTCTTTGAAAGTTGGTTTGAAACAGGGATGTGTCATGTCTCCATGGTTGTTCAATCTGTACATGGATGGGGTAATAAAAGAGGTACAAGGTAGGGTAGTGGATGTTGGAGTGGCCCTGGTGAGAGAGGATAGTGTTTGGAAACTCCCTGTACTGTTGTTTGCAGATGATACTGTGTTGTTGAGTGAAGATGAAGGGGAGCTGCAAGGCTTGGTGGATGAGTTTGAGAGAGTGTGTAAGAAACGGAACCTAAAGGTGAATGTAGGGAAGAGTAAAGTGATGGTCTTTGAGAGAGGTGAAGTCAGTGAATGTATAGCGAGGTTGGATGGTGAGGAATTGGAAAATGTGAGTACGTTTAAGTATTTGGGTAGTGTGATGAGTAAGGATGGAGGTTTGGAGGGTGAAGTGCTTGAAAGGGTACAGCGGGGAAGAAAGGTTGCTGGTTCCTTGAAAGCAGTGATAAGAAACAGGGAAGTGAGCATGGAAGTAAAAAAGTTACTACATGACAGTATTGTGATACCAACTCTAACGTACGGAAGTGAAGCTTGGACGTTGTTGGAAGGACACAAGTCAAGAGTGAGAGCAGTGGAAATGAGTTATTTAAGAGGAGCTTGTGGAGTCACGTGGAGAGACAGGCTGACGAATGAGGATATAAAGGAGCGTTGTGGTGTTGATGTGGATGTGATAGGAAGCGTTGTGAGGAACACACTGAGGTGGTTTGGCCATGTGGAGAGGATGGAGGGTGAAAGACTGACGAAGAGAGTGTATGTGAGTGAGGTGGAGGGTGGAAGAGGGAGGGGGAGACCGAGGATGAGATGGAGGGATGGGGTGGAGAGGTATATGAGAGAGGGGGGTGTGAGTTGGGAGCAGGGTAGTGAGATGGCGGGGGACAGGGCGACTTGGAGGCGGTTTGTTTGTGGCCACCCCAAACGGGATTGAGGCGTCTGGCAATAGATAGATAGATAGATAGATTACAGTAGGTGGTGGTGACCAACATCCACTCACTTGATGTAGTGCTGCCTACTTCCTCCTTCACCGTTATCGTTCTTTTTCTGTGTCTGCCCTCCTTTCTTTCTGTTTCTCCCACCTTTTCTGTCACTTTTTACTACTCTTCTTTTTCAGGTAGCTTTAAGTAGAATGACAAGCCTAATGGTCTCCTGTAAGCCAGGAAACCATTTACAACACCAACTCATACATGTTCCCTGTGTGTGTAACCATATAACCAACCTATACATGTTCCCTGTGTGTCGGCAAGTGGATTGGTGAAGGGTTAGTACCCTTACCTACCCGTAAAACAACTAACTCAAAGACAAGTGGCCATCCCTTATGGGATTATGGCATTTGGCTATAGATAGATAGATAATACAGTAGATTACTGTTAGTCATCATCATGTCATCTTTTTTGACATTCATTTTAGCTTTTAAATCATCAGCACATGTTGCATAACCCTGGTCTATTTGCCCAAGCAGACCTGTTGACCACAGGTAAGCAACTGCTACAATGGGGCTATCCTACAGTTACAGTACAGTACATGCACTGCAAAGGGATATGGTGCCCCTTTCTGGTAGACAGCACCTCACTACAGTTGAACCAGCATCCTTCCCATAGAAAGGTGCAGAGAAATATGTGAAAGTTTGGCTCCCGGATATATGCCACAGCTGCTCCAACCAGGGTGTACAGTGTCACTATGTGTAAGCGTCTTGTCAGTGGCATGCATTATGTTCAGTTGTTGTGGTGGTGGTGGTACCCCCAGTCTGTCTGACTGAGCAGACTCATCAATTGCAGGCAAGCAACTGTCCCTATAGGGCCATCTCATGCAGTGAACTGATGTTCCCATGCAGTTGACAGCACCACACCACATCAAGGTGCAGGGATTAGCGTGGAGGTTTGGTTCCTAAGTGGAGGCCGCATTGGCATCTCCTCCCATTTAACAGGGAGACTAGAGTAGGCTCCATGTCATCTCATTATTTGTCTATATGGTTACCACCCAGTTTTGTACAGTACAGTAAATGGTTTCCTAGGTTACAGGAACCCATTTGGTTTGTTACTCAATGTATTGCGACTGAAGGGTAATAAATAATGACATGAAGGATGGGAGAAATAGGAAGCGAGGACGACAGACACAGAAAAAGAATGATAGACATGAAGGAGGAAGTAGGCAGCATCACATTAACTGAGAGGATGATGGGAGCCCCCACCTACCACCGCAATATCTTCAGTAACTTATATAATTATGGACACTTAAAACTGAGAGACAAACAGATGAATGAGGAAGATCAGAAGAATTCTGTTGTTGGTGTGGATGTGCTGGAATTTGTTGGAGAAGTGACCTGTAGAAAGAAGTATCAATGTTGGGAGAATGGGGAATGAGAGATTGACTAGAAAAGTGTGTGTGTGAGGTGGAGGAGAGAGAAGGAGGAAGAGACTGAAGAATGAGGTGATGGGATGGGGTGCAGAAGCATATGAATGAGAGTGAAGGGAAGGCAACATGAAGCTGGAGGATAGGGCAACATGGTGTAGATATGTTTGGGACCATCCCCTCAGGGATTAAGATGTTGGTTATAGACTGATTGATAAACAAAGTTTCATTGTTAACTACGAAGCTAATTTGCTGTTTTCCCAAATTACACTACTAAATATATTGAAAAAGTTGTGATATTTTGTAAACATATTTGGCATAAAATGGAACCATCTGTTCTTACTAAATGATCATCCTTGCAAATCATTTATAATCAGGAGAGAATGCTTCAAAATTACATCCAACTACAAATTATGGTATGAAGGTACCAACTTTCATATCCCCTATTTGCTCCTTGGGTAAGGCAGGTCTGTGAGTCTTAGGTAACTGTAACAAAGAAGGTTAAATGTGGATGTGGATGTGAAAGTGGTGGTGTGTCGATGTGATGAATTTGAATTAAATCTTTGAGTTTGGGGAGATCTTTTGAGTTATAGTTTATCCATCCTCTGAGTGTTGTATTTGGATTGGGATGATCTGTTAGACCTGGAGGGGTTAGATACAGCACTGATAAACCTCTTCAGTACTGGTGGTCTTTCCTCAGCTGAAGAAAATCATCAAGTAGTACCAAAAACAAACTGAAGAAAGACGTCTCCCAGATCTGAGTTTTTGTTGTTGATCAACACCAGTCTGTCTGGGAAAGTAGACCCATCAACTGCAGACAAGCAACCACCCCCGCAGGATTGTCCCTGATAGGGAACCAATATTCTCTTGCGTCAGACAGTGTCTTACAACAGCGATGTGCAGGGAATACTGTGGAGGTTTGGTTCCTGGATGGATATCACATTTGCTTCTCTCCATCCAGTTAAAAGGGCCACAATAGCAGGTTCCATTTCACCTCATAATATGGTTATATGGTTACCACTCAATGTTGTAAACGGTTTCCTGGGTTGCAGGAAACCATTAGCTTGTCACTCAGTGTAGAGCCACCTGAAGTGGGAAGAAGAGTAATAAACAGGATGGAAATGGAGAAAGACAGGAGGGCAGACACAGATACAATGAGAAAGAGGAAGGATGAAGTAGGCAGCACTACCTCAAGTGAGTGGATGATGGTCGCCACCACCTACCACCATCGAGGAGTTAATGTTTGATGAAGGAGACCCAGGAATGCATGCAAGTGTACACACACACACACACACACACACACACACACACACACACACACACACACACACACATGGAAAAACAGATGGGAGCCCTAGGCTGTGGGGTGTTGCCATTGCAGGAGAATCTCTAGTTGCAAACCTGTCCGTCAGTCACTCGCTAAAGATTTGTGGAAATTTGATGTTCTACTTCCGTAGACTTTAATGAAACTACACATTTGGGACCGGTGTTTCTGCTTCTTTCTAGTACATTTGTGCTCGCTTCATCCCCTACTCATTCATACCACTTATCTATACATTTCCCAGTTTCCATCATACGAATTCATTGCTTATATACTTTCCCTGTCCACGTTATGTTATCAACTTCCCCTCCCTTATCGCATCCAGTTCGGTGACGTATATTGTGTTTATTCTTGCCAACATCAGGTACACTTTTAAAAAAGATACAGTTCGGAAAGACATTAACCCTTCCCTAAAAGATGTCCAAGCTGAATAAAATCATTTGTAGGAAGTATGAAGAATGTGAATAGAGTGAAAAATAAGTAATGGTAATGAAAAGACTATCCATCCTTCTTCCCCTTCGCAATTCACGGTATACATTGCATCACACTGCTTCACCAGACCGCCGCGGAGTGATAGAAAAAAAAAAAAATAGTTGGAGGTAGCAGGGATAAGGCAGAAAACACGTCATTGCAGTGAAGGGGTCGTTCATCCTTCTTCCCACTTTGCAGTTCATGTTCTTCAATGGGCCGGGTTTTAGGTGGAAGAAGAGACTTTGTAAAACCTCTTCCGTAGCGATTTTCATTGTTTATTTCGTTGTGATATCGGCTTCTGTTCTAATGCCTTTCTAATATGGACATAGTTTGCAACAGTAACAAACAAAACGACAGTAAGATAAGAAATATACGGCTAAGCAAGGCGCACCCCAAAATCTAAATGTCACTAAAATATGGGGATTGTATGGTCAAATTTGCGCACTTCGGTATTCTCGTGTCTGTTACTACTTCAAATTGTGTTCATGTTATGCAGATACACATAACGTACATGAGAAAGTAAGGTTTAAGATGGAAAATAGATCGCTAAGGAAGAAATGCTACGAAATCTCATTGCCTCATGCTGTGTCACCAATCGCCACACAGCAACAGAATGGTGAACGTGACTGAGGGCTGTGACGCTACCAGTGATTGTGGTTGTGGTGATGAGATAACAGGGAGGGGGGAAGCTGCTTATCGAAGTCGGTGGCTTCGTTGTGGTTGGATTGGTGATTAGATGCTGTGGAAAGAGGGAGAGGTGTGTAATGATCCCTCCCTCCCTCCCTCTCTCTCTCTCTCTCTCTCTCTCTCTCTCTCTCTCTCTCTGTGCACAACTGTTTTTGTAATTCTGCATCTTACAAGAGAAGGATAGTACGCGATACGCTGCAGAAACTGAGCAGCGTATCTGAAACGTGTTGGTATCTGGCCAGGTCAGAAGGAGGTTGCCGC
>NC_136979.1:2497500-2500000 GCF_032717465.1 Coenobita brevimanus
TTGATTATATTTCTCCTTCATCTTCAGTCCCCGCAAAAGAAAGAAAACAGGAAAAAGAAAATAAAGGAAAATGAATGAAGAAGTGTCAACGTTTCTCTTCATCGATGGAGAAGAAGAAGGAGAAATAATTAGCTTGTAAAATCAAAATAAAATAGAAAAAATATCCAGTAACTTTCCACAGGTACAAATCTGACAACGATCAATTAGAGTGTTGTCCTTTCAGAAACTTGGCTATCCCTGACCGTAAGTTTTTGGTCGTAACTTCAAGGATCTTTATTAATCTTTATCATCGAGTGGAACCAATCGTCCGTGCAGATGAAGGGAGCAGATGAAAAATAACATCAGTTTCTTTTTCCGGGTCAAAAAGTGTCGCTTTGAACCAAGATCTGTTTATTTAGTACCAAAATCCCCAAGAATATTCGTCAGCAACAAGGGTAACAACTACGAACATCCACAGCAACGTTAATAGAAAATTGGCAGACGTGTAGAGACAGCATGTGACAATATTGAAAAAAAAAAAAAAAATACAAAACAAAAACAGACGAGAGTGACGAGAAAAGTACAATTCTCCGTCCACTTTAACTTGGCCAAAAATTGCCATCTCTCCCTCTTGAACACTGATCTGTAAGAAAAGGTTAACATTAGAATATGGTGCTAGACACAATGAAGTGCTTTGGAAATTATGTAGACCCGTAGTATTGTTTTGTGTTGCTAATGATCTACGTGAAAATAGCTGAGAAAACACAAAACTCTCCGCCAGGGCAAAATATAGACGGACAACGATGTAGAGAAGTATTGGTATTTTACTCTGCCTTTGAGCTACGTGGAATTAACTGTGAATAAAAATCTAAGCCAAGTTACAGTGAATAAACTATAGACGGACAAATATGTAGAGCCACAGTGTTGTCTTATTCTGAAACTGACTTACGTGAAATTAACTGTAAAGGCACAAAACTCTAGACCAATTTGAGGTAAACGAACTATAGATGAGACTAGTGTAGGATACCCCCAATGTGCCCTCGAGATGGTGGCCCGCACGCTGATGTCTACGAGTACAGCCACCACCGCCACAATGACATCATCTCACGTCTTTCTCAAAACCTGTGAGTGTGTGTGTGTGTGTGTGTGTGTGTGTGTGTGTGTGTGTGTGTGTGTGTGTGTGTGTGTGTGTGTGCCATTTTCGTAACGCAAGCGGAGTAATGCAGGTCATGGCCATAGTAATGTCCTTCAGGCTTATCTCTGTCTGGCTGCTTATCTCTGGTGTTTCTTTTTTTATGTACAGGCATTTACAGTCTTTTTTTTAGCTTGGTTTTTGTTATACTCACAATAGAAAGCATAATGGCTCCCTCCCACACCCGCCCCCTTTTTCATTGTTTTCATTCTCTGAGTCATTTGGTCTTTTGTCTCGCTTCAGAATTTTGTATTAACACCTTCAGGCTCCTATGGCTCACTCTCAGATGAATAAAATCGTCTGGCATTAGCTGGAAGAAAGCACTAGAGCTGTCTTGACCTTCAGAGAGTTGAGCAGCTTGTGGCTTTCGTTTGCCATGGGGACTAATATAAAAAGAAAGCAGTGTAGATTACTTTGTGTGAAAATATTCTTTGAACACTGACAATAAAATGAGTACACGACAGACTGAAACTAGCACCGCAATATGGTCGCACCTCTCATGGTCGGGACAACTCTAGTATTCTGTTCTAGCTAACGCCAGATGATTTTATTCAGCTTGGAGTGAAATTAGAGGCTGAGAATGTTAATAGGTTAAAATATATGAGAATGGTATAATCGACGACTGATTCTGACACACTCCTTGATCTCGCTCTTGTTTTAACAGCATAAATATCTATCTGTTTATCTATCTGTTAATCTGTCTATCTATCTATCTATCTGTCTGTCTGTCTGTCTGTCTGTCTGTCTGTCTGTCTGTCTGTCTGTCTATCTATCTATCTAATGCTGTATTCTGGTGCACTCAATGTTCAGCGCTAAAGAGGGACGCCTTCACGTGGTGGCACCAATATGACCCGGTGACTCTACTGCCTGGCCACACAAACATTCCTCAGTTCCCTCCCTATCCCCCAGAAGAGAATGCTGAGCTGCAGGATAACGGTAACTTCAGCCTGCAGTCCACTGTGTCCACATTCAGATGAGCCTGAGATTGCAACTACCACTACTGCTACCATAACCACTACTACCAGTACCACTGCTACTCTTACTACTACTGCTACTACTACTGCTACCTCATCGCATCAGTTCACGCGATTAGGCATTAAGGGGTTAACACTGAGGTTCCAAAGGCTCAGCTGAATAAAATCACCTGGTGTATGCCAAACGAGAAAACTGGAGTGGGTTCAACCATAAGACGATTAACAGACATGATTTCTAGGCTCCTTGGACTCACTCTCAGCTGAAGAAAATCGTCTGGTGGTAGCTGGAATAGAGTAGTAGAGCTTTTCCGACTAAGATAGAGTTGATATTCCGGCGTATGCTATTTTTAATTCT
>NC_136979.1:2505000-2545000 GCF_032717465.1 Coenobita brevimanus
TAAGTGATAGTACCTCTTCTTTAGCGATTTATTTTGCACATTATACCTTTTTATCTTCATAGGTCACTGAGGCAGCTATACAGATGGCATAAAAAAGAATATGAAGGTGTAAGCCCATAATAATTCGCTACTTGGCAGGTGCTAGGAAAACTCTTACGCCTCCTAGAAAACGACCGTCAGTGTTATCAATGCTGGGGATTAACCTAAATGGTTTTTATTGTCCATGGAAGAAGCAAGAGGGCTACAGGATTTATTTTTATTTTATTTTTTAAGGCCAGTTGTACACATGAACATTTAGTACATAATCACATGACGCTGTACACGCTCTCGCCGTAGTGTACAGAGATTTATCTTATGCGTTATCTATACTGATTGTTGGAGAGGATGCCTTCAGGTGGTAGCATTCTTATAGCCTAGCGGATGTACTGCCAGGTTATGATATGAACATTAATTTTAGTACATAAGCACATGACGCTGTACACACTCATGTAGTTGTGTACAGAGATTTACATACATCTTTATCTATATATACAAACCATACACTTGGACTGAGTGCTGGAGAGGGACGCCTTCACGTGGTGGCACTGATGTAACTAGGTGGATCCACTGCCCGGTTATACAAACGTCCTTCAACTCCCTCCCTATCCACAGAAGGGAAGTTGGTGGACTGCAGGAGGAGGGAAACAGGCCTGCAGTCCACTGGGTTCACGTTTCGAGCAGCTGCATCACTTGAACTAACCTCACTGATTACCAAAGATATTATTTAATGATATTTTTATACAGGTGACTTGTAAATAAACTGTTGTCGCCATGTTTATTTGCTGTTTTCTTTGTTGTGTAAACCTGGGGAGCATTTTTATTTATCATCATCATTATCATCACCATCATCATCATCATCATCATCATCATCATCATCATCATCATCATCATCATCCACACCTTCTTTCCCACTCTCCCACATCATCATCATAAGAGTAGTATGAGATGGAGGGAGGGCAGTGTGATGGCGAAGGACGGGAGACGTGGAGGCGATTTGTTCGTGGCCACCCCTTTGGAGAGTAACAGGATCATTACCACACCTGAGAATGCGAAGGTGAAATCATACCTTTAACTTCCGAAGGTAATTAATGGCACACCTGTAATTATTTGAGGTAATTAGCCTGCATCCCATGTTACATAGCTTAGTCAAGAACGATACAGGTCAGACTTGCTTCAGAAATTACAGTTTTAATAAGGCTATCTGGCTGTAGATAGATTGATGGATAGATGGATGGATGGATGGATAGAAAGATAGATAATTGGATGAACAGATGGAGATGGACAGAAAAAACTCTAGTAATCAAGGAATGTACATTACTAGAATCAATAATTTAAATTCTCTAATACGATACTGGTAGACACTATGTTGATACTAGAAAAAAAATGACCTAAAAGAGACTATAGGGGCATAATATATATATATAATAAATCGCTAAGGAAAAGTTGCTGCGAGGTCTCCTAAGCTGAATAAAATCGTCTGACAGCAACAAGAATGAAATAAAATTGTATCCCAGACTGAAGGGTTAAATCCCCGTTTTCTCTTATGGCGTCTGGGTGGTTGCCAGTTAGGCGTTATGGGAATTTTGTGGAGAGTGACGCCTCTGACACACCACCCGCATATTTGATGACGTCACGCATTCAGTGTTGGGCGAGCTGTCAGGGGGAAAAGGTGTTGAAGTCTTCTCCCCGGCCATTTTTCTGCAATAAAGGTAAAGATACATTGAGGAATATCTTAGTATATTAAATTTACTTAGTTTAATATGCATGTGAGCCAGTTTAGGTTAATTTAAGCTTGGAGGAGGGCTAGTTTGTCGTGCTGTGAAGGAGGAGAGGAGGTTAAGCGTCTTTCGCAGGATTTTCTTAATTAAAGGTAAAGTATATAGTATCATAGTACTGTATATTAAGTAAGAAGAGTTCAGTGTGCAAGGGAGCAACTATGGATCGATTCGAGAGAAGTGTGATAGTGGATTAGTTATTTCGTTCATCTTTAGCTGTCCGAGTCGTTTGGCAGTTAACATGAGCTGGATATTAAGTTACCTTGGAGCTGTCGTGACGCGTCTGCTTTAGCAGTTTATTATTACATCTTAGTATTATTTTGTACTCGTATGTTGTTAATGAAAACTGTCGATAGTAGGAGGAAATAAATAACTACAGTTGCCCCGATAACAGCTATAGCTGTTAGAATAGTAGTAGTAGTAGTAGTAGTATTGTGTGGTTGCTGGGGATGCTCTCCATCGACTCAGTTGATGTTATGCTGCTCCCGGGTGCCTGCCCTTTCGTTTCTTCCTTCGTTCTTTCCATCCTTCCTCTTCTGTCTTTCTTTCCTTCATTCTTTCCTCTTACTTCTATCTACGGGTGACTTTACACTCCCTCTTCTGTCTTTCCTTCATTCTTTCCTCTTACTTCTATCTACGGGTGACTTTACACTCCCTCTTCTGTCTTTCCTTCATTCTTTCCTCTTACTTCTATCTACGGGTGACTTTACACTCCCTCTTCTGTCTTTCCTTCATTCTTGCCTTCTGCCTATAGGTGACACTACGATGAGTGACAAGCCAAATGGTTTCCTGTACACCAGGCAACCATTTACTATGCTGGTTGGTAACTATATAACCAAATTATGGCACCTTGCGGATTAGTGGGTAATTAAGAAGCTCCAATCAAATTGAGCCTGTGCAGGTTTATATCCAAGTGGTGGTTGGGGTTTATTGCTTACGTATTGTCACTCAGGGATGTGTGAGGCTGGCCACTCTCATCTTAAATGTCATGACCAACTTGCCTCGCCCTGGGCTCCTACGTTCCTCATGGGACAACGTAGGATTGGGTGTTGGATGGATGGATGGATTATTATTATTATTATTTTATTATTATTATTATTATTATTATTATTATTATTATTATTATTATTATTATTATTATTACTATCACTACAACTACTACTACTACTACTACTACTACCCCTACTACTACTACTATTATTATTGTTATTATTATTATTATTATTTCACTCAAATGTCAGGATCAACTGCCGGGCTCCTACGCTTCTCATGGGGAAACGTAGGATTGGATGATGGATGGATGGATGGATTATTATTATTATTATTATTATTATTATTTTATTATCTTTGGTTCGATATTGAATTGGACTCTGATTTTCAGCATCAGTTGGACCTTGAAAGTTGAAGAAGAAAAGAGAGAGGGAAGGAGAATTGAAGACATGGGCGAAAGGATGGAGAAGAAATCGCCATCACCACCACTACCCCCACCACCACAAATGGATATCTCTTTCTTCAGTGCATATACAGTAGATGTGTTTTCCCATAGTGCATGTATTCCTGTATTTTCTTTTAACATGTTAATATATTCTCTCTCTCTCTCTCTCTCTCTCTCTCTCTCTCTCTCTCTCACACACACACACACACACACACACACACACACACACACACTGTCCCCCTCCCCTACAGAGTTCAAGAAGTTTGTTTATACACGAAAGCTAAAAATACTGAACATCAACTGCACCAGAAAAAATCACACCTTTCTCTATCTATCTATTGCCAGACGCCTCAATCCCGTTTGGGGTGGCCACAAACAAATCGCCTCCAAGTCGCCCTGTCCCCCGCCATTTCACTCCCCTGCTCCCAACTCACACCCCCCTCTCTCATATACCTCTCCACCCCATCTCTCCACCTCATCCTCGGCCTCCCCCTCCCTCTTTCCCCCTCCACCTCACTCACATACACTCTCTTCGTCAGTCTTTCACCCTCCATCCTCTCCACATGGCCAAACCACCTCAGTGTGTTCCTCATAACGCTTCCTATCACATCCACATCAACACCACAACGCTCCTTTATATCCTCATTCGTCAGCCTGTCTCTCCATGTGACTCCACAGGCTCCTCTTAAATAACTCATTTCCACGGCTCTCACTCTTGACTTGTGTCCTTCCAACAACGTCCAAGCTTCACTTCCGTACGTTAGAGTTGGTATCACAATACTGTCATGTAGTAACTTTTTCACTTCCATGCTCACTTCCCTGTTTCTTATCACTGCTTTCAAAGAACCGGCAACCTTTCTTCCCTGCTGTACCCTTTCAAGCACTTCACCCTCCAAACCTCCATCCTTACTCATCACACTACCCAAGTACTTAAACGTACTCACATTTTCATAAACGTAAATTAATATGCTTAAAGTACTGAATCTTGAGCTTTTTATATATCTTTATTCCTAAGACTCAGTTATCTTTATTGTTCTTATGCCCAAATGTTTTTTCCATTATATAGATAGATCCGTCTGTCGAACGAGGTATTTTTCATTTTATTCTTGCTATTCCTAGATAATTTTGTTCATACGATAGACTTTTTGAACGAATGTTGAATACATTTTTTTTTTTTTTTACCCATTCGCTCCAAGATGTCGCCCCTAAAGATAAAACAGCTTGGTGATTAAAAAAAAATGGTCACCGTAGAAATGGTTAAATTTTGGAGTTTTCCCTCGAGCTGTACGATTAAAAACAAGTGACTAATTCCAGTTTTTTTCTTTCAGGATATTAGTCCATTCAAGTTTGCTACGAAGTCAAAGATTACGGAAGCCTTGCACTATTTTCTGCCATCTACTCCTGCCATCTGCCCTTCGTGTGTGCCGGCTGTCATTGTCTCCTTCGTCTGCTTCAGGCCTACATCGTCCTCTATAATTTGACAGTAAGTTCTGAGTGCGAAGGAGGGGTGTGGGTGTGGGCATCTGTGTGAGAGTGGTGGGGATGTGAATGTATCGTCTTTATCATCATCAGCATCAATATCAATCATGTCATCCTTTGCACAGTGAAAACCTCATCAAAATTTCCTCACTGTGTTTGTTATCTCGGCCTAACATATTCGCTGATTTTAGTTTTCTTTTTTCCATACTCCTTGCTTTCCCGTCTCCAAGTTACCATCTTAATGTCACTTTGTTGCATGCTGTAGGGAAGATGTGGTCCCTTATATCCTTACCTATCAATAGGCAGACGCCTTAATCCCAAAAAGGGTGGTCACGAACAAAATGCCTCCCAGTCACCCTGTCCTGATGATGCTGATGCTGATGATTACTTTTTTCTTGCTTCAGACGATTTCATGCAGCTTAAGAAAACCCCTTTGAGACCGAGAACGACTTATTTACTTAATGAAGATGCATTTTGGCATTAAGCTGACTCCAGGTGATTTCGTCCAGCTCATAGAGACCTTTAAAAATAGTTAAGTTAGGTAGGCTATACAGTAGCCTTCATTAACCCCCTCACCACTTAATCATAGTTATCTGTAGCAGCAAGAACAAAATTATATCCTGAGGTGAAGGAGTTAAGGTAGAGAGAAGTAAAAGAAAGTCTGGAAATTAGTGAAGAGGAGGATGTGTAGGGTTGTCCATATGTCGTGCGACCCAATTCTTATGTGTTGTGGGGATGGGTCGGTGTTATCAGTGTTACTCTACATCATTTTCTGCTTTTCATGTTAGTATTTTGAAGATAGACTGTTATCATAAACCCTGAGAGGTGCTACCATGAGAGTGACATATGGGAACAACTTGATTTCTAGCCACACAGTCATTACTTTTAGACAGAGAACATTGCCACACAGTCTCTCGCTGATCTTATGCCTACAGAGTCGATAGTCCATACTGAGACTCGCAAGTTACAAAGATTATTACACATCTCAAATTTCTTCTTTCACAAGTCTCCAGCAACTGTTGGGAGGTAATGGTTTTGGCGCTTGTAGTCCTTAGAATACATCAGCTGTACCATGACCAGCCTCAATACGGGATTCATTGAGGGGAAGCATGGCACCATTTCTATGTTGCTAGGTGTGCTTTTTATATTCTTTGATAGCATGGTTGATAAGTAATGTCATAAGGTAATCAAGATATCTCTGCTCCTCACAAAAGCACATTGAGCTACCACTGCAACACGAGGTTAAAGATTGCTGTACAGTAAGTCCAGGTTTATTTGGACAAATTGGGAAAGTTCAGTTCATATTAATCAATATTCGGGATTACCCACGTTCCAGAGAAAGGGAAACATCATAGATGTGCCTTCACTGCCTTGCAAACAGACTGAACAGTCTAAAGCACAGTACTAATACAATTTTTTCTCTGCCCATAGTTTTACACTAATGCAGAATGAACTCGAGAAAAGTTTTGTTTTATTCTCATTAAATTTGCAAGACAGATAGCGGAGAAATGCTTTAAACAACAATTCTGGTACACATGAAAAATCTGCGATTAAGCAATGGGCCACCTATCCATGATTTATCTCAGCATTTGTGTTGTATACATAACTGCTGAATTTTTAATTTCCATGGTGTTTGTATTGTAGTTTTAATATGGATTAAGACTTTTGATAGCGTTTATTGTGAGTTATAGGAAGTATATGAGCATATAGAGAAATAATGCTTTAGTTCTGCAGTTTAGACTGTCCATGGATTTGTTTACCATGCAAGGATGCTTTTGTGGCTGGATCACGTGTGTTTTCGTGACAGTAATGTCTCTTTATGTGTGAACATCAGTTATGTGTATGAATACTAATATTTGATATAGTATGCAGTGTTGTGTCGCAGGTTTGTGTTTTTTCAAGGGATATTTGTGAGTATAAACATGTGGGTGAGCCAGACTGATGTATACTCAACTAGTTTAAGCAGATCAGTCGGCAATGATTGGCCAGTTCGTATGAAGCAAGTTGTCGGATATAAGTAGGCCACATCAGATTATGGATTTTTATTGTATTTGGACCATCCTGTATGGAGGAAGTGTGATGATGATGTGAAGGTGATTCGATGTAGGTAGCAAAGGAGGCTCCATAGCAACTATTTGTTAGTGATATTTGGTATTTTCATGTATGTTGTTTTTATCTCAGTATAGTATAGCTTGCATTAATAACATTAAAGAGAACATCACGATGGTGCTGTTGTTGAGTACCCATCGACTGCAGGCAAGTGACAGCCCCTGCAAGTCCGTGTCATGCAGTGAATCAGTGTTCCTTTGTGAAAGACAGTGCCTTGGCACAGCGAGGCATGGTGATGAGTGAGGAGGTTTGGTTCCTAGATGGATGCAGCATTTCCATATCTCCACCCAGTTTACAGTGGCACCATAGTAGGCTGCACATCAACCTGTTATTTAGTTGCCACCCAGTATTTTAAATGGTGTCCTGAGTTGCAGGAAACTGTTAATTTTTTCATTCATTGTAGAGCCTCGTGAAGTGTAGAGAATATTAAAAAAAGTGACAGGAAGGATGGGAGAAACTGAAAGAGTGGAGGGCACACACACACACACACACACACACACACACACACACACACACACACACACACACACACACACACACTACAGTTATATCATATAGTTTTTCGTTTTCAGGATTCTGTGCAACATTCAGGTGTGATTCCAAACATCATTGTCCTGTTGGCTGTGTGTGCCTGCTGTCCAGTATTCGGTCAAGTACATCTCATGCTGTGCATACTCATCTTCCCAGTGGAACTGCAACTAGGAGGTCCACTGTTGTCAGTTTGTTTTACTCAATGGAACTAGGCCACTCCTATAGCTTCAATACTATGTTGTGGTTGCATGAAATTTGATGTCCCTCATGAAGTAGGCATGAGACTCCTTGGGTACTAGTCAAATCACATATCCTGTCGGAGTTCACCTGAGTGTGAAGCCAATAAACTACAGACTTAAGTAGCTCTCCTTCTGGAGTTCACTTTCCCCTATTTTGGGGATGGGGAGGGAAGTAAGTTGAGGAAGTGGAGCTACCCACCGATGTTAGCACTACTACACAAAAGTGTCCCTCACAGGGTTGATACAGAGGAAATATAGTAGTGTGAAAAGTATATTGCAAGATAATTATCAGTAATTATGCATTAGTTTCTCCTATCATTTTTCCCTGGCTCTCTTGACCCTACCTCACCCCATCCTGGGTTGGAAATAGAAGTCTGGGTGATGATGATGATGATAATAAGTGTGCCATATGCAAGGAACACCATACAATTCAGCCTGGAAGAAATTGATGTATATGCAACTCTTGAGTCTGTTAATGAGCTTTGCTACTTGGGGGTCACAGTTACCTTGGGAGATGTTGAAGCTGCCTCATTTACAAGAGTCAGGAGTGGTTGGAAGAAGTTTAGAAAGATGTTGCTCTGACTGACAGGGAAGAATTTGTACTTTTTTCTTTCATGCATTATTATTAGGCTATTATTATTATTATTATTATCATTATTATTATTATTATTATTGCATTTTTGTATTTTATTTATTTATTTATTATTTTGTGACCCCAGCTTGTGTGGATGTGAACCCAGTTAATTGCAGGTTGAAGTTGCCCATCCCCTGCAGTCCATCCTTCTTTTGGGGGATAGGAAGGAAGTTGAGGGATAATTGTATAATTGGCCAGTGGTTCCACATGATTGTATCAGTGCCATGAAATGAAGACAAAGCTACAACTCAAGCATTAGTCTTATATGCTGAAGAAATTAACTAAAGATTATACTGTATTTGACATCTCCATAGGGAAGGGGTTAACTTATGTTCAGACCAAAGCACTAAAGCATTTTTTTTTTTCCAGGAGCCACAATCACCACAGTTATTGCAATTACCACAACATCATCCCAGCTACCACAGCTATCACATCCAACCCACAGCTACTGCAACCATTCCACAGCTACTGCAACCATTCAACAGCTACCACAACCATCCCACTGCCACCACCTCCATCCTTCTGAAATATGTGAGTTATGCCTTTTGTGGTTTGTCCGCCTTAACATGGCAGACATTCATCTACTTGCAACCAGTTCCTAATAACTCACCTGCAGAAATAAGGCAATACTGTGTCTTTGCATTCTTTCCATAGCACTTCTTCATGACTAGCTCCTTATTCAAATGCTGGTATCTTGTTATAGCTCAGCATTCAAGATGTAGAATCCAATTTTAGGCCAAGTTAAAGTGGTCAGAGTATATTAACAGTTGCTCCCATACTTACGGAATTAATTACCCAGTAATATCAAGAGCTCCTCATCCCATCCTTCAGTGGGGAAAGTAGTTGAGCTGATGATGAAGATGAGGGTGATGACGACGAAGGGGAGGAGGAGGAGATGAGATATAGCTGTGGTGCTCTATAACTGATACCTTTGACCCTGTGGCGGATTACTTAGCCATCATGGCATACAAGGCTGCTATATCATTCAGGTTACCATTGATCTTTCTTAGGTGTTGCCTTAGGTAATTATTTGACATACCTGTCAGCTGCCTGCACCAGGATTCAGATTTTGGCAATATCAGACGGCAACTTCGTAGCAGCATTGATAACCACTTGTCCAAATAGATTCTTATGTGGTAAATACTTGATAAATTACTAGAAGTTCATAAGTGCAAGAGCAACTGCCCCTATTCTAGCTAACACCAGATGAGTTTATTCAGCTGAGAGTGAGTAATAGGAAACTTAGGGCATTAAAATGAAGACTCTTACAGAGGGAATTTTTTCCACAGTGAGAGCTGTATTCAGGTTGTAAAAAGAATCAATTGAAAACTCCAAGTTAGGTAGCTTCCAGGAACTCATTTCAGGGTAAGGTTGGGTTAAATTATATTTAGTTAGGTTAGGTTGCAGTTGGGTGGTAATTTAGATTAAGGTAGCTAGATTACCCTTGTCACACATTGATCTTGCAATTATTCCTTACTGTAAAGAAAAAACTCCCTTAATGTTATCCAGTCTATTATTACCTTGTAAGGAGTGTAGGGACCTAGGGCTGGGCTATCCAGTTCAGACATTTAAGGTGAAATTGCCAAGTTGCTTTCTCACAAATGACATCAGATGATCAATAAACCCCAACCCCACCTCAGATGGAAACCTTTGAGTTACATTCAGTTGAAGTGCCTTAATCTTTTAGCCTAACAAGGACCCCTCACTTACAACAGCTTTTATTAAATCAGTAACTAATCTTGCTTTTAAATATGCAAATGCTTTGAACATCCAACTTCCACACCAGACAGTACAAGTGATAACAGTTGATCACATTTAACCCTTTCCTAAGCTAGGCTGCTGTGGCCCAGTACATTGGAAGCATTAATGTTGAAGGTGTGTAGATGCCAAAAGTAAGAACTGGGAAAACTAGGTTTGTGTTTCAAATTTTGTGTGTGGGTAATTTTGTTGATAAAGCCTCATTTTCAGTCTGTGAGGTATGGAAATGCATCTCAGGAAGTTCTCAACACAGTTGAATAAAATGAAAGAATCCAGAAAATTTTGTGTAGACATCTTACTTGTCCAAATATCATGCAGTGTACATTAAACAAAATAATGACACTTTTTTTTTCTTTTTTCTTTCTTTCTTTCTTTTTTTTTTGAGTATGCGCTAGATACATAAAAAATTATAATAATTTTCAGAAGGCAGTTAAATAATTTATATTAATTTCATCAAATGTGCTTTAATTTAATGTAATTTAATTTTGTGGGTTTAATATATGGTAATGGATAATCATATTTGCCTTTACTGTGAATGCGAGTTGCCAGGGAAAGGCTTCATCTATTCAGCACTGACCATAACTCAGTGTTGAAAAATGGCATCTTCACTCCTTCAGTACAGTACTATGCACCTCACTTACAGGTACATGACCAGCTTCCCTAGATGACATTGTATGATCAAAAAGCATTCAGACTGGTGCATTCTAACCACAAGACCACTGGGCATTTTTTTTCATTATTCACTGTAAATTCTTTGTTAAGTGCTTGATAGTTCTGTAAGTGAAGACAAGGATGTACAGTACAGTATAGAAGTAGGCCTAATCCTATGCACACTAAGCTTGGCATTGCGTATAAACATACCCAATTTGTGTAATGCTTCTCTCACCTCAACTTGGTCCAGGTTTTTGTCCTTTTTGCAGTTTTTTTCATGTAGGTTAGTGGTAGAATAACACAACTCTACAGCTGTACATCATTTCCAGTGCACGCCATTGTGACTAGCATCGAATTCTAGTGCAGAGCTATTGTAACATTTCAGCAGTCAGGATGGAGAGATGGTAGTACAGTATTTTACTGAGTCTGAGTGACAGTAGTAAGCAACTTCCCCAGTGCAGTATACCAGTAGCAGATAAAGGGATATCTCATATATTTATTTAATGCCTTTGGCTGCTAGTACTTCCCTCATCTGAACAAAGTCTGGTGGTGTCAGCCTGTACAAAAATAACCAGCAAATGTCAGTTGAAGTGGTTCATATTCTGGTTGGCTTTGGAGATTTTCTAATATCATATTTTAGCATTTTATATTGCACATTGCACCATGGCTCCTCTTGCATGTTACTTGTGGAAAGTATGTCATTATTAATTGAATATAAATAATTAAGAGAGACTGCTAAGGAAGAGGTGCTGCAAAGCCTCCT
The DNA here is from genome assembly GCF_032717465.1 of Coenobita brevimanus. Classification (NCBI taxonomy): domain Eukaryota; kingdom Metazoa; phylum Arthropoda; class Malacostraca; order Decapoda; family Coenobitidae; genus Coenobita; species Coenobita brevimanus. The sequence continues at coordinate 2,516,414 of NC_136979.1, forward strand.
GTGTCACCTAGAAAGCACCCCAATGAATTATTTATGTGAATATTGCCGTGACTATTAGTATTTACTGTAATTTTTGCATAATTATTTGTGTTTAGAGATGTACAGTCAAGGACAATATTTTATAGTCTATGGTTTACCCAGCTCATTCATATCATGTACTCAGATTAGCATATTGTATTTTGGTATTTAGCATAATGTATAAAGTACAGTCACTTGAGTCTGATGATAGTTTTTTAAATACTGTACCTCCACATACGGATTTTTTTTTTCTTCTTTTTTAAATTTCCTTCTGACTTTATGTGTGATTCAGATTCCTCTTTGAACTTTCATTCTGTAATAATTAATTGTTTTTAAAAAATCTGAAATATCATATGCTAATGAGAGTATTTTGAGTAAAATGAAATGTTGTAATAATGTTTAGCAGAATACTGTATGTTTTATAGTGTCCTGATGACTGAAGAGCAATATAGTTTATAAATAGGTGACATGTAACAAAGATGGACTTGCTGACAGAAGCCATGTATACTGCTTGTTTTTTATTAGCTTACGGGAAATGCAAGTGTTTTACATTTTTCATCCTACTTGTGGAAGTTTTTTTTTTTTTTTTTTTTTTTTTTTTTTTTTAAATGTTGACCTGTAATATTGTTTTTTTTGGACACTTTTATTCCTATTATCTTGTAATTATGTATACTTTTTTTTTTCTCTTACATTTTCATTCATATGGACTTGTAATGGTGTGAGTAAAAGTGCCGTTTTCGTGTTATCTTCAGCTGTATTCACTAGCTTTGTGAAAATATCTTGAGGTGCCCTGAAAGTATTATAAAATGCAGGAAAGGATGTAAAAGTTTTGTCAAAATTCCTGTCATATTTTTGGCAGAGTTATTTACTTTTATTTTTCAGCATCATTCACATCACTGATTAGTGTAAAAGTTCCAATCCTCATTGTGTAATAATTAATTTTAGCGTGGTGGACTGAAGAGGTGAAACAGGCTGTGGCACAAAAGAAGAAAGCATACAATGAATGGATGAGAAATAGGGGCGTGGAAGAGGTTGAGAGGCGGAAGAGAGAGTTATATGTAGAAAGGAAGAGAGAGGTGAAAAGATTAGTAAGAGAGAGTAAGAAGAGAGTGGATGAGGAATTTGGAAGAAATTTGAGTGTAAAGTGGAGGGACTGTAAGAAAATGTTCTGGAGAGAGGTGAAAAGAGTAAGACAGGGTGGAAGTGAAGTTAGCAGGGGAGTGAAAGATAAAAATGGTAGATTACTAGTGGAGAAGGGAGAAAAAGTGAGCAGATGGAGAGAACACTTTAAGGAATTGTTGAACGTAGAGGATGGAAGTAATGCGAGTATAAGTGGCTGGGGAATGGCTGGGAGAAGGAGGGAGGTGAGAAGACAGGAAGAAATCAGTAGGATAGAAGTTGTGGAAGCAATGAAGAAAGTTAAATTGGGGAAAGCCCCAGGAATTGATGGAGTGTGTGGTGAAATGCTGAAGCATGGGGGAGAGATAGTAGTAGAATGGATGTGGAAGATGTGCAGATTGGCCTGGGAGGAAGGTAGAGTCCCGGAGGATTGGAAGTCAGGTATAATTATTCCCTTGTACAAAGGAAAAGGGGAAAAAGAAGTGTGTGGTAACCATAGGGGCATTTGTCTTCTTAGTATAATAGGAAAAGTGTATGGTAGGATACTTATTGACAGAGTTAGAGAAAGAACAGAGAAATTAGTTGGAGAAGAACAGGGAGGCTTTAGGAAGGGAAGAGGTTGTGTAGATCAGATATTCATTCTCAGATCTTTAGTGGAAAAGTTTCTAGAGAAGGGAAAGAAGTTGTATGCGGCATTCATGGATTTGGAGAAAGCATATGACAGGGTGGATAGACAAGGATTGTGGAAAGTGTTGAGAATATATGGAGTAGATGGAAAGTTGTTGAATGCTGTGAAGAGTATGTACGATGGTGCGAAGGCTGCAGTGCGTGTGGATGGTGATCTAAGTGAATTTTTCTCTTTGAAGGTTGGGTTGAAACAGGGATGTGTCATGTCTCCATGGTTGTTCAATCTGTACATGGATGGGGTAATAAAAGAGGTACAAGGTAGGGTAGTGGATGTTGGAGTGGCCATGGTGAGAGAGGATAGTGTTTGGAAACTCCCTGTACTGTTGTTTGCAGATGATACCGTGTTGTTGAGTGAAGACGAAGGAGAGCTGCAAGGCTTGGTGGATGAGTTTGGGAGAGTGTGTAAGAAACGGAATCTAAAGGTGAATGTAGGGAAGAGTAAAGTGATGGTCTTTGAGAGAGGTGAAGTCAGTGAATGTACAGCGAGGTTGGATGGTGAGGAATTGGAAAGTGTGAGTACGTTTAAGTACTTGGGTAGTGTGATGAGTAAGGATGGAGGTTTGGAGGGTGAAGTGCTTGAAAGGGTACAGCAGGGAAGAAAGGTTGCTGGTTCCTTGAAAGCAGTGATAAGAAACAGGGAAGTGAGCATGGAAGTGAAAAAGTTACTACATGACAGTATTGTGATACCAACTCTAACGTACGGAAGTGAAGCTTGGACGTTGTTGGAAGGACACAAGTCAAGAGTGAGAGCAGTGGAAATGAGTTATTTAAGAGGAGCCTGTGGAGTCACATGGAGAGACAGGCTGACGAATGAGGATATAAAGGAGCGTTGTGGTGTTGATGTGGATGTGATAGGAAGCGTTATGAGGAACACACTGAGGTGGTTTGGCCATGTGGAGAGGATGGAGGGTGAAAGACTGACGAAGAGAGTGTATGTGAGTGAGGTGGAGGGGGAAAGAGGGAGGGGGAGGCCGAGGATGAGATGGAGGGATGGGGTGGAGAGGTATATGAGAGAGGGGGGTGTGAGCTGGGAGCAGGGGAGTGAAATGGCGGGGGACAGGGCGACTTGGAGGCGATTTGTTTGTGGCCACCCCAAACGGGATTGAGGCGTCTGGCAATAGATAGATAGATAGATAGAAAAACCTGCAGTATTATTTACTAATGAGTGTGTAGAAGCAGTATTAGGTGACTTTCAGGGTGCTGTGCTTGTGAATGGGAATACTTGAATTGGTGTGGGAGTTAAACATTTAGGTGCACTAACAGGAAAGAGAAATAAATGTAGCTACAAAAGAAGTAAAAGTTTGACTGGCAGAGGGAAGGAATGTAGTTGGTGCTGTAAAGCCCTTGGTGCTGAACAAGATGAGAGTGTGGCAGCTGCAAGAGGTTGGCATGGTGTTGTAGTGCCCACATTTATATACGGTATGGGTTTGAGACTTTAGTGTGAAAATCCAGGTTAGAGAGGTAGAAATGGGATTATTGAGGTATAGTGTGAAATACATAGATCTGATAGGATGAGAATTACCTGTAGTGTGATTCATGGAAAAGTGGGAGAATGGATGTTTGTTGATAATTGGGTTGAAGAGTTGCTGTGATGATATTGCCATGAAAGAATGGATGAAAGTGGGGTTTTGTTTTTGTTGATTTTGCTGTTGTTGCAACCTCAGGTTTATCCGACCATGAACTCTGTGGACTGCAGGAAACTGGCCCCTTCAACTGGCCACTTCCAGAAGTCTTTCTTATGTTGAAGTAGCCGTTCTGCTATAGTGTGTTGCATGTGGTGAGTTTATTGTGGTGTGGACCATTGCATTGCAGTGCTGGCATAGTGGATTGTTTGAGAGTTACGTTTTGTGTTGGCAGTGAAGCAGGGAAGGGTTATGGTTTTTAGTTTAGCTATACTCATTTTACTCTAACTTGGCCCAGATTTTTACAGTTGTGCAGCTTATTTCATTTAGCTCAGTGGCAGAACAAGACTACATAATGAATCTACATTCTTTCCATAGCACTGTTTCATGACAGGCATCATATTTTTGTGGTAATTTTTTTAATTTTTGCAACTGAGCATTCATGATGGAGAGATGGCAGTTGTAGACAAAGTTAGTGTATAAATGAGTGAAGGTGTACTCATGTCTGGGTAGTGTAGTTTCTGGAGGGTGGTTGATGGTGAAGCAGGGATGAGTGATTGCCACTGCATTCTGGCTAGGTGTACTTGTGTTTCTCTGGGTAGGATATTTTCTGAGTAGTGGATTTTTGGTGATAGTGGCTGTTTTGCTGGTGGTTTTATGTGGTTAGGTCATAGCTATGCACAGTTTGAAATATTAAAAACGTAAGAAAAGGGGGGGGGGGCAAAAAAAAAGAAAAAAGAAAGTTTTTTGATGACTACGGTCACTGAGGGATAGCCTAGTTGGGGCCACTGACCCATGTTGTGAAATGATACCATATACTTTTCACAACACAGTTCCTTTTGGATGGAGGAGGTCATTTAGGTAGGGGAAGGGAAAAACCTCTGAAGTTTAGTGTTGGATGGAGGAGGAGAATGAGTTTTTTTTTAAGCACTGTGTGTTGTGTAGGTTTTGAATGGCAGTAGTTGTTAGGTAGTGCCTATGTACAGTAGCTAAAACGGGTATCTGCAGGAGGGGAGTCGATGTTTCCGAAATTCTGTGTGTAATGATTGATATCTCTGGAGGGTTGGTATGGGTGATCTCACCTACCACTGTTTAGTCCCCAACCACAGGGTATGTTGTAATATGAGAAAAGTTATTCATAGAGCAGTGAGGTCATCAGGTTTCCAGGGGCTGAAATGGTCAATGAATGAGTGTCTGGTCCTTTTCACCGGACGTGTCTTGGTTATATCAGTGCCACCACATGAATGCGTCTCTCCAGCACCACCTCTGCATATGCACAGCCCATGTATAAACCAATATACCAAACATTATAGCTACATATATTCATATAAGACAGAAAGACACATTTTGCACACTGTTACAAACTGAATATGTAAAACTGTGTTTTTATTTGTGTATAATGCCAACAAAAAGTAATTCCTCCCTTAATATATATGCATTCATTTAAATTCTGTTAGATGAAAAATTGCTTTATGTTAGGATTAGGTCCAGCAAGAAGGATTTTCTTCTCAATTACCTAAGGATGATATTCAAGACTGGAAATAATTATAAAAATATATCTTTGTATTAATGCTAACTGCAAAGATAGTTTAAGTAAGTAATATTTTAGTTTAATCCAGGTAATAATGTGCAGTTGAATTTACCTCAGTCTTTCACTTCACACCCTTACTGCTAAATTAAGAAGTACATTGTATGAAAAGTGTTTAATGTCTGACTGATAGATTTATAGTGAAAATGTGCTTGATGAAAATATCTTAAGTGAGGAATTACTCATATGGGTTTCACTTTTTTTTTTTTTTTTTTAGACCATGATAAGCAATTTCTGGAGAATATTTTCCTAATTGCACCATTCTCAGATTTAAAAGATAAAACTAAAACTAATGGTATCTCTTGTAGGCATTATACCACAGATGAAGATTTTTGTATACTGTGTTTTTTTCATTATGTGCTAATTTATTGTATTAGGTGCCCTCCATCCATCCACTCCCTCTGCTTCTTCTTCTCCCTGTTCCTCACTTTCTTCCCCCTCTCCCTCCTTTCCTCTTCCTTCCTCTTCCTCCTCCTCACCATACCACACCCAACCTACCTGCCACCACCTCCACTATCTTGCAACTCACCCTCCTACCACCACCACTACCCTGGCAGCCCACCCTGTCACTACCACCACTTCGCTGCTACCCTCCTTTGCCACCAGCTACTTTGCCATCCTCCCTATCACCACCACCACCATGACCACTACCCTGCCACCCTCCCTAACACCACCACCATTATCCTACCACCCTCCCTGTCACCACCACCACCACCACCCTGCAGCCTACCGTATCGGTACTACCACAACCACCCAACCAGATGTGTTAATATCCATCAGCCATAGACTCAGTTATGATTACAATTATGGATTCATCCACAAAGCCTTGGAATAAGTTATTATTGCATTTCAAAAGGTTTTTCAAATTACATTATGGGAAGATAGCAAGACTTATACCAAGCAGAGGTTTTGTCCACTGAAATGTGACTGAATATTTTGCTTAATAAGAAGTAAAGGTTAGTACAAGTGACTGATATATCAAAGCAGTAAATGGCATGGAAGAACATAGCCCTACTCATCATCGTCTCCACCCATTTTGGTCCCTTCATGCAAGTTCCAGGCTTCCACTCTTCCCATGTCAAAATATATCAGCAGGTTGCTATTTTATTCTTTTAATGCAAGGAAGAAGGAACCAAAAGCTAGGAACTCAAAATAATTGTTCCTTCTTAAAATGAGTGCCACATTCAAGATCCTACATATCAAGAAGCTTTGTATTTTCATAAACGGCTAAATTTCCAGTAACCTAGAAAGCAGTGTTTTCTTGAACATCTTCAGAATAATGCCAAAACAAAAGAATATAGCTGTATTCAATGTAACTGTTAAAAAAAAATGCCGTTTTAAACCTACAATTACTTTGTTGGCAAGCTGCCTGGTCCAGCATCGCAACTGAGCATGATAAGTTCTCATCCGCAGCACCCCTGTCAATTGCTAAAGTTTGTTAGGCATAACACATAGATTATATACTTCTTGAGTATTTTTTATGGTCTTTATAGTTGAAGTCACAATCACACTCTTATAGTAGGCCTTTCCAGTTTCATTTTCCCCCATATTGAATATTTTTTGTGGATAGTATAAAATTGACCTTCATAGCTAGCAAGTGCATACAGTGGAATCATTTTTACTGATACTTGTATAGTGGAATCAATGAAGATTACCATGGCTATAGAGACAGTGGAATTGATTATGATTATAATAACAGAAAATGGAATCAGTGCCAATAATTACGATTGCTGTTTATATTTAAATCATGTCTACACCCTACTATCACCAACCTGCCAGCAACCCTACCCCCACCACCCCCATTACCTTGCTTTGCTACCTTCCCAGTCCTGCCCTTTTCCCTTTCCTACCCTGTCCTCTGCTTTGCCCTACACTGCACCCATTCTGTTGCCCAGTACCTCTGGTTTGTCATGCTCCAAACTGCACTACTACCTTGCCACCAATGCCTTGCCCTTTCCTGTGTCCTTGCTATGCCCTACCATGCCCTCCCCTGCTCCCTTTCTATGCCCTGCCATACCATTCCCTGTACCCTTGCTATGCCATGTCATGCCCTTCCCTGTACCCTTGCTGTGACCTATCATGCCCTCTCTGCATTCTTGCAATGCCCTCCCCTGCACACATGCTATGCCATGCCATGTAGTAGCCCATGTCCTGTTATTCTTGCCCTTCCATCCCTACCCTGCTCCCTGCCGTACCATCTCTTGTCACACCATCCTTGCCCTGTCTTCCTATTCCTGCCATGCCATCCTTGTCCTGCCATCCTGGCCCTGCTATTCTTGCTTCGCCATCCTGCCCTGCCCTCTCATCCGTGTTCTGCTAATCCTGTCCTGTCATCCCTTCCCTGTCGTGTTAATGCTGCCCTGCCCTGCTATTCTTGCTGTAAAATCACAGCCCTGCTGTTTCTGCCCTTCCATCCCTGCCCTGTTTACTGCCCTATCTTGCCTGCCTTTCTATCCCTACCCTGCCCTGCTGTCCTACCCTACCATCTCTGCCATGCTATTTTTGTTTTGCCATCCCAGTCTTATCATCCCTAACCTCTGCTGCCATCCCTCCCCTGTCCTGTCATCCGTACCCTGCCCTACACTTCATCCTGCATTCTTTATCATGCCATCCCTATCTTACCATTTCTGCATGCCCTGCCTTGTCCTGGCATCCCAGCCATGTCATGATGTCCCTGTCATGTCATTCCTGCCCTGCCTTGCAATCCCTGCCCTGCCCTGTCATCCCTGCCATCTTTCCCCAGTCCTGCTATTCTTCCCCTGCTCTGTCCTGCCCTGCCATCCTTCTGCAGTCCTGCCATTCTTCCCCTGCTCTGCCCTGCTGTCTATCCCTAGCAGTGCCATCATTACCTTGCTCTACTCTCCCTCCCCTGCCATGCTGTCCCTCCTCTGCCGTGCTGTCCTTCCTCTGCTCTGCTGTCCTGTCCTTCCTTTGTCGTGCTGCCCTTCCTCTTCTGTGCTGACCTTCTCCTGCCCTTGCCCTGCCATGCCTGCACTTCCTTGCCCCACCCTGCCACCCCTACCGTTCCCGGCCTCACTCTCCCAAGCCACGCCATGCTCTCCCATGCCCAGCCCAACAGTTTCCTTTTTCCTTACTGGCCTTGACCTGCATTGCCGTGCCCTGTCCTGCACTGCTTTCTCCATGCTGTACCCTTCTCTCTTCTGCTCTGTTCTCCTACTACCCCGCCCCTCATGTAATGTGTCTAGTATTATTTTACATTATAATATTTTATAAAAAATTTAAGTTCATTATTAGCTTCGGACAGGAAGTATAATAGCACTTTCTTAATATATGTTCAGGCTTGCTTTTTATATATTCTTAAGTCTTGTATCATCTTTTCTGAATGCCAATGTTTTTGTAAGTCCCTGAATGTTAAGTACTGTAGTTCTAAATGTCAGAAATCAAGATAGAGGGCAGACGTTTTCACATAGGTAAAGTGAGTGTTATAGTACCTGGTACCTCTCAGGCTCCTCTCACTCACTTTTCACTGAACAAAATCGTCTGGCATCAGCTGGAACAGAATATATTAGAGTTATGCCGAGTGTGAGGGGGTTAATGGTGATGGTATTAACACTCTCAGGCTCCTTAGACACACACTCAGCTGAATAAAATAGTCTTCTGTCAGCTGGAATGAAGAACTTGAGTAGATCTGAGCATTAGGGGATTAACGAAGGCATTTATTAACCCCCAGATGCTTGGGTCAACTCTAGTATTCCATTCCAGCTGGCTCTGACGATTTTATTCAGCTGAGTGAGTCATGGGAGCCTGAGAGAGTTAATAGTCACCGTTAACCCCTTCATGACTGGCATAACTCTCGTAAATATTCTGTTCCAGTTGATGCTGGACGATTTTGTTCAGCTTTAGTGGGTAATAGGAGGCTGAGAGACATGGTAAGCAAAAATATGTGAAAGGTGGGGTAGGTTAAATTTTTTTTTTCTACTGTAATGGCTTTTTCACAAGTGTTAATAAAACCCCTTCTCTTCCACTTTCCCTGGTTTGTATATTCTTCCCCGGTACCTGTCTGTGGTGTCGGGCGTAGTCTGACAGTGTTCGGTGTGTGTAGTGTTGTCTGACAGTGTTCCATGTTGAGGTGTGTGTGTGTGCTGTATGTGTGTGTAGTCTTGGCTTGGAGGGGTCTGTTACTTTAAACTCCTCCTCCAATCATCATTGGCAAGTCTGCTATGCAGACCTCCCACATTTTTAAACATATCTCTATCTCGGCCGGGATTTGATCTCGGGTCCTCTTGAATGGCTGGCCGCCACTCTACCGACTGCGCTACCGCGCACCCGTTGTGATTGCGGATAGAAGTCTTACTGTAGTTTATTTATTTGGTATAAAAAAAAAAGGGGGGGAGGGCAGACTGAACTAGAATGTGTAGAGCAAGTCCCTAAGGAAGAGATATTTGGAAGTCCAGAGCATATTGGAGTATTGAAGACTAATTTGACTAGTCACGAAGAAGTGTTATGGAAAGATTATATAACTGTGGCACTTTCCGCCACTGATATAACTGAAATGAATTGCAAAAGGACGAAATGTGGACCAAATAAAAGAGAAGATATAATCATCTACTCGTATAAGGAAAAAATTACAACTGGAGCTTCACTATTCTTTTTTTTTTATTATTTTGCAACAACCCCTTCAATCCAAGTGACTGGCTATTCTTGCTACCTCCAGACGATTTTCTTCAGCTTGGGAGGGAGAAATATCCCTGGAGGGGTTTGATATAGCCTTCATTAACTCCTTCACTACTAAAGTCTGTCCTGAGCTGAGACAAATCGTCTGTTGGTGTCAGTAAGAAAATACATATAGGCTACGTCATCGGATTGAAGGGGTTACTGTTCGAATTTTCTATCTTGCTATCCTAAAATGTTACCGAATAAAATATATATATATATATATATATATATATATATATATATATATATATATATATATATATATATATATATTACTAAAGTGGGCTAGTAGAATTGCTTAAAGCAAATAATATCACTTACAGAAATATACAAGTTTATAAAAATAAATGAAATAATAATAATAATAATAATAATAATATCAATATTATAGCAGCAGTTGTTGCAGTATTAGTAACTGTAATAATAATAAAGTTATCCCTTCATCACAATTACATTCTCTCTATTTCACTCTCCCCATCTCCAGACGTTTCCTTTCAGTTTGGGAGTGCTAAGAGCCGGTGGGGTTTGATAGAACCTTCAGTGGGGTGTTTTTGCTCTATTTAGCCCTAAAAATTACCATCTCTCCATCTTAAAAGCAGAGTTGTAACTATGGATCAACACTAGAATAAGATGCCAGTCGTGAAGAAGTGCTTTGGAGGGGACTGTAAAGAATTAAACCCCTCCATTACCAGGCCACTCTTCCAAGCTGAATAAAATTGTCTGGTGATATAAGAAGTATCCTAGAAATATATGTCCGGATTGAAAAGGTTATTATACCCTAACTACCTAATAAATGTGAATAAAAGATAATGCTAAGAGGAAAATAACTCTGAGCATAATTAAAAAGTACACAAAAGCAAAATTATCATACAGTACTAAATTGATGGATATACAGATAAATGGATAGAAGATACCCTGACAGATAAAGAGATAAACTAAATAATACACAGGATGGTGTTTATTCAACTGCCCCTTCTCTAACAGTAATAAGCAAATATACATACATAAATATATATCAACAGCTCGAAGACATTTCTTATTCTGGCAAAAAGTAAACAGTTTTATTTAGCTCAGGTGACACCATTCTAACTGGAGGAGTTAGATATAGGATTCATTAATTAACTGTGTGTGTGTGTGTGTGCGTGTGTGTGGTGTGTGTGTGTGTGTGGTGTGTGTGTGTGTACAATACTTAACGTAATGCAAATCACTAACAAATCCTATTTATTGGAGCGTAGGGGCATGAGGCTAGGCTACCGTTAGTCCAGAACATTTACGGGGAGAACACTAACCTATGCCCAGGTATCGTCTACAAGATATAAAAACATCTGGCCACCTCCAGGACTCGATCAGTGGCACGTAGGACACAGCGCGCTCACTCTCCTGACGTCATTTTTACTCTTTGCTGACTTCAGACGATTTCCTGGAGCTTAAGAAAACTCTCGCAGGATGATGGGACAGAAACATTAACTCCTTCATATCGAACCACACTTATAAGAATCATGAGGTAAGAGTAGTTATAAGACGGCAGGTGTGATCAGGTTGTGTGTAGGTGTGGGTAGGGTGTGAAGGTGTTGGTAGCGTGTGTATAGAAGTTGAAAGGGTGTGTGGAGATGTGGGTAGGGTGTGGAGGTGTTGGTAGGGTGTGTATAGATGTTGATAGGGTGTGTGGGCATGTGAGAAAGGTGTGAGTAGGGCGTGTGGAGGTGTGGGTAAGGTGTAGGCGTGGGTAGGTGTGCGTAAGGTGTGGAGGTGTGAGTAGCATGTGTGGAGGTGTGGGAAGGATGTGTAGAGGATTGGGTAACGTGAACATGTGGGTAAAGTGTGTGGGTGTGGGTAGGGGATGTGCAGGAATGGGTAGGGTGAGGTCCATGAACGTGTGGAAAGGTATGTAGAAGTATGGGTAGAGTGTGTGGTGGTATGGGTAGGGTGCACAGGTGTGGATATGGTGCGTAGATGTGTGGGTAGGTATGGGTGGGGTATCTGGAGGTGTGTAGGATGTGTAGGTGTAGGTATGGTGTGTAGACGTATGGGTAGGGTGTGTGGTGGTATGAATGGGGTATATGAAAGTGTGTGTGTGTGTGTGTGTGTGTGTGTGTGTGTCTGTGTGTGTGTGCGTGTGCGTGCGTGCGCAATCATTAACGTGATGCAAGTACCGTACATTAACTAACAAATATTATTTATTGGAAAGTAGGGACACGAGGCTAGGCTACCGTTAGTCCAGAACAATTAAGGGATGAAGACCAACCTACGCTCAGATAACGCCTACATGATATAAAAACATCTGGCCACCTCCAGGACCCGAACTGTGGCGCGTAGGACAGTGCGGTCACTCTGCTGACGTCATTTTTACTCTTCGCTGGCTTCAGACGATTTCCTGCAACCTAAGAAAACCCTCTCAGGATGATGGGACACAAACATTAACCCTTTCAACCGGAGTTAGAGTAATAGAAACTGAAACTTGAGGAAGATTGGAGGTATGAGCAGAGTGTGTCGAGGTGTGAGTAGTGTGTGTGTAGATGTTGACAGTGTGTGTGAAGGTGTGGGAATGGTATGCATAAAGTGGATGGGGTGTGGGGAAGTGTAAGAAAGGTGTGTAAGTGTGGATAGAGTATGTGGAGGCGTTTGTAAAGTGTGTATGTGTGGTTAGGGTGTGTGGAAGACATAGGTAAGGTGAGGAGGTGTAGATATGGTGTGTGGAGGTGTGAGTAGGGAGTATGGGGGTGTTGGTAGGGTGTGGAGGTGTGTATAGGGTGTGTGTAGGAGTGGGTAGGGTGTGTACAGGAGTGGGTAGGGTTTGTTTAGGAATGGGTACGTCATGTAGCAAGAATAATGGATAACCAATGGAGCAAGAAGCAAACTGACTGGACTTCATGAGACTGTAGGCATAGCAGAAAAACATCAGACAGGGGATGGTGAGACGAGACGGAGAAGTTTGCAGGCGAAAGGTGGCAAAGATTGGCTCAGACAAGGAATTCGTTGAAAACATTGGGGGATGCCTTTACTCAGCAGTGGATTTGCAATGACTGATGATGATGAGGAGGAGGAGGGTGTGTGGAGGCATGGGTAGGGTGCATGAAGGTGTGGAAGAATATGTGGAGGTAAGGGTTGGGTGTGTAGTTGTGAGTAGGGTGTGTAGACATGAGGGTACGATGCGCAGACATGTGCTTTGGGTGTGTAGACGTGAGGGCAGTGTATGGAAACGTGTGGGTAGGGTGTCTTGAGGTATGGCTGGGGTATCTGGAGGTGAGTGTTTGTGTGTGTGTGTGTACGTGTGTGTGTGTGTACGTGCGTGCTCGCTCGCAATAATTAAGGTGATGCAAATAACTGACAAATCCTATTTCTTGGAAAGTAGACCACGAGGCTAGGCTACCGTTAGTCCAGAACAATTAAGGGAAGGACACCAACCTTCTCCCTGATAACGTCTACATGATATAAAAACATCTGGCCACCTCCAGGACTCGAGCAGTGGCGCGTGGGACAGAGCGCCCTCACCCTGCTGACGTCATTTTTACTCTTTGCTAGCTTCAGACGATTTCCTGCAGCTTAAGAAAACCCTCTCAGGATCATGGGGCAGAAACATTAATTCCTTTTGACCGAGAACGATTTATTTACTTTATTCTAGCACAGTGTACTATCTTATTCAGCTTAGGAGATCCCCTGATAGTGAACGGGTTGATGATAGATGTATCTAACCCCTCCAGTTCGATAAGTCTCTACCACTGAAGAAAATCGTCTTGAATTAGTTTTGGAATGAATTAGTTTTCGGGTGCCTCGGAAATTAATCCTGAGTAGCTTTCAGATGTAAGGTAGGGTAGTGTAAAGGTAGGTAGGGAAGTGTAAGATGTTGATTGAAGTGTAAGGTAGGGCAGTATCAGTTAGGGGAGGTAAGGGAAGGTTAGCTTAGGTAGAATTGGGTAAGGTAGAGTCAGGAAGGGTAGGGTAGGGTAGGCGGGGAAGGATAAGGCACTGACACACCCTACTCACACCTCCCATTTTATGCCTGTCCCTTCCTCAAGTTTCCATTCTTATACCACACTTACTCACCACACGTACCATACCATCACAACACAGTCCTTAAATATAATCTCAGCTAAAGACCTCTGAGAGTGATAGGTCGAAGTTGCCGATTTCCTACAGTTCACTGAATTCACAGTGAGGCTGGAGTTACAACAACAACACTACCTATCTAACTATATACATCTATCTGTCTGTCTGCATCAATCTGTTTATCTAGCCATCTGTCTATCTGTCTGTCTATTACCTATTCATCCTTCCGTCTTTAATTCTGAGCCACCTTGCACCCCAACAGCACATCACCTTACCCACCCCTTCATTATTATGACCTATTGCTTATTCTATTCCCCTAGTCACTAGGCGATATACTGGTAACTAACCCTGGAGCAGACTTCTCCAAGTGAAGGGGTGAAAGCAGACATATTAGCGCCTTGCCCTCTGACACATCTCTTCCAGTGCCACTGCCACATCTCTTATGAAACAGCTGACAAATCTCTTGCTGTGCTACTGACAGACTCCAGCAGTTCCCTTGACAGATCTCTTGCAAAATCGGTGACAGATCACTTGCAGTTCCATCACCACCTGTCGAGAAAATCATCATCATTATCATCATCACCAGCTCCATCATCATCATCATCATCATCATCACCATTATGTTAATCTGTTCCCACTGTCATAAATGGAGTGGCTATAAACACACACACACACACAAAGCAAACATCCATGCATACACCAATTATAACAGCAATAAATAATTACGTGTGTGTGTGTGTGTGTGTGTGTGTGTGTGTGTGTGTGTGTGTGTGTGTGTGTGTGTGTGTGTGTGTGTGTGTGCGCGTGCGTGCGTGAGCGCCAATTAAGGTGATGTAAGTAACTAACAAATTCTATTTACTGGAGCGTAGGGGCACGAGGCTAAGCTATCGTTAGTCCAGAACAATTAAGGGAGAGACACCAACCTACACCCTGGTAACGTCTACATGATCTAAAAACATCTGGCCACATCCAGGACTAGAACAGTGGCGCGTTGGACACTGCGCGCTCAATCTCCTGACGTCAATTTTACTCTTTGTTAGCTTCAGACGATTTCCTGCAGCTTAAGAAAACCCACTCAAGATCATGGGACAGAAACATTAACCCCTTTAGACCGAGAACGACTTATTTACTTTATTCTGGCTAAGTGCACTATTTTATTCAGCTTAGGAGATCCCCTGATAGTGAAGGGGTTGATGATGGATGAATCTAACCCCTCCAGTTCGGTAACTCTCTAGCGCTGAAGAAAATCGTCTTGGATTAGTTTTGTAGTGCCTTGGAAAATAATCCTGGGTAGCTCTCAATGTGCAGAGGGTAGTGCAAAGGTGGGTATGGAAGCGTAAGGTAGGGCAGCGTCAGTCTGGGGAAGGCAGGTTAGTGGAGGCGAGAGGAGGGGAGGTTAGGTTGGGTAGAATAGGGTAAGACAGAGTCAAGTAGGGTAGGGTAGAGTTGGTTGACAGGGAAGGGTATGGCACTGACACACCCTACTCACACCTCCCATTTAGCCTGTCCCTTCCTCAAGTTTCCATTCTTATACCACACTTACTTACCAAACGTACTATATTATTACAACACAGTCCTTAAACATAACCTCAGCTAAAGGCCTCTGAGAGCGACCTGTCAAAGTCGCCGATTTCTTGCGATCCATTAAACGCACACTGAGCCTGGAGTTGCAACAAGCATATCTATCTAGCTATACATACTTGTCTATGTCCGCATTTATCTATCTATCTAGCTGCCTGTCTGTCTACCACCTATTGATCCTTCTATCTCCTTTACTTCTGAGTCTCCTTGCAATCCAACAGCACACCACCTTGCCCACCCTGTCATTATTATACTCCATTTCACTGAGCCTGGCACCATTAGTGATGTCCCCAGCACCTGTAGCATTGATAAGGGTCCTCAGTACTGGATATACCTTTTTGTATTGCCTTTTATATTGGTTCTCAAGGTAATAAGTAGAGGTTCACCTCGTGCAAATGATTTAAGTGAACACAACAGGCGTTGAGGACATCACTGATGGTGCCAAACTTGGTGAAATGGAGTATAGTACCTATTGCTTATTCAATTCTCCCAACCATTAGGCGATGTAACTCACCCTGGAGACTTCTTGAAGTGAAGGCGTGAATGTAGACAGATATTACCGTCCAGGCCTATGACAGATCTCTTGCAGTGCCGCGACGGATCCCTTGAAGTTCTGTCAGTCCACCTGTCGAGAAAAGTCAGCAGCAGTTCATCATCACCACTACTATCATTGTCATCATCATCATCATTATCATTATTATCATCATCATCGCATTAGAAATTAAACACAAAGTTCATCATGTACATTTTCATTATAAGCATCGTCAGCATCATTATTACTACCATCATCATTATCATCATCATCATCATCATCACCAACACTACTACCACCATCTGACTCTGTTCTTTCCATGAGATGAGGTAGGACCCCAAAACAGGAAAAAGGAAAACAAAGAATAAGAACTATCATCACAGTGTCCAGAAAAAGTAAGCACACACATCCTTTCACTTATAGTACACTGTTACATTCTTCAGCATCAACACCAGAGTGAAAGGAACATAGTTAAATGGGGTTAGGGATGTTTGTCATGCTTCCTGTATTATCCTAGGTCAGTCAGCCATATATAATGTTAATAAAAATGATAATTAGTCCATAAATCAGAGTATCAGTCAGTCGTAGCAGTCAGTTGTATTCTACAGTATCTATCTGTATCTACCTGTCTCTATCTAGCTATCTAAATCTATCTATCTACCTGTCTGTATCTAGCTATCTAAATCTAACTACAAGATTTTCTCGGGCTTTCCAGCTAAATTAAAATATCTAATTAATTATTTATATCTACGCCTGTTAGTCTGTCTGCCACTCCATCCATCTATCTACCTATCTAACTATGTATATCTTCCTATCTATCGACCTACCTACCGACTTACCTAGGTGTCTAGCTATATATTCATCCATCTATCTATACCCCTAACTTTGTATTTATTTCTCCATTCATCCATCTGTCTACCTATCTATCTGTCCATCTATCTATTTGTCGAACTATATACCAAAATATGTGTCAATCAGTTTATCGCTCTACCCATCTATGCAGCTATCTTCTTAGCCTTCAGTCCTACCCACTCCTTCATTACTATTACCTATTGCTTATTCTCTTCTCCCAACCACAAAGCGATATACTCGTAACTCACCCTGGAGGACACTTCTCGGAGTAAAGGGGTGAATACAGACAGATGTTAACTCCGAGGAATCCGACTGATATCTTGCAGTGCCAGTGACAGTTCTCTTCCAGTGCCGCTGACAAATCGCTTCCGGTGCCGCTGACAACTCTCTTGCTGTTCCGTCACTCTACCTGTCGAAAAAACACATAATTATCATCATCATCAATTATAATCATCATCGTTATCACCACTGACAACACCACCATCATCATTATCATCATCATCGTTATCACCACAGCGAACACTACCATCATCATGATCATCATTATTACCACCATCTCTATCATCATCATGTTAATCTGTTCCCACTGTCACGAATGGTAATTTTCTGAGAGTAAAAAGCACAAAACTCATTAGCACCAACACCGCCATCATCATCATCATCATCATCTTAACTCTGTTCCCAGTCTCATAGATGAAGGTATAAAATGGAAAACATACAAAAGTCATCATAATTTTCATCATAAGCACTATCAGCATCATAACCAATCATATTAGAGGCAGCAACATTACATCATCATCATCATTAGTGTCATCTTAATCCCATCATCATCATTTGTGTCATCTTAATCCCACCATCAACATCATCATCCTATTCTGTTCTTACTATGAGCTTAATTAGAATCTAGAAACAAGAAAGGAGAAAACACATATAACAACTATCATCACAGTGTTCATCAAAAATAAGCACACGCCTCTTCACACATTTATTGTAGTTTCTGCTCTAATAACCCCATCTCTCTCTTTCTCTATAATATACGTAAATGATGGAAATGTTATTATCACGTTTCTTACCTTTCCTAAATTTGTCAATTAAAAACGTAGTCAGTCAGTACTGTACATAAGTCATCAATTTCTGGCGTATGAGCCAGTTGATAAATCAATCAGTTATCAGCCAGTCAGTAAACCACTGTTAGTTAATACCAGTACTTTATCTGACTCTACCTGTCTCTCTCTCTCTCTCTACACACACACGAATACTGTATATTCATACAGTATATATCTGCTGATCTGTCTCCCTGTCTATCTGCATCTATCTATTTGTTAATCTACCTACCCACCTATCTATACTTACCAATTTTCATCCCTAACCTCGGAGTCTCCCTGCAGTCCAGCATCAAACCATCCTACCTACCCCTTCAGTACTAGCACCTATTGTTTATTCTATTCTCCCAACCACTAGGCGATGTAACTCACCCTGGAGGAGACCTCGTAGTGAAGACGTGAATGTAGACAGATACTAGCGTCCGGGCCTATGACAGTTCTCTGCAGTGCCGTAACTCCAACTGTCGAGAAAAATCAGACACATACCGCTTGGCCGAGAGAGAGACGGTGACTGAGGAGGGAGGCGGCAGAGATAATGATTCAAATGCTTCGAAGAGAGGAATGAGATAATACGTGAATCAAAGGTGAAGCTGCAGGATGGTCCTTTAAGCAGCATAGGCGTTTATTGAGTCGCGGGGAACCGCTAACGTGTTAGTAGTTCGAATCCCCACCCTGACCGAACAAAAAACGGTGTTGGCTAGTATTCTCTTCACACTTCCTAAGTCTTATAAAAATTTGTAGGCCAGGGGTGGGATACTCAAAAGCATTTAGGACATCCTATCTCTCCCAGGGCGCCCTAACTTCCCCAGTGCAGTTAAGTTGGTATACTCAAAACACTTAGGACAGCATACTCAAAACAAATTAGACACTGTAGGCAGCCATCTTGTGCAGACATAGGACGCTTGGATTTAGGGCAGCTACCAAGCTGCCCTAAATGGAGATAGGACACGAAAACTTGATAATGTAACCCGCGTTTAAAGCTCTACCACCAAAACACCACTCAACTCACCACCTTGTTGACACTGACAGACTGACAAGAGATGGAGCTTGCTGCTGTTTATGTGTTTGGGCGTCGATTAAGGCGTGAAAGAGTGTACAGGGACCCACTAGACCCATTACATGTGAGTGACGAACACTTGTTGAGGTATTACAGATTTCCTCGGCATGAAATTCTACAGCTGTGCCAGGAATTGGACCCACACATCGCTCGCCGCACTAGATCTCATGCCATTCCTACACATACACAAGTGCTAGTGACTCTGCGAGATAGGATGTCCTAGCCAGTTCCTATCTTAGGACGCCCTAAGTCAGATAGGGCGGATTGGCTGCCCTAAGTTAGGGCCTTTTTGAGTATCCGGCCCCAGGTTATCATGCCCTACCCATGTCTCCCTTAAGAGAAATGAGACCATTCCTTTGTTTAACCAAATATTAGTGACGAAAATTATTATATAAATTTGGACAACTCCTAGGGTTCGCAAGTACACACATCCGCTGCCAGACATGAGAGAGCGATTGTGCTGGAAAAATTAGTCGCGAATAAAAACTCCACACACTGCTTGAATTTCTGTATACTTTGTATCTAATGCAGTTGTAAAACCTAGAACGGTCACCTGAGAAATACCACCTTGTTATTCCATTGCTGAGGACGAATGGTGCCTAACCGTTGCTATGGATTTTCCTAGTTATCTTGGCAACCTTCAAATTATGGAGTTTATCACCTACAGTTTTCTGTAGAGACGTAGCTAGGATATATAAAAGAGGAGATATCTATCTATTGCCAGACACCATAATCCCGTAAGGGGTGGCCATTTGACTGAGTTATTTATTTTACGGACACTAACCCTCCACCAACCCACTTTTTGACACGTAGGGAGCACGTATGGTTTGGTTATATGGTTACCACCCAGCGTTGTAAATGGTTTCTTGGCTTACAGGAAACCATTTGGCTTGTCACTCAATGTAAAGCCACCTGTAAAGGAAAGAAGAGAACTAAACAGTGATAGGATAGGTGGGAGAAATAGGAAGAGAGGAGGATAGACACAGAAAAAGAATGATAAAGGCTAAGGAAGTAGGCAGCACTACATCAAGTGAGTGGATGATGGTCGCCACCACGTACCACCAAAGAGGAGATAACCAAGCCTAATTCAGTAGGTTCAAGGAAAACTGTAAAGGAGTCCCCTCAAAATTTGGGAGAGCACTGAGGTGCCTAGGGATATAAAATATTTCAGAGCAACTAGTCAGTGTCACTGCCACTCCTCTCGCTATGCAATTTTCTCTAAATGCTAGGCTCAATGACGAGATTTTGAATATTATGAGAAAAAGCCTTCCCTGTGCATGTCCATCTCCTGGTACAAGCCACAAAATGACAAAATTATAGGCCAAATTAGTGTGAAATTGAGTATATTTCATTACTGGTAACATCACATGATTAAATTCAGCCAGGTATATTTTATGAACAAAAGGAGTTTGATACAGTCTTCATAAATCTTTTAGTACAAAATCATTCTTGAGCTGCATAAAATTGTCGATAGTAAGAAATGATGTACAAAAGCCATTCCCTTCAGTACCATGAAATATTTTGTCTTGCTAACACCAGACCATTTCATGCAGCTTAAGGAATTTCATTATGGAGTTAAAAAGGGCTTCTATATAACCCTTCCAGTTGTCTCAAGCTGAATAAATCATGTGAAGATAACAAATATCACACAGTGAAAGGGTTTGTCTACAAATTATGTTTAGGACAAAATATTAAGAAAATGGAATCTAAAATGTCTCCTACTTTGCTTTCAAGTAACTGTTTATAATAATTCATTTACATCAGGGAGGAAAATGTTTATACAATTCTCCACACACTAACCGGAAAAATATAAGAATCAAGAAATTCTTGGGTCATTGCATTTTTCCAAACAGCCAGCAGTTTTACATATTTTTTAATACATACTAATACCCAAAGGGGGGCCGGCAGAAGGCAATAAATGGTTATTTAAATTTAATGCTGTAATTAAATTTGTGCAAGTTAACTGATGATCACTTTTACGTTTACCATTTACACTGGTCACTGTAGGAAGGTTTCATCTATTCTAAATTCAATAACGACCAAAACTTAAATTTTGCAGAACTAATACTATATCTTCTCCTCTTCAATATTAAACATTTCATGTTTCAATTAATAAAACTGTCATCAATTCACCTTGACATATATATTTCCAGAGTATTGTACACATTTATATAGAGAATATGCACAAACATCCATGTCACAGTGGACACAAATAACCACCTCATTTATCTTGCAGCCAACCATCATCTATACTAATAAAGTGGCATAATAATTACATGAAAAAACACTTAAAACTATTGTAGAGAGTATCTACCACACACCACCAAGTTGTACTTACATTATGCTAATAGTTATCTTATAAAACAACAATCATTATTAACACATATCCCACTCAAACTGATTGTTCCTAGTAATCTAATTCAGGCTACTACACTATTTCATTCAAGTACAAGAGCCCCCAGGTATGAATGGGTTACAATTCCCTTCATGTGCCCCATCTAGACTCATTTATATCTTACAATTACTAAAGTTAGAAATTATCTTTCTGATGAATGGTTAGAAATTAAATTTCACCTACAAGAAATCCGTGGGACTGAATGATATAGTTATGCATATATCTCACTACTGTACTTTAAAAATACAAATTAATCTTAACAAATATATTAGCTTGCAAAGAACAGGTCCAACAGACTTTTCAATGATCACTTTAGTAAATGGTGTCAAATATCTGACAAAAAATCAGTCAACTAACAGAACAAAAAATGCAACACTTGAATAAATTTTTAGCCAACGAAGCCAAATAGAAGATATAAATCATAATTTCAATATTACCGTCTACCTTACCATTAGCAAAGCAATATACTTCAAGTACAAATGTTAGGTCATGTGATCACAGAAGAATCTTTTGCACTTACACATCAATAAAATAATTAAAACAGATAACACAAAACAAGGCTTCAGATATCGTTTACGGTAATCACATTTCCTAAACCATTACATTTTACAGAAATCAAATACCACTTTCTCCTGTACCAAATTGTCCATCCCCAACAAAATTCAACCACACTCCTTCCCATTTTCCACACAACTTGGCCTGATATTGCTATTTATCCGTCCTAAATGTAGTTCTAATAATTTATTAGTTACAGTAGAATAGTGCCCGTCTCTTATAATAGTGATTAAAACTGGTAATACAAAACAATACTTCAAATATCGTTTATGGCAATTACATTTTCAACGCATTTCACCGTTTTAAAAAATTTCACTTATCCAGTACTAAATTTTCCATTCCCAACCCAGTTCAGCCACAACCCTTCCCACTCTGTTTACATTAACTTGGCCTAAAATTGCCACTGCTTCATCCTAATTGCAATTATAATGATTCATTAATGCTACAATAGAATACTAGGCTAGTCATGTAGGAATGCAGTGGAGGGAGAGAGAGAGAGAGAGAGAGAGAGAGAGAGAGAGAGAGAGAGAGAGAGAGAATCACATCTTATCCCACCCAGTTAAATCTAGTCCCTCCTCTCAGGTACATAATATTCATGTCCTATAACAACTTTCTGTTAAAGTGGCTGTTTCTAGTGATTATTACTAAAGATATTCCCAGCTTCGTATTCATAAGGCGTTTCTTGTATGCAGCAGGCAGGTTTTCTGTACGGATGCTTGTACTTTGAATCAGTTCCAGCAACCAGATTATATGCTCTTCAGGTTTTCATCAGTAGAGCACCTGTGAACAGATACGATTTAGTAAACAAAACTAATCTATATATCTACAAATGCCTAATCGCATGAGAGGCAGACAAAATCACCTCCATCTCACCATGTATTCTGACTACCATCTCTCCAACTCACACTCCTCTCTCATATACCTTTCCACTTCATCTCCCCATCTCATCCTACCCCCTCAACCTAACACTTTCCTTATCAGTCTCATTCACCATCCTTTCCACATGGCGAACCCATCTCAGAGTTTCCCCTCAATGTTTTCTAGCACATCCACACTAACACCATAGTATTCTTTCATTTAAGGTATAAAGGCAATGTACATTTGACCCCCTGAATCCAGGTGACATCCTTTACAGGGTAATATTGCAACTACTAGCCTATCCTGCGCACCTTCGGATACTTTTAAAATGGAATAGTCAGATACAGCCTGATATAAAGTTCTTCAATACAAAAGGGCTTTCTTAACCCATGCCAAGCTGCAGACCTCATGAGGAACAATGAAGGTCTGCCCGGGCAAAGGTTCGACTCACAAGTTTGATTCAGGGAGATTAACCAGCTTACAAAGATTTAGCCCAGCAGGAGTTACGCTGAATAATCATGAAGCAGCAAGAATAATCTAAAAAGGACATGATCTGGATTCGAGTCAATCTATTAAATCACTGCTATAATTTCCTACTGAAGACTGAGTTACTCCCACACTTGTCAAATAAAAATAATACTTTGGGATAATATTAAAACAAGTATTAGGCTACTGATGAAGTACTATAAATACAGAGCTTGTTGAAACTGTATGTTAGCAACAAGTATTGATGGATGTCACATGTTAAATGTCAAATTCTGCTTTATACCAAATTTACTGGTACCACAATTATAAACCATTCCATACTTTACTGATCTATTTTAAAAAAATGTAGAAACCAAAGGGCAAGTTACTTTCAAGGCACGGTTAACCAGCCACAAGCACCTTAGCAACATTAAATAGGCAATTCCAAGTTAAGCTGCTCATTCCAGATATTAAAGGCAAGGATGACCAAGCCATAAGCACCTGAGCAACATAGTGAGAATTCCAACAAACCCAGTTCAACCGCCTTTCCCGCGCGCCCCACCTCCTCCCTCCCGTCCCACGCGCCACCCCCTCCATCTTCCCGCCAAAACTGAACATTTCCCCGCTGATGCAACTTTGATTTCCACTTACACCTGGTTTATGTTAGCTGAAGTTTTCGGACTTAAAACGAGTTACACATTTCTAACCTACCATTCCCATGGTGTTATCCACTTTAATTTTGCTACGGCTTGACTATTTTCTCTGCTTGGAGGCCTCTGCTAGTGACGGTATTATCACAGGCGCCGCTCCCCCCCCCCTCTTCCCGCCAAAACTTAACATTTCCTCACTGATGTAGCTTGGATTTCGAATTGATTTACGCTAGCTGAAGTTTTCCAACTTAAAACTTGTTACACATTTCAAACCTTCCATTCCCATAGTGTTGCCCACTTTAATTTTGCAACAACTAAGCACTTTTCCCCACCTGGTGTAGACCTCCGGTAGTGACGGTATTCATGCTATTTGTTGTATATACAGTATACTGTATATAACCCGTCTACTTCAAAACATCCATCTTAAACATGAACTAGATCTGGATAACGTATAAATGTCGCCGGATTCAAGGGGTTAGGCAAGTGCAAATTATTCACCACCACTATCAATTTTCGAGTCATGACTCAAAATTATTTTCCCTTAACTCAAATGCTTAATCGCGATAATTAACACTCGGAGATAATTCAAAACGGGTGGTCACCGTAGCCACGTTGCAGCGCCGTCACACCACGTTACTCCGGCCATTTCCTTCGCGCCTTTTCTTTTCGTATCAAACTTAACACTGCCACCTTTCCTTAATACTTAAAATCCTTAACAGTAAACAACAATCACTAGAACTTACTCGGTTATTCCGGAGATAAAGCAGGTCAGGATCCCCACACCCCCTTCTCCCACCACGGTCAACCTGAAACTGAATTCAAATTTCCCGGACAGGGGGCGCGCTCTCCCGCCCAGTCACAGCGCGCTGATTGGCTGAAACCAAATTGGCGCCAAAACGGATACCCACAGTGCACAAAGGGGCAAGACCCGCTAAGACTTTGCTTATAACCTAAAATTGCAAATGACACCTGGCCATCAATCGATCTGAAACGCGTTAAGGTTACTTTTCAGATGAGAGTAGACGTTCTATAGTTCAAAGCTTTCCTTATAAAGTTCGTCGTTAATCAATGGCCGACTATTCCACAGGGTGGTTAAATATTAAACGATCTAAATATCCGTGTTACGCGAACATACCAGTTACGTCTGTTTTGAATCATCCCTAATGGTACTTTTAGCACTTCAGGCTTTATCAAATCTGCTTTTTTACGTCCACTGGCTATATGGGTGACTGGTTTTCATGACGCTACCAAAAATGCTCAACATGACTTGACAGCCCCCTAACACAAAGAATCAGGTCAATATTCCCACCACCCTGTATTCAATTTTCTCAACTTTCATTTTGGGTTACACTGATTTTCACTATTTGTCCCTGAGTGTAATATTCGTTATATTTTTTCCACTTGCTGCAAACCTCTAATCGTGAAGGTATTGATGAAGGCTCATGTAACGTTTCAAAATATCTATTCTAAAGGTAAATCAGATGTGTAGATAGCAATAAACGTAAAAATGCCACCTTATTGAAGGGTTATGCTGACGCAAATAGCCACTTTTCAATTTCCAAAGTTCACTCACCACCCATTGAATACTTTTCCTTCATTCGAATACACAGTCGCGATAGTAATTTACATTCGAAGACGATACTTTTCAAGAAAAAAATGAAGTCACAGCCACGTTGCAGAGCCGGCAGCCGTCACATTCCACCGGCTTAAGTATTCTCCAACTACGTTTTCGTCTTTCTCTTATTTTATCACACACTTAACACAACCGCCTTCCCTTAACTAATGCTTATCATCCTTAATACCAAAAAACAGTCTATTACTGGTACTTACCTGTTTTTTCTGGAGATAATGCAAGAGCAAATACCTACACCCCCAACCCCCATCACGGTCAACCTGAGACTTTCCCGCGCCGGGAACCGGGACTGAGGGGAGCTGCGCGCGCCCCCGCCCCGAGTCACGGCGCGCTGTGATTGGCCGATTCGAATGATTGGCGCCAAAACGAGTGCCCCCTATGCACAAAGGACCAAGACCCTGACAAAGACCCACGAAGACTAGGCCTAAAACCTGAAATTGCAAATTACACCTGGCCCTCAATCGACCCGAAACGTTATGGATATTTTCTCAGATTAGAGTGGACGCTCTATAGTTCGTCGTTAATCAATGGACGACTATTCTACAGGGTGGTTAAATATTAAACCAACTCAATTTCCCTGTTACGCGGACGTATGTTACGTCTGTTTTGAATAATTTCTAATGGTACTAATAGCACTTCATGCTTTATAAAATCTGCTTTTTTTGTCCAGTGACATGACAGACTGGTACGTTCATGAGGCTATCAAAACGCTTGCTCTGCGTAATGATTAAGCCAGCCCCGCAACACAGATTTCCAAGTCAATACTCGCACCACCCTGTATTCAACTGTCTCAACTTTCATATTGGGTTACACTGTTTTTCATTATTCGTCCCAGAGTGTATTACCCGGTATTCACTTCGTTACCGGTTATTTTTTCCACCCGGAGCAGACCTCTAGTAGTGAAAGTATTGATAAAGGCTCTACATAACGCGTTTCAAAATATCTACCCTAATGGTAAATCAGATCTGCAGACAGCAATAACAAACGTAAAAGTCATCGGATTGAGGGGTTGGGCTGACAAATTTTAGCCACCTCAACTTTCAAAGTTCACTCACTAATCACCCATTAAATACCTCTTTTCCCTTATTCGAATACTTCATCGCGATAGTAATGACCATTCGAAGGCGATACTTTTCAAGGAAAATGGATTAAGCCACAACCACACTGCAGCGGCGGCGGCGACGTCACGTTCCACCGGCTTTATTTTCAAACTGATCTTTCGTATTTCCTTATTTTATCACACACTTAACACTACCGTCTTCCCTTAACCAATACTTATCACCCTTAATACGAAAAACAGCCTGTTCCTGGTACTTACCCGTTTTTTCCTGGAGACAACGCATGAACAAATTCTCACCCCCATCCCCCACCGCGGTCTACCTGAGACTTTCCCGCGCAGAGGACAGGGGAGTAGCGCGCCCCTCCGCCACCAGGGCACGGCGCGCTGTGATTGGCCGATTCGAATGATTGGCGCCAAAACAAATGCCCACAATACATAAACGACCAAGACTGACAAAGATAGCGAAAAAACTAAGCCGTATGCTTAAACCTGGAATTGCAAATGACACCTGAATCGATCTGAAACGTGTTAGTAGCCACCTTTATAGATTAGAGTGCACGCTCTATAATTCAAAGTTTTAATTATAACATCCATCGTAAATCAATGGCCAAACTATTCTACTGGGTGTGTCAAATATTAATCAACTCAAATCTCGTGTTACGGGGACATACAGGTTACAAATACTGTGTTCTGTTATCGTTTCTAACGGTACTTAAAACATTTCATGCTTTATATCTGCTTTTTATGTCCACTAACTACATGGTTGACTTGTAATTTCGTGAAGCTGTCAAAATAACTAGCAAATTGATCTGTCCCCTCAACACAAGACTGGAGCTAAATATTTGCACTACACCTGTACATTTACGATTTTCTCAACGTTCACTTTGGATTACAAATATTCACCCTTCGTCCCTGGATGTATTATCCTGTACCGGTATTTCAGTTACCGCTAAGTTATTTTTTCCATTTGGTGCAGGCCTCTAGTAATGAAGGTATTGATGAAGGCTGTATGTAACGTGTTTCAACATATCTATCCTAAAGGAGAACCAGCTCTGCAGATAGCAATAAACGTTAAAATGTCACAGGATTGAAGGGGTTAGGTTGCCGCAAGAATTTATTAACTACTTCTCAACTGTTCAAAGTTCTCGTCATCCATTAAATATTCCTCTTCTCCGTCATTCGAGTAGGTAATCGCGATGGTAATTAACATTCGAAGGCGATATTCGTGAGGGAAAATGGCTGGAGATCTTCCGTCTGTACAGTATATTGAGCATGGGGTTTAGTTCCTTGATATACAATGCTTCTAGTAAGAGGCGACGTCGGACATCCCCACATGCAGTCAAAATGTCAGTGTTTTCTTATATTTTCCTTGTAAGAGCAACTCCGCGTTCGTGTTTGAGGTGATTTTTAGGTGCTCCAGCTGTAAAGCGGTAACTCAGGCGTCGAGACAATTTCATGGTCGTCATGCCCACATAGGCAGAGGGGAAGGCTTTGCAATTCCCTCGTTGACAAGTGAACCTGTATATGACATCCCACCTCTGAAGTCTCCCTCTCCTGGCGGGGGCTGTTTCTTAGTGGCAGGTGACTAGTCTTTTTACACTTGTATATTATCAGGTTGTCTCTTTTCGGGATTTAATGGCTTCACATTTCAAGCCACTGTTTATTTTACAATTCTTTCTTCTTCCTTGTAGGCTGTTGAGAAGGTGGCTTTCTAGTAAATGTTGATGTCATCCTCCTTCTTGCGGTTTCTGTCGCAATTCTTGCTGTACCAATTATCGATGATTTTCCTTGTTAGTCGGTTGATATCTTCATTAGAGAAGCTATTGCTGATTAATACAACACTCCAGTAATGACAGGAACAATAATGAGAATGACATCAACCTACCTCCTACTTACCTACTTACCTACCTACCTACCTGCTTACCTACCTTACCTACCTACCTATTTAATTTACTTAACTGCCTTGTGACCTGCCTGCCTGCCTACCTACCTACCGACCTATTTTCTCCTTCCTTCCTTCCTTCGTGACAGTCAGACTTTTCCATCCTTACTTCCTTCCTTCCTTCCCTTTTATTTCTTTCGTGACCT
>NC_136979.1:2550000-2552500 GCF_032717465.1 Coenobita brevimanus
CGACCTGCTCCCTAAGTACCCCGGGCTAAACTACCTGTTTTAGAATTATGCTGTCAGGCCGCCTGCTGATATCAGCCTTCTCAACAGAGTTGAAAGAGACAGAGGACCCTCCTGAATCCCCTCCCAGTTCATATCCTAATGAAGATGACAGAACATGAGAAAAGGCCCCAGGAAGTGCCTCTAAACGGGTAATGCCTCATCCGGACAGCAAACTTCTTCTGTCCATAGGGATTTCCTATCTCATAATGCAGATATCCCCGACGGCACCCTTAGTGACGCTCTGACACATCCAGAAAGAGACACTGGAGATGGCTATACGCACCAGAGCCTCCCACTCCCAGCATCCACGCCTTCCAAGCATGCAGTCCCAAGTTATCGGACATCCCTTAAATCCACCCTTCAAGTTTCATCTGATATCCCTCAACGTCCTCTTGCTTTGCCATCCTTATCCTCCACTCACAGAATTAGATGTTATAGTTATGATCGTTCTAACCAGCAGTCTCGAAAGGACCCTTAAATTTGTTGTTGCTTGTTTTCCTTTGTATTCCTTTGTACTTCTCTATCTTATACTCGCCCACCACTTTCTCCCCAACACTGTCTTCCTCACTCTCATCACCACTGATCATCTCCACCTCCCTTTCCTTTATTATCTTCTCTTCTATATCTCCCCATCTCCTTCCCCGTCCTATCTCCACTTTTCTCCACCACTTTCCTCTCCAACACTGCCTTCCTCTCCTTATCATGTGGTCTGTCTATGAAACAAATTAATCCAATGCAAATTTTGGTCCTCTGATGGTCGGAACAACTCTATTATTTTATTTCAGCTGACGCCAGACGATTATATTCAGGAGAGAGTGAGTTCCAAGAGCCTGTGTTTTATCCTGTCATTATTAACCTTTCCATTTCATCTAAGACCAGACGATTTTCCCCAGCTGAGAGTGAGTCCTAGGAGCCTTAGATTCTTAAGCCCCTCAACTCCCTGACGGGTTACATTAAAATAATATAACTCCTAATTTCTTGTCCATAGTTTGTAGTCTTTTTCGTGTCTCTCCTTTTTTATTTTTACCTCAAACGATTTTCTTTACACCTTCTTCATATTTATCCTAACTATATATTTATCATGAGCTCTGTCCACCCATCTATCTTTGCAAAGGAACATCCAATTATCAGTAAACTTGAATTTTTACATTTTTCTTATCATCAATTTTATATATGTAACCTGAAGATGGAACAGGACCTAGCATCAAACCCTTAGGAACACATCACCTGTAACGTGAGTCATGTTTGATAATTTTCACCTTAAAAGAGCTCTCAGGCAGTGAAAACAGTGAAGTGGCATTAGACAGGGCGACATGGAGGCAATTTGTTTGTGGCCACCCCTACGGGATTGAGGCGTCTGGCAATAGATAGAGAGATAGTCAGATACAAAAGAGCACCTTATTAGTGTCCCATAAACGAATTATTCAACCACCTGAGAACACTGCCACTGAAACCGTGAGTATTTTGTTTCTATTGGGGTCTTTATCGTAAAACTTTGTAATAAAAAAAATCTAAAAATCGAGGTAGGTAATGCGGACAAATTGGATTCTTCACATGTTGAGCAGATTATTAAAACATTAATTATTTATCATACCATGGAGAGAGAGAGAGAGAGAGAGAGAGAGAGAGAGAGAGAGAGAGAGCCGCGGACAGTCCTTGTACCCAAGTTAAAAGTAGCAAGTAAGGGAAGGGGAGATGAGGGAGAGAGGAAAGAGTGGGAGGGAAAGAGAAGAGACGGAAGGAAAGGAGAAGGAGTAAAGGAGAAGGTTGGAGGGACAGAGAAAGAGTGAAGGAAGAGGAGAAGAGAGAGAGAGAGAGAGAGAGAGAGAGAGAGAGAGAGAGAACAGAGGGTTGATCTCAAACTCTTTCCACTTCACCTGTTCCATACCCGCCTGTCCTGACATGCCCACACAGGTCATCCATCCATCCATCACAGGTCACGTAAACAGCCATGTCGCGCGTCAGGTCAGGTCGAGTGAGGTCAGGGGAAAACACCACGTCCTCAAAGTTTCCTGTGACCGTATCCATAAATTTTCCTCAACCGTCTCATGATAGGAAGAACTCTAGTACTGTATTTTATCCCAGCTAACACCAAATCATTTTATTCAGCTGAAGGTGAGTCATGGGAGCCTGAGAGTGTTAATACCTGAAATTTGAGATTGCCAGCTATGCCCTTCTCACGGACTGGACAACTCTAGTAATTAATTTTGTTTGTACTATCCGCTGTATTAATTTATAGGAAAGGACGAAAAAAAGATGGAAACAGAAAGGCGCATTAAATCAACAAGAAAATTATATCACAAAAATAAGAATCAACGCCATGAAAGAAAACGGGTGTGTTTGTTGTGGTCGCTTACACTACCAAGACGGGGACGTTCGATTATAAATATTTACCACTCTTGTACGCCCTCTCGGTCAGACCCCAGCCGTTCAGGAATTATAGACAGATCTTTCTCCTTCC
>NC_136979.1:2555000-2610000 GCF_032717465.1 Coenobita brevimanus
ACGTATCATCGAGTGGAAGAGGCATCTGTATAATGACCCTTAACCCCTGGCAGCTGGTGACTTATTTTATCATTAATTCTTGCTATGACAATCTTATTTAATTTAAGGAAGGTTCTAAAATAGTGAAGGTGTTAACTATATATTTTTTTCTGCCTTTCCTTTCATCTTCACTTCATATTCATTTCACTTCCGATCATCTTCACCTCTGACTTCCCTTCATCTCATCATCTCACCTCCCTACATCTCCCCTTCATCTTCACTTCTCTCTTCCTTTCGTCTCCTCTTTATCTCATCTCATCTCCCTTCATCTTCCCTTCATCTGACCTCACAGGAATGAGACGACGAGAGAGAGACCTGACATCCCCAGCAAGGCGAGAGGTAGTTAAGATCATTTCTTTAGGGGGCGTTGAGGTCTCTGAGGTGATGTGTGTGTGTGTGTGTGTGTGTGTGTGTATATGAGAGAGAGAGAGAGTAGGGGAATCTGAATGAAAAATATTTGATGCCATGAACTCTCATTTTAAGACAACTCTAGTATTCTATTTCCCCTCCCTCTCTCTCTCTCTCTCTTTCTCTCATTAAGGGTGTGAGTCAGTGTGGTACCTGGGCAGTGAACCTAAATAGGGAGGAACATAGCCTATCCTGCCTATCCCTCATCATCATCATCATCATCATCTTCATCATCATCGCCAACATCATCATCACCAACATCATCATCATCATCACTGTCTCGTCATCACCATCATCATCTTCAGCAGCATCGTCATTATCCCCGTCTTCATCATCTGGTCTTTGTCATCATCATCATCATCTTCCCGGCCCGACCTTGAAACCCATGGGCAAGATCCTTCATTTCCTAGTCTTTTGGGACCCAGACCTGAAATAGGGACGTGGATTGTAAAGCTGACGGTTGTATGTCGTGGTGTGGGGGAATATTTGGGGGGTTTTCCTTGTCACACACACACACACACACACACACACACACACACACACACACACACACACTACCACCACCACCACCACAACTATAACCACATCCATTACCACAACAGTAACCACAACCAACGCCACAACTATACCAGTCACTACCACCACAACTACCACAACCACAGTCACATCACCACCACCACACCCAACACCACCACAGCAACCACTCCCAAATATCACAATCATTACCATCACCACAACCACATCCACTGCCACCACCACCACAACCACACCCACCGCAGAGCAAGTCCATCACCACCACCACAACCAAGCGTAACATCATCTTCATCATCATCATCGTCATTATCATCATCATTATTATCTTCATCATCTTCATTATCATCATCATCATCATCATCATCATCACAACCACATATATTATAAAAATCAATACAGCCATCACACTAACTACCACGATCAACCAATACAGCAACAACAATCACCACCACCACAACCACCACAATCACCACCATCGCTAATGCTTACCTGTTAATTACACCGATACGATCGCCTTCACTGCTGACCTATTAAGTGGGTGTTGGGGTGGGGTGAGGGCTGGGGTGGGGTGGGCTGAGGTGAGGGCTGGGGTGGGGTGGGGAGAGGTTGGGGGAGTAAATATTGCTGTACGAGGGAATGGGCAGCGTTTATTGGGTAGCTTCTAAGAAATAATAAACAGAGGTGAGATAAGGAGAGCAGCCTGTGATAATTTCTGCCTTGTAATGTGGATTTTTTTTTTCAGTAGCAATAAAAATGGAAAGATTCTGCACTCAACTTTCCTTCCCCGTCCACCTGTGTGTGTGTGTGTGTGTGTGTGTGTGTGTGTGTGTGTGTGTGTGTGTGTGTGTGTGTGTGTGTGTGTGTGTGTGTGTGTGTGTGTGTGTGTGTGTGTGTGTGTGTGTGTGTGTGTGTGTGTGTGTGTGTGTGTGTGTGTGTGTGTGTGTGTGTGTGTGTGTGTGTGTGTGTGTGTGTGTGTGTGTGTGTGTGTGTGTGTGTGTGTGTGTCGGGTTGAAGGATGAAGTTAAGGTCTGACTATAGTGGGATTATATTGAAGTATTAATGTAATTTGGATCCTGAAGGAGTGGAGCAAAAGGTGAGACTTAAAAGGGTCAGGTTATCCCCTCCAGATTGGGTTGTCTCTCCTAAGCTCAAGAAATCGTCTGGTGATACAATAAGAAACATACAAGATACAGTTTTTATATCAATTTGATTAATGGAAGTTACGTGTAGCTGGGTGCGATCAATTAAAAAAAAAATCTAGAAATGAGCCAGTGTAAAACCAAAGACAGCAAAAAGAAAGCTAAAAAAAAAAAATCAAGATCCTTTAAGATACCTGGACACTCTGATCTTTAAAGACTGGAGGTCATAGTAGGCTGGAAAAAGGCCTATTAAGAAAAATAGTTTAATGTAATGATTTCTTTGTGTGAAGTGGATGGAGAAGAAAGAGTGGGTGGAAAAAGAGAGCATGGATGGAAAAAAAAGAGTGGATGGAGAAAAGAGAGTAGATGAAGAGAGAGTGGAATCATCTGCATATGAGTGGATAGGGCTGGATGGGCAGTTCAGGAGGTCAGTGATGAATAGGAGGAAGAAAGCTGGTGAAAAGATAGAGCCCTGAGGAACACCGTGCCATCGTAGTGAAGGGGTAAAGTCCTGAGAAAAGGGGTAAGGGTGTGAGGGGTATTTGGGATAAGGGATAAGGACTAAAATTTAAAGGTGAAAGGGTGATAAGGGATAAGGGCTGAAGGGTAAGGGGTAAAGACTAAGGGCTTAAGGGTGAGCCAAAGGGGTAAGGGGTAAGGGGCGATGGCTGGGTAACCGGATACCTTAAGTAATCTAGACCGGGAGATGAGTTAGTGGTCCAAGTAACCATAAGAGGAGGAGGAGGAGGAGGAGGAAGAGGGAGAGGAGGAAGGGAGGAGGAAGAGGAGGAAAAACAAGAGAAAACGGAGGGAGGAGGAGGAGGAGGAGGAGGAGGAAGGGGGGGGAAGAGGAAAAGAAACATCAGAAAACTGGAAGTAGGAGAGAAGGAAAGAGGAGGAATACAGAAACACACACACACACACACACACACACACACACACACACACACAAAGAGAGAGAGAGAGAGAGAGAGAGAGAGACAGACAGACAGACAGACAGACAGACAGAGACAAAGACAGAGAGGGGGGGGAAGAATAGGAAAAAGATGAAAAGGAATAGGAATAATAGCAACAACAACAACAACAACAATGATAATAATAATAACAATAATAATAATAATAATAATAATAACAATAATAATAATAATAATAGTATCTATTTCCACCAACAGTGGCTATTCTTGGAGGGAGGAGGAAGAAGAGAAAGAAGGGGAAAGAGGAAGTGAAAGAGAGAGAGAGAAGGAGAAAGGAGCAGATTGAGGAAGAAAATGGAGTAAAGGGAAGAGGAAAGGGAAGGGAGGGGGAAGGGAGAAAGGAGGATGGGAGAGGGAGGAGGGGGAGGGAGGAGGAGAGAGAAGAGAGGAGGGGGAGGGAGAAGGGAGGAGGGGGAGGGAGAAGGAGGGAGAAGAGAGGAGGAAGAAAGGGAGGAATTAATATAAGAAGGAGGAGGATTATGACATTGAGAGAGGCCTGTAATTTACCTCCTCTCTCTCTCTCTTCTCCCCCTCTCCCTCCCCCTCCCTCTCCCATTTCTCCGCCCCCAGGGGAGAGAGAGAGAGAGAGAGAGAGAGAGCAATAGGAAGGAAAGATTTTTTTTTTTTCTCTCTCTCTCTCACACACACACACACACACACACACACACACACACACACACACACACACACACACACACACACACACACACACACACACACACACACACACACACACACATCCTTCCCTCTGAGCCCTATCACCATCCTACCCCTCACTCTTCACTCCTTCCCAAATATTCTTCTATTCCCCTATGCTCTACAGAGTGGTGGTCCTTCTTACTTTTTCCTGCCAGTTCCTGCTGGAGAGACTACTGAGTAGAGGGTGCCTTCTGCTGCATCATTCATATCTCTAAAAATAATTATCATGTTCATAGCAATCAACCTCAAAAGCATAAATTGGTTTGTTACTCCTTAGCGTTACGTGATCCTGTAAAATTACCCAGCTCCTTGTCTTCCTCCTTCCCCTCCTTCACCCCTTCATTCCTTCCCTTCTCTCCCTCAGCATTCTCTTCTATAATCCTTACTCTCCCTCTTCCTCATCCTCCTTTCCATCTCACCATTAACTCTCCTTTTCTATACTCCTATTCTCATACTCATGTTTCTTACCTCTCGTCTTCTCACTTTTCGTTCATTTCCCCATTTCTTCACTCACTACCCTCACATACTTACTATTTCTCATTTATCACAATTTTCTTACAAGTCCTATTTTTGACTCTGAGTGCATCAAATGTAACAGATTATTTTTTAATTCCTTGACTCTTGTGACGTGTTGATATAGTTTAGTGTTATTTCCAGGCCAATTTATTTCATTTAAGCCAAACGTTGCTTAGTGAAGGCTTCCTCTAACCCACACTGTCGTCACAATATAGGAAAAATAAAATAAAAATAGATCATTATGTGTGATTAGTTAGAAACACGATTTTGAGGGCTAATGTTACTACTCTTCTGACTGCCTCTGCGTAACAACCTCCCTTCATTACCTCAGTCCCTTACCATACCTCCCCTACAGTAGACACATCCATCCTTCCCTACCTCATCCCTTCTCCCATTCCTCTACCCCATTCCCCTACTCCCCTTACCCTACCTCATCCCCACTCCCATTTCCCTACCCCATCCCCCATTCCCCTTTCCCTACCTTATACCCCCGTCCCTTACACAGCCTCATTCCTCCCTTCCCCTTTCCCTTACTTCATACCGCCTTCCCTCACCCCACCTCTATGCCACAAACCCTACTTTTCCACCAAGCAGCACAGTTAGGGACCGTGATGTAACATTATTGCTGTGGATTATATTCTAGGGGAACAATTAGACTCAGCAAACTTGATTATCTCCATTCATAGCCCTAATTTAGCCAATACGTTTCCGTTCCTTCCTCTTCACACATTCTTCTCTCGACTTTCCTGAACTTTCCTTCTCTCTCTCTCTCTAGGCCTACCTTCCGTCCTAGGCCTAGCAGGTGTGTTTGTAAATTGTCTGACTGATGCGCCCGCGGTCAGCCATTAATAAACCGCGAGAGAACAATGGTACACGGTCATCTAAGGCGCCATATGGTTTACGTGAACTGGAGTTAGTGAGGCGAAGAAGTGTAGAATCAGGAAGACAGGTAATAATAATAATAATAATAATAATGATGATGATGATGATGATGATGATGATGATGATGATGATGATGATGATGATGATAACGACAATGGTGAAGGTCGTGATGGTGATAATAATAGTAGTAGTAGTAGTCATAATAATAATAATAAGGGGAGGATTCTGTAGTCTTCACTTCCTCACCATTTTGCAAAAAATAAATAAATAAATAAATAAATAAAACCTAGGATATGACGAGGAATTGACTGGAAGTTTGTTTGTAAATGTACCGTGTTTTGTGCATGACCGTCGTGGGATGACTGAATGTGCATGTGTGTGTGTGTGTGTGTGTGTGTGTGTGTGTGTGTGTGTGTGAGAGAGAGAGAGAGAGAGAGAGAGAGAGAGGTGGTGGGGAAAGGGAAGAGTGTGAACTGAGTGTTGTGTTGGGGGGGGGGGAGCGGCAGGGAAAAGAAGAGGTGGAAAGTGAATAAACTGTGTGTGTGTGTGTGTGTGTGTGTGTGTGTGTGTGTGTGTGTGTGTGTGTGGCTTCATTTCAGTAATTTCCTACTTGCTGAATCGAACAAACCAAAACCAGTCTCTCTAATTATACCACAAGTTGACTAAGATCTTGCCACAGTAAAGCATCTCGTTTCAGCATCCCTTTGGTATTTCATATCACGTTTCAGTTTCCTCTCTAAAAGTTCAATAGCTTCTCTAGTTGTTGCAGTTTGAATCACCAGTGTATTATCCTACACTGATTCCCATGCACGCACAAAAACACTCCATCGCACTCACTCACGCACTGATATCCCCCCTCACTCATACACGCACACACGAACGCCAGCTCTGTTACGCATGCACACTTTCTTATTCTAGTACTACCATTAGACTTAAATACACACAGTCTTATGCCTACTTTTACTCTCACTCTGCCATCACACACACACACACACACACACACACACACACGATACCCCACCACAACACCCCTACACCCCTCCCACAAACATAGCACCCCACCACAACACCCTCCAACACCCTTCCCACACTCCTCCCGCCCCAGCATCAAGTGTTAACCTCACCTGTCCATCCATCTTACGTCCCCAAATTTGTCCCCGGTAAGACTCCTAATTAGGGCAGTGGTTATACGCCCCCTTCACCCCTTAACGATGGGCCCTTCCCTCACTGACCTCTAATTAGTCGTAGGGCATCAGTGGTTCTTGTCGCGTGCCAAATGTCCCCTTCTTATTCACTGCATAAATTGGCTTAGCAAGGAGGTAATGGGCTAGCCTATTTCGAGACTCTTGTGTAGGTGTATATGAATGTGTGTGTGTGTGTGTGTGTGTGTGTGTGTGTGTGTGTGTGTGTGTGTGTGTGTGTGTGTGTATCTATGTTATAAGTATGTAAGTATTTATTTAAGCATGCGTGTATGTTTATGTATCCTGATATATACATTAGTAAAAACAAGAGCCCACTTAACAGACAGACGGATAGACAAGCAGACAAAAAGTGAGACAGAGGCAGACAGACACGAAAGAGACATATAAGTAGACCTACAAAAGGCAGACATATAGACAGATACGTAAGCAAAGAAGGCAGACAAACAGACAGACAGGTAACCAAAGAAGGCAGACAAACAGACAGGCAGGTAAGCAAAGAAGGCAGACAAACAGACAGGCAGGTAAGCAAAGAAGGCAGACAAACAGACAGACAGGTAAGCAGAGAAGGCAGACAAACAGACAGACAGGTAACCAAAGAAGACTGACAAACAGACAGGCAGGTAAGCAAAGAAGTCAGACAAACAGACAGACAGGTAAGCAGAGAAGGCAGACAAACAGACAGACAGGTGAGGAAAGAAGGCAGACAAACAGACGGACAGGTAAACAGCCAAGACAGACACACACTTAAGGAAGAAATTACCTGATCACGTGTAACTAACTGATCTAACAACAGGTTCCCGACTCCCACGCAGCACCTTCCATCCTAAACAGCTTGACCTTTGACCTCCGATACCTTGGCATGTATTCTCGTCGGACAAAGAAGTTCCCTAACGCCTCTTCCTTAGCGACTTAATTTTTTAATATGGGTGGCCAATATCCTGTACGTTATTTATGCAGAGTATGATGATTTTGGAAAAGATGCAACACAGAAGAGGACAGTAAGAGGTAATAAGCAAAATAAATCGCTTAGGAAAAGGTGTTAGGGGACTTCCTCAACGGTTCGCTACTTAAGGCTGTATTCTTAGTGACTTTCGAAATTCCTCAACATCTTTTCCTTAGTGATTTATTCTGCTCATTACGTCTATCCTCTAGTATATTATTGATGTAAATTATGTTGATATTAAAATGATATAAACAAAAGACAAGAAAAGGTTAAAGTTTAATATGTATAATAAATCGCTTAGGAAGAGATGTTACGAAATCTAATAAGTACACACACACACACACACACACACACACACACACACACACACACACACACACACACACACACACACACACACACACACACACACACACACACACACACACACACACACACACACACACACACACACACACACACACACACACACACACACACACACACACACTTCATTCCCACTTCCGAGACTGTCTTCGTTTTCTTTATCGTGTTTAAGGCTAGATATTAACAAAGAGGGTATTATTAGTTGATGACAGGGTTGAGGGGGCACTTAAGCATTTCCTGGTGGCTGAGGGAGGGGGATGAGAGGGCGTGGGAGAGGCAGGTGTGGTGTATGAGACAGGTGTGGTGTGGGAGGCAGGTGTGGAGGTGTGGGAGGCAGATTTGATGTTTCAGAGGTGATATATTTATGGGTCAAATGTAATATATGAGCCCTGTGACGTGGAGGCGATTTGTTTGTGGCCACCCAGTATGCGATTGAGGCGTCTGGCAATAGATAGATAGACAGAGATATAGGAGTCAAGTGCGATGATTCACATGTCTTATATAAATCAAATATATTTCTTTAAAGCCACCTGTGTGCAAGGGAGGCAGGTATGATGCACTAGAGTCACGTAATTTGTTGATAGATTTACCATGAAGGCAAGTTAAGGTGCCTCTATCAGGTGTGCAAGAGATCTATATTAAGTAAGGTGTGATTTTTAGACTTATAAGTGATGTGTCAAGTATATGAGGGTGAGGTGTGTGTCAGGTATGTGTCAGGTATGTGTGTGGTGTGTGGTGTGTGTTAGGTGAGCGAGGTTTATCTAGGGAAAGGCTTTACTCTTGAACCCTCCTCTTATTTCCTTTCACCTTTTCCCTCACACACACCTGGTCTGACACAACATCATGATCATCACCATCCTTGTGCTGTGTGTGTGTGTGTGTGTGTATGTGTGTGTGTATGTGTGTGTGTGTGTGTGTGTGTGTGTGTGTGTGTGTGTGTGTGTGTGTGTGTGTGTGTGTGTGTGTGTGTGTGTGTGTGTGTGTGTGTGTGTGTGTGTGTGTGTGTGTGTGTGTGTGTGTGTGTGTGTGTGTGTGTGTGTGTGTGTGTGTGTGTGTGTGTGTGAAGCTTCGTAACGCCAATTCACTTAATTCTATGATACTGCTTTTCCCTATCTCATTATCTTCAATTCTGGCTCAAATTTGATCAGCCAAATTACATATCCTCCATCTTATAAGCTCTAATACACGTTCATGTACACCTCCTCATTCTCACTCTCAGTCTAGTGCACACAGCCAGACGCACACACAAGCAGACATTCACGTACATACTCAGACAGACACACTTATAAGGACACGCACACAAAAACTTATATTCACACACACACACACACACACACACACACACACACACACACACACACACACACACAAAGAGAGAGAGAGAGAGAGAGAGAGAGAGAGAGAGGTGGGGGGGGGGGAATGAACCAAAACAAATCCTTCAACGTGGGGTCCAGTGGAGAGCAAAGCCCCCTGTGGGTGTCAAATGGAAAGGGAGGGGAATGGGAGAGGGAAGGAGAGCGAGAGTGAGACCTGTGGGAAAGGAAATAGGGAGAAGTGAGAGAAGGACTGCAGGGATGTGAGTAGAATA
Source organism: Coenobita brevimanus (assembly GCF_032717465.1). Lineage (NCBI taxonomy): Eukaryota > Metazoa > Arthropoda > Malacostraca > Decapoda > Coenobitidae > Coenobita > Coenobita brevimanus. Next base: position 2,564,291 of record NC_136979.1, read on the forward strand.
ATAGATAGACAGATAGATAGACAGAGAGAGGTGAGAGAGAGAGACTATGGCAGAGGAGGGAAAGAGAAAAAGAGGAGATGCGAAGAGGGAGGAGAAACAGAATTCCGACGTCAGAGAGAGAGAGAGAGAGAGAGAGAGAGAGAGAGAGAGAAGCCCTAGAGCCAAAGAGAGAGAGAGGGGGGGAGAGGGGGAGTGACTTGATACGAAGAGAGTGTGGGAGTGAGAGAGTGAGAATTAGAGAGAGTGAAAATCAGGAGTGTGAGTGAGTCAGTGGTTCTTATATCACATCCTAGAAGGGTGAGAAAAAATTAAAGCGAGAGGGTGAGAAAATTGGGAAAGGTGAGATTTGCAGAACTGTGCCTGTGTGTGTGTGTGTGTGTGTGTGTGTGTGTGTGTGTGTGTGTGAGAGAGAGAGAGAGAGAGAGAGAGAGAGAGAGAGAGAGAGAGAGAGAGAGAGAGAGAGGGAGAGAGAGAGAGAGAGAGAGAGAAAGAGAGAGAGAGAGAGAGAGAGAGAGAGAGAGAGAGTCAGATAAAAAGCAGGAAGACAGACGGACAGACAGACAAAGAGACAGACAGTGAGACAGAAATTAAAGCGAAGTAGGAAGAAAAATGAAAAATTTGGACACCAGAGGTAGATAGATAGACAGATAGACAGATAGATAGATAGATAGATAGACAGAGAGGGAGTACGATGACAGAATGATTGGCTGAGTGGAGGAGGAAGAGGAAATAGGAGTGTGAGAGCGAAGCCATAGAGAGAGGGAGAGAGAGAGAGAGAGAGAGAGAGAGAGAGAGAGAGAGAGAGAGAGAGAGAGAGAGAGAGAGAGGGAGAGAGAGAATCACACAATCCTTACAATATAAACAACGTAATATATCTTTTTTTGTAAGCCCTAGCGCAAACTAATTCCCCATGAAGAGATACAAGAGGCGTGCCATACCTTTCTTGTTGATTGTACTGGATGCAGGTAAGATGAGAGCCCATGTTTTAAGGAGCTCGGGAGGCCTCTTAGCACCTCTCATTGACGATTTATTTTGCTCATTACACCTGACCGCTTTTCACATCCATCGTACCCCACCTGTGCCATATCTTTCTTGATAATTGCACACCTTTAGTCCTCGGCGGGAAGGGGTTAATTGTTACAGCGTGCCGAGATAAGCGCTCAATATTGCTCTCATGTTTATTCTAGGCCTGCTTTGGCTCCTGTGTCCTGCCAGTCATCTCCTGAATATTCCATGTCCAAGTGCGTTAGAACACCGTAGGGAACAATTCATAAAACCTTGGCTGGTATTTTCGTCGTTAATGAAGCTCCCTAACGCCTCTTCCTTAGCGATTTGTTTCTTTGGGTAGGGCTGGTTAATATCTGTTTGAATGTTATGTTGAGGATGGTGGTATTTGAATTAAGGTACACTGAAGGGTAAGAAGTGTTAAGCAAAATAAATCGCTTGGGGAGAGGTGTTAGGGAGCTTCCTTAAACGGCGAGAGGACTGACCTAAGAGTGTAAATACTGTCACCAATAACCCCCTCATGGTCGAAACAACTCTAGTACTTTATCTTAACTAAAGCCAGGTTATTTTATTCAACAAAGAATGATTTACAGGAGCATCAGTGTTACAGAAATGGATATATTAGTTTCCTGTCTGTCCATATAATTGTCTTGATTCTTCTTCTTGATTGTCTTAGCAACAGAATAGCCAGCTGTGAATATCTGTCCCTTTAGCTCTCCACAGAAAGAATAATTCGCCACACAGCATGCGTTAAGATCATACAGCAGTACCATGTGTCACAAAAGTACTATTAGTCATCTGCTTTTATTTGTGACTATGAGTGGTACAGTTGGGGACAAAAGTTTTCTTTCTATTTCACTTTGTCTGCGTCACACCCAGGGTAAGTCCGTCACTTTCCTCCCACGAGCAGACAAACATACCAGACCTTTCTCTGCTTGGGAATATTAGCCAGCAGAGGAATGTGAGAAGCAGCAAAGGTGAAATATTAGGCGAACTTTTGATCCGACTCTTACGTTGCCAGGGATCCATGGTGGCTCAGTGGTATCTTGTTTGCCTCGTGTTTTGTGATACTCCGGGCCTGGGTTCGATTTCCACCCATGGGAGATAACTGGGAGATTGTAATAGGTGTTTCATACGCACGCACGCACGCACGCACACACACACACACACACACACACACACACACACACACACACACACACACACACACACACACACACACACACACTGGTTCAAATCCCACGACACATTATTCTGAGGAAAGTAGTGGACGTCTGGGGTTGGCGGGAAGAATTATTGACAAACGGACACAGCGCTTTCTACTCGCTTATAATTCCTGACTTTTGTCTGAGAAGGAGGGACCATCTCAAATCAAGGTCGACAGGAAGGTACTGACACTAAGTTGCTACATCGTTATAGAAAAAGTCGTTCCATATCACTCCCTTTCTGTTCCAACGTTGCACTGTCAGAGTCACTTGTCGTTTTTAAGTTTTTCGTATACGTGGGAAAAAAATATTCGGTAGTCATCTTATCGTGTGAATATTTTGCGAATCATTGGTCGTATTGATTCTTTAATAGTTGAGTCTGCCTTCTTGGTTTTTGAGATGCCGAGTTAAGTCACACGTCGACCTAGTTGACTTACAAATTACTTGGTTTAAACAGTTAGAATTTTACTGCCCTAACTGACACAGATTGCAATAGAGAATAGAGAATGGAAACAACATGATGGTGGAGGAAGGGAAGAGAAGGGAAGCGAAGATGAGAGGAAAGAGAAAGGAGATGAAGAAGACAGGGATGTGAAGAAGAGGAAAGATAGGGAAATCGAAGAACAGCAGCAGAGAGAGAAAATGAGATAGAAGGGAGAACTTGAGGAAAGCCATAAAGGTAGGACAAAGAAGTGTAAAAGAAGGAAGAGAGAGTGAGCAAGGAAGAGAGGAGGTAAAGAAAGGGAGGAAGAGAAAAGACAGAAAAGGAACAACAAGGGGTGAAGAAAGAAGACAGAAGAGGAGGGTGGACAAGGAAGAAAGAAAGGAAAAAAAAAAAAGGAAGAAAGAAGTCAGGAGAAGAGAGAAGAAAAAAAAGGAGGGAGGACAGGGGAGAAACAGGGAAGACTAAAGTAAAAGAGAGAGGAAGGAAAAGAGTGGACAAAAAGAGGAAGGAACAGCAGGAGAGGGAAAGAGAAGAAGATAACAGAAAAGGGAGGTCGGAGGAGCAAGAGAGAAGAAGAAAAAGAAGGAAGAAGAACAGAGAAAAAGAAAAGACAAGACAAGAAAGAAAAAAGATAAAAGAAGTGCTAAGGATGCCATTTTCCTCGCCTCGCTGCTTACTAAATAATGAAGACGAAGGCTGCAAGAGATCGAGCAGATATGGTAATGCGGGGGAGGTGAGAGAGAGAGAGAGAGAGAGAGAGAGAGAGAGAGAGAGAGAGAGAGAGAGAGAGAGAGAGAGAGAGGAAAAATAAGGAGTAGAAGGAAGAAAGGAGGGAGAGAGGGGTGAGGGAGGGAAATATAAGGAGTATAAGAAAAGAAGGAAGAGAAAGATGGGGGGGGGAGTGGAATTAGGAGTAGAAGGGAGGGAGGGAGGGATAGAGGGGAAAGGGAGGATACAAGAGTAAAATGAAGCAAGGGAGGGAGGGAACGAGGGAGGGAGAGAGGAGAGGGAGGAATTAATAACAGAATGAATGAAGGGAGGGAGGAAGAGAGGGAGAGGGGATGGAGGGAGCAGATATAGTTTTGCCTGGATAAGTGCCAAGCCATCCAGTGTGCCAGTCTCTCTCTAGTGTGACCATCTGTTAGTGTGACCATCGCCTGTTAGTGTGACCATCGCCTGTTAGTGTGACCATCGCCTGTTAGTGTGACCTCCTCATGCTAGTGTGACCTTCTGTTAGTGTGACCATCGCCTGTTTGTCCGACTATACCAGTGTTACCATACTAAGCATACTAGTGTGACCATTGCCTATTAGTGTGGCTATACTATTGTTAACATACTAGAGTAAGCATGCTAAAGGAACCATGCTAATATGACCATTGCCTGTCTGCATTCTTGGCCTATGACTCCTCCTCCTTACCTATAGATTCACAAACTTACCCCTTTCACCACCTTATCCCTTCTCTCTATAGGACCGCACCATTTAGGAACACTGTCATCTATCTTTCAATCAGTCGTCTTCCTCATTCCGCCTCGTTCACTGATCACATTTCCTGTCCTAACTACGTGATCTACACACACTCCTTAACAGTCCCATTTCCACTGCTCCCACTCTAGACCTTTAACAACCACGCCACACCGTAAGTCTCACATCCACATCTTCATTTGGACACTAACACACCTTCTTACAATCCTCTCAAGCCTCTGTTCGAAGCTGACTAAAATCGTCTGTTGGTTGGAAACTAAACTAGAAAAATCATCCTCACAGGGAAAAGCATAATCAGTATTGTTTCCTTGACTCCAACAGGCTCTTCATAAGCTAAAACAAAAAATTCTGGTGGAAGGAAATATACAATAGAAAATGTTTTAGTGAACGGGTTACCTATTAAGTCTGTCAGCATTGAACCCCACAGAAAGAATTTTAAACATGCTGGGTTCCTCTTCATATCGATATTTTCCGCGGCATCACCACCACAGCCACAGTCACCACATCCACCACCACCACAACCGGAAGAACCAACACTGCATCTGCCACCACTACCACAGCAACGACCACCACCGCCACGACAACACCCACGTCAGCCACAACCATCACGTAAACCACCACCACAACCACATCACCCACCACAACTATAACCACCACGTCAACCACCATAACTATAACAACAACCACTGCAAGCCCCTCAACCGCCACCACCACCACACCAAGCCACACCACAGCAACTGGTACCAATTCCTGCTGTTGCTGTTGTTGCTGTTCACTCTAAAACCAGTTCTCGCTCTTCCAGGACAAGGTATGGTGCAAAGAAATAAAGATTCGTACTGTGGGGGACATAGAAGCCTTCGTAGTACCTCTTCCATAGCGATTTAATTTGTACATAGAGCCTCCTACTGGTGGTGGAAAGAAACTGTAACTGGGTAGCTCTGAAATAAACCATGTTGGAATAGTCTCACGCATTTAACAGCTTTGGCTTCCTGGGAGAGGGGATACCGATTTTTGCTTTCAACTGTACATGTAAACAAATCCTATCTTACAGAGAACCAGAGGAAAGTAGACATAGCGAAGGATGAGTGGACGAAAAAGGTGGAGAAACAAGTGATTAAAGAGATAACAAACACACACGACGACATGATGGAGGAAGGAAGGATGGAAGAGGAGGAGGGGGAGGAGATGGTGGAGGGGGTGGTCCTGTCTGAGCACGGTGGATACCTCTGTGCCGAATCCTCCTCCCTTCCACTCCACATCCACTACGTCTTCACTGTTTGCCTCTTCCTTTGTCTGCCCAATACGTCGGTCGAGGATAGTTTTGCGTTCTTTTCCTACAGCCTCAACTCCACCCTCTTAGTCGCAGGTCAGAATCCAGCCCGAACACCTCAGTATTATGTCGATTACTCAAAAACTTACTAATTGTTTACAGGAGCTAGGAAAAAGTATACTCAGAAATATACCCGAATACCTCTATATATTTTTCGACTATTAGCAAACTTGTGGTGTAGCTAGATGAAATATACCTGAGTACCTTTATATATTCGATTACTAGCGAACTTTTATATGGTGTACAGTAGATGGAAAAATTCAAACTGACCACCTCCATATTTTCGATTATCGTGTACACGGAAAAATCATACCCAACTGTGTAAATTTTATATATATGAGAGATATTTAAGAGTTTTGACCCGGCCTGGACCCTCTTCAGGAATGAGTCCAAGTCGGGCCTAAATTATTGTATTTTTCCAATTAACATTATTACTATACGTGGTTATAATTCTTCTATTTGAACAATGCACTGTCCCGTGATTGTAAATAAATAAATAAATAAATCTGTTGTGTGGCTCTGGTACTTAAGGATTTACTTTTTTAATGAAAGCAACGACACAACTTTTTAACAATAATTTCTTTTTAAAATCCGAACGCACTCTAATCCACAACGATCACATATAGTAACTCCAGCACACCCCCTCTTTGGCACCTCCTACGGCTAGACTAACCCATTACACCTTCTCTTGCAGGAGTGGGTGCAGGGGGAAGACTAGAGGTGACTGTGGAGGACAAGAAATATGTCTTTAATGCCACCCTGCGCCCCCGTTTCTGGAACCGTCTCTGTTTTGGCTACGATGAAAGTAACACACAGGTAGATGCAGTTCATGAGCTTCATATACTGCCAATACAACTCTGTGGACAGTGTTCTGGTGGCCTTACTGATTAATTTTACCTACTACTCCTTATTTCCCTGCATGCTGTTCGTATCTTTTTAATATAGACACTGTATACATAACATGAGAGGGAATATCAACGTAGCGTAAACATAAATAAAATGGTAATGTGGAGATGCTAATGAACCACGATAAGAATACAGTGGCATTCTTTTTTCTTCTCTCTAGGCCTGGGCGGTACTGGATGGGAAAATCGCGATGATCTTTGACACAGAGAAGAGTCTTGTTCGTATTCCCACCACAGAGATGTGTCTTCGCACAAATATGGACTTGAAGAAGATGCACACAGACATATCTTTGACTGAAGTGTCAGCGCTTGATATGAGAAACCAGGAGGTGGATGCATGGGTGGCTGGACTGTCAGTGGTGGGTGGGCAGGCAGTCCTGCATGATCCTGCCTCCGCCACCTGCCACTCTCTGGTCACCTGGAGCGGCCTCAACACCGTCACCTGGCACCGCCATAACCATGTCCTCACCACCCATCACCCCCGACAGGAGTTGTGTTCCCCCAGTCACCACAGCTTCTGGCTGGACACTCAGAGCAACTACCAGCAGGCACACCGCCAATGTCAGGCCATGGGAGGCCACCTGCCGGCCTCACACACTGATATCACACTACCCCCACCTCCTCACTGCGTCACACACCATGTGTCCTGGCTGGCTGGTGGACACATCATCTCTTCTCCCCGCGACTCACCAAATCTTTACTGCCCCGCTTATCGCAACGACACTATGGAATCTCAGGTGTGTGTGGCCAGGTTACAGTGCAGTGCATGTATTGTCCCTGCCTGGATCCGATACACGCTTTATGGCCCAGTTCACCATCACGACCTCTACTACTTCCTTAAAACTACTTCAGACGGTAGCCTGTATTTTGAAGGCCTTCACCGAAATTCCACCATCTTGCGGGAGGGTGAGAAGTGGGTCCTGTGGTCGCCTGTGTACCATCAGCGTTGGGTCCTGACCTCTGGAGACTGGCCGGTGGGGCGGCGTGTGTGGCGGGCAGGGACTGACGCTGTTACCCTCACCCTCACCACATGCACGCCCTTCGAGTTTTCAGACAACGATGGTGTGTGTATGCCCAGACACCAGCGCTGCGACCGCAAAATTGACTCCTCCGACGCTAGTGATGAGATGGACTGCCGGAAGCGAGAAGTGAAGAGCGTTAACCCTCAAACACCAATCATGGGTGAAGGAGAGATGAAAAAGGTCACAATAACATACTTTAAAGTCATCAATATTGAAATTTCAGCTTTTAATCTGAAAACAACAAAACTGACCTTCGTTGTTCACATGAGCTGGTACGATCAAGGAAATCAGTTCAGGGATATATCAGAAACTCGAATTTTCAGCTGTAATGAATTTTGGCATCCTAAGCTGATTATTGGAGACTCCTCGGCAAAAATGAACCTCAGACCAGCTTCCCTGCATTGTGTGGTGAGGAAGGAGCGATCAGAATACCTGGACTTCGACGATCATCTCATGGGTAAGAGAGAGAGAGAGAGAAAGAGTGTGTGTGTGTGTGTGTGTGTGTGTGTGTGTGTGTATTGTGAGATACCACTGCGATTGTGAAACTAACAGTAAGAGTCAGCACATAATCACAGAACTGACGATAATTGAAAGAAAAATGAAATAAAACAGCTTTACCAACAGAACATTCCTCTTCATTTCCAGGCAGAGTCTTGGATGGTAGGGACACGAAGCTCCTGATGAGGCTCAAGACTGGGATGAGGATGGACTGCAGCCACTACATGTACCGCTACCCCTTTGGAAGTCACCGGTGCTCAGTGCTCATGATGCTCTACCACCTCCCTCCCTTACCCCTCCTCGTGAGCACCAACATAAGCTACGGGGGAGACCGGGACCTCATCGACTACACGTTGGCTGGTATTACCCTTGAGGAGTCTACGCAGGGCATGGTCAACCTGAGTCTTTACCTAAGGAGCCAGTATCAATATTACCTCCTGAGCAGCTTCGCGCCCAGTGTCCTCGTGTTTGTCCTCTCCTACGCCACCTTCTTCTTCCCTCTGACCGATTTCAGTGACCGTGTGATGGCCTCCTTGACAGCGCTCTTGGTTCTAGGGACTCTCTTCACCCAGGCCTCCTCCAGCTACGTCCACACCACCTACTACAAGCTCATTGATCTCTGGTACGCCGCCATCATCATCCTCTGCCTCGCCGTCGTCGTCTGCAACTTCGTCATCAATGTCATACTGTCCAAAGCTCCCCACCTACACGGCATTTCAGGTTCTTTGGCCACGACCCCTCACGACCACAGGACGGCCACACTCTGCAACACTGTCTGCCTGGTCGTCGTAACCCTCGCTTTCGTGGTGATGGTGATGGTTGTCGTTCTGTTCGCGGCTGAGATCGTATAGGGTTTGCGAGTGGGAGAAAAATTGCTCTTTCAATTCCTTTCTGTTCTCTTTAATTCTCTCTCTCTCTCTCTCTCTCTCTCTCTCTCTCTCTCTTTCTGTATATATATATATAATTCATTTATTGATAACTATCCATAATCGTAATTGCATGCTTAAATGTACAATATAAGAAACAGAAGCTGATGCATAAGCCCTAACCATTCGCGACCTTCCTTGTCCGTTGGTCAGCTTCTTCTCACACCAACCCATCACTCAATACTTTCCACCCATCCACTCATCTGTTTGACAAGGCAGTAAACACCAATTAAATGTCTACTTCTTGGCAATATGAGAGCTTTAAGACTCTTCAAGTACTTCCTCCTTCCACACCTAAATATCAGCCATACATGCCCTTCACAGCAACCTTCCCCTCCCTTCCCCTCCCATCTGAAGCTGCCCCAACACATGTACTGTACATCACCTTCCCAACGACCGTGACCTGACCCGCAAGTCACCACAATCACTACCTTCACCACAGCCACAGCAACCACGACCCTCAAGAACAGGAACAACCACAAGCTTCATCACAACCACGGCTTTCACGACAACAGCAACCACGACATTCACCACATCCGCCACCACAACCACGACCTTCACCACGACCACAACTACAACCACGACCACGACCTTCACCACGACCACAACAACAACCACGACCACGACCTTCACCACGACCACAACTACAACCATGACCACGATCTTCACCACAACAACAGCAACTTTCACCACAACCAAGATTTTCACCACAAACACGATCTTCAATACGACCAGAATTTGCACCACAACTACGATCCTCACCACAACCACAACCACAATCACCACAACCAAAGCTACCAGACGAGCAAACACCTACCATATCTCCGTTTTTAGCTGCATGTAACTACTGTAGCTTCTTTCGTCAGCTATTGAAGTGTCAGGTAAGATTCTCAGCTACAAACTTTACACTTAACTTTAGCTTTAAGTGGAGATAAGTTACCTGCGTCTCTCATCCTGAAATATTATATAACTAGTAATATTATCAAATAACTTACGTATGAAGTGTTCTGAGTACTGCAGTTTCTCACGGTACTCATTACGCGGTACACATAAATTACTAACACTTGCACAGTACACACACGGGGCACACATACCTTCACATTTTACGCAGCAGAAAAGAACAAACTAACACTGTACAGTACATACCTGCACAGTGCATACACCTGAAGAAAACACACAGTCACAGTACACCCACCTGAACAGTACACACACCAGTACAATACACACACACACACACACACACACACACACACACACACACACACACACACACACACACACACACACACACACACACACACACACATACACACACACACACACACACACACACCTCTTCGTGATCTACCCAACTATCACCTAATTGCATCGAAGTGTCTTGATGCGTGAGAGTGACAATGTAGGGGAAAGGGGGGAAAAATGAAGATATGTAAGTAGAGGGAAAGAAATGTTGAGAGAAAAGGAGAAATGGAAAGCTGAGAGGAGATGATGTAGAGGAAAAACTGACACATGTAGAAGAAATAAGAAGAACGGAGAACAGGGAAATATAAAAGAGAAATCAGAGAGTAAAGTAGCAAAGTGATAAGACATTTAGAGGAGAAGTAAAACAGATCTAGCATTTTATTTCTGCCCGTGTTGCTTTGAATCATTTAGCGCTACCAGTTGATGGGACAGATATGGAAGTATGGTGCGTGTTGGAAGGGTGTGGTGAGAGAGTAGGGTTAGAGGGAGAGAGCCAGGCGAGGGAGGGGGAAGGTGGGGGAGGTAATATCAAGGTACTAGAAAATTGAATTGAATTTGAACGAAGGGATAACTAGAGAGATGGAGGGGGTGGGTCAAGTGGAGGGGTCAATTGAAGATAAAGAAGGGGTGAATTGATGGTAGAGAGGATAGGTCAGGAGAATATTTGGCAGAACAGGCGGGTTAGATGGAGGTGGAAGGGAGTGGAATTACATAATGGCGACTGTGGGTGGGTGTGAAGTTGGTGGAGGTGAGAAGGTGGGTGGGTGAGGTAGTACAGTGGAAGGCCAGGAGTGGAAGTAGTGCCAGGGAAAGCCCCACCCTGCCACAGTGCCAGGGGCTTCTGTGACCTACCGAAGTGCCAGCAGGGTTCTGAAGGAGGGAGGAGCCACACTCTCACAGAAGAATCAGTGAGCCTTTGACACCAGTACAAAGAACTCTAAATATTTTTCTTATACGCTGACTGAGAGCTACTTTCTACATTATTCTGTATGTGTTAAACCTACTAAATAACAAATAACGTATAATAGGTGCCTATTATGCAAGAAAGTTAATAAAATATCGTATAATTAAACGCATCAATATAATCGCAAACGAGTGTATCCGTTACGGTGTCAAGATGTTTTGCAAAGACGCCCTGCCTATTTTTTGACAACTATGCATCTTTTTTCACATCCTTACCCATCTGTTGCACATTTTTCTATTTTTTTACTGAACTTTTGCCTATCTTTTTCACACCTTTGCCTATCTTTCTATACTGTTGCCTATCGTTTTCACACCTTTGCCTTCACACCTTTGCCTATCTTTTTCACACCCTTACCTATCTTTTTTATGCCTTTGCTTATCTTTTTCACACCCTTGCCTGTCCTGTTCACACCTTTGCCTATCTTTTTCACACCTTTACCAATCTTTTGCACACGTTTGCTTATCTTTTTCACACCTTTGCCTATCTTTTGCACACGTTTGCCTATCTTTTTCACACCTTTGCCTATCTTTTTCACACCTTTTCCTGTCCTTTTCACACCTTTGTCATTTGCCATCCCTTGCTTGTCGTCTTATACCTTTCCTTAGCATTTTCATACCTCTTCCTTTTTTTTCTTTTTTGTACAGAGAAAGAGATAAAGAGCACTAAGTATATTAATCTTACTATATTTTCCTATGACCTTATTATCTGATATGCCTTCAAACTGAGGATGTAATTTTTTTTAGTCATATTGCTCTCAGACGATTTTATTCAGCATGAGAAAGTCAACCTGTAATGAACGGGTTAATGAAGGCTTTGGCACGTATTCTCGTCGGTTGAGGAAGCTCCCTATCACCTTTTCTTTAGCGGTTTATTTTTGGATAGGGGTGATTCATATCCCTTTGAACGTTATTTATGCAGAATTTGGTGAACTTGGAAGGATTAATGTAACAGAGATGAGGATAGTAAGGCGAAATAAACAAACCAAATCGCCTAGAAAAAAAGGTGTTCATGTAATTCCTTTCCTTTTCTTTTTTTCTTTTTTTCTCCTTTTTTATCACTAGACATTTTTTTTTTTCCAGCCCAGACAAGCCTCTCGCTGTGAAAAGATTTAATGAAACTGTGCTTAACTCCCTCATTAACCCAAATTTCGAGATTTTTTTTTTTTTACTCTTTTTTATCCATTTTTTAGCTGTAGGTCAAGAATAAACCGCAAAAGAGAGGTAGTTGCACGTTTTTTTCTGGGTCGAGAGAAGCCAGGTAGAGTGTGTGAGAGAAAGTAATTGTTATTCTCTCGTTCTTGTTGTTCCTAAGCCTTCATCACGCCTACACCATCCACCCTACATAACCTTCATTGGATGCACTAACCACGCCCTGCTCCACCACCCAGCACAATACTAGCCCGTCCTAACCAGCCCTTCTTTTTCCTTCACACTCACTCACACACACACACACACACACACACACACACACACACACACACACACACACACACACACACACACACACACACACACACACACACACACACACACACACACACACACACAATGTCAGTTATACTCATTGATGGCTATGGCAGCACGAAGCAAGTACACTGTCGACGATCGGGCCCAATGTTTTTCTAAGACATTTTATATTCAGGACAAAGAAAACTATATAGGAGGAAAGAAGCATAAGGAGTGGGAAAAGCCAGTCAAAGAGAAACAAAAAATATAAATAAACACATAAATAAATATATAAATAAAAGGGTATAGAGTGAAAAGCATAAGGAGACAAAGCTATACATGGTCAGTCAGAAAAATCAACAGGTGTGGCGTGTTAATCTATCCCATCTCACACCTTCGGGTTGGATCAATAAAGGCACATGCGACCTGGTTAGCGTGTGTCCCAGCCACGTGTGACTTGATGGTCAGTTCGCGTTCCTTTTCATCATGGTCTGCACTGGGAGGTTTAAGTATCAGCACGAAAACTTTCCATCAAGTGAACGCCTTATAATGGATGAGGATGCAAGAAGCGCAAAATCCAGAGCTGTAAAGATCTCAGATATACAGTAGATGGGATAAAATGAAAACCAGTATCTGTAGTTTCAATTTTTGGCTCTTGCATTCGTATATCTGACTGTTGTAGGGAGACGGCGACCTTGAACACACCAAACTACTTAAGACTGTGGGTGGAGTGTTGTAGGAGAGATGACGTTTGTGTGACCCCTACACTACCATTACCACAAAGCTCACTAATACGACCTATACTGGTGCTCGTAAAAGGGTCCTTCTCTTTACAGTTACGCCAAAGCTCCACGACCACACCTAGCTACCTGGGAGACCAAGAGAAGGAGAGTTGTAGGAGAGATGGCAACAGTGTGGGGCCTACGTCACCGCCACCGCAAGGCTCAGCAACACCTCGCCTTATGGTGGCCTCTGCTGCTGTTTCTTTTGTTGATTTGTTCGGCCAGTGTTGCGTCAGATACAGGTTAGGCATCACGCGAGAGTGCATAAATAAAAGCATATAGAAAGGTTTTTTATTAGTATTGTTATTATTATTATTATTAATTATTATTATTATTATTATTATTATTATTATTATTATTATTATTACTATTATCATCATTATTATTATTATCATTATTATTATTGTTATTATCATTATTATTGTTATTATTATTATTCCTACTACTATTACTATTACTACTACTATTACTACTGCTACTACTATTCCTACTACTACTACTGCTCCCATACTACTACAGCAACTACTACTACCGCTACTACTGTTACCGGAGTGAAATATTGGCACTACTTTCTCTACCAGATCTGAGAAACATTTGGCCAAGTTTTTCTCTTCACCACGATGACCTATTTAATGGATTATTCTTGCTACCAACAGACGATTTTGACTCAGTAAGGAGAATTTTTTTTTCTTACCTAGAGAGATTAAATAGTCTTCATTAACCTCTTCAGTACAAGAGGCCTCTACTAAGCTAAAATAATAGACGTACTCTCTCTCTCTCTCTCTCTCTCTCTCTCTCTCTCTCTCTCTCTCTCTCTCTCTCTCTCTCTCTCTCTCTCTTTCTATTTATGTCAATTCCAGGTGGCGAACTGACGAAGAACTTACTGGAAATGGAAGAACTACTGACGACGGGAGGACGAGCAGAGGTGTTCGAGGCGGAGAGACTGAGAGACGAGATGAAGAGACAGAAGAAGGAGGAGGCTGAAGGAAGAACGACGGAGGAAAGAGAGGAGGAAGAGGAAGAAGAAGAAGAAGACGCAGAAGAAGGGATGGAAGGAGACCTGACTGAGGGCGCGGTCATTCTCCGACACGGGGCCAACCTCAACATCACTCCAGCTTTACATCCTTTCCCTGAGTCCTATAACTTCACCGTCTGCCTCTTCGCCCAGTTTCCAGGAGGAGACGGCACCTTCTTCCACTATAGCGTCAATGATACACACTTAAAGGCTGGTTAGTACAGTGGCCACCTTTGTAACTCATAGCTTTTCCCTGCAGCATCAGTAATTTCCATCTAATCACCTCTCATTATCACCTTATTGAACCTTCTGCCTTACTACCTGGCTATCTTCTGCTCCAAAATCACTAGCATCCTCCTAACTAACCCTTATTATTTTCTATCTCGCATCTCCTTCCATTACGCATCACTAACACCCATCTATCGGCTTGGTATACTCCTTTTACTCAAACTTGGAGTAAAATTGCCAGGTCTCCTCCTTGAAATACAGGCCGTGACGAGAAATTAACACTGGAATAAGATGCTAGTCACGAAAAAGCGCTGTGAAAAGGAGGAAGCGCCATAGCATTGACTTGTTATGCCAGTGAGCTACGTGAAAAAGGCTAAGAAAGGACGAAAATCTGGGCCAAGTTAGCGTGAAAGTTCTATAGTGTTTTCTGTCTTCTTTCTATACCGTACCTTCATCCATAGCTTAATAATCCACGTTGTAGCTTTTCCGTATCTTGTGCAGTCACGTATAAATGGTTGCTTACTCATCCACTGCGTCTGCCTCGCCTTTAGGGCATGTCCGTCACTCTACACTAAGGTTATGTCCTTTGCTTTACACTTAGAGCATGTTCGCCACTTCACACTTAGGGCACGTAGAGTAGAGCCTGCAGTCCACTGGGTTCACATTTCAGATGAGCTAGAGACAACAAGAACAACAACAAGAACAACAACAACAACAACAACAACTTCCTCCTTAACTCATCTTAAAAATCTTCAATACGGAGAGAAACAAACCAATCCATTCTCAGCTTAGGAATGTTAGACAGCGGAGGAAAATGACAGGCAGAAAAGATGAAATAGTAGGTGAACTTTTGCCTCGACTGTATCAATTCCTTATCTTGTATCTTATCAATATCTTATCAGCAGCGAAGTGGAGAGATCAGACATTCTTATTTTCATCTTGAGATTCAAAACGTACTCAGAATTTTGTTAGCTTAATATAGTTTCTTCACCTTAACTTGGCCCAAATTTTCGTCCTTTTGTAGCTTATTACACGTAGCTCAATGATAGAGACAATACTACGGCTATACATCCTTTTCATAACACTTCTTCGTGACTAGATCCATACCCTAGTGTTAAGCCATCGTTACAATCCAGCATTCAGGATGGAGGGATGGGAGTTTTAGGTCAAGTTAGAGTAAAAGGAGTACACCGTCTTAGAAATCTCACGTCTAGGAATACGGTGGATAAATCTAAGCACTTTTCTTCTTCTTCCTGCAGCTAAATCGTTGACTGGAGGCCTCGTTATTACCGCCAACTTCACGGTCTACCAATTCAGAGTGACCCTTGCGCCCAGCACTTGGTCACCTCTTTGTTTTGGCTACAGCACCTCCACCAGACAGGTCATTATAGTCCTTTTGTGATAACTTGACGTGATCTGCAACCCCTTCCAGCTCAGTGGATGATCAGTTGTAGTCAGACTGGAGGAATAATTTGACTAGCAACCAAGGAGACTCATTTCTACCTCACAACTAACTGAATTTAACCACGATTTGGTTCTGCAGTTCTGAGAGTGGTTCATTTTCATTCTAGTGTTCTAAACTGATAATTCTGACTAGTAACCAAGGAGATTCACTTCTGCCACATACCTAAGATTAACTGAATTCAACCACAACTTAATATTCAAGGTGAGGGAGTGGTTCAGTTTCATTTTTACCATTTTAACTCGACAAAATTGAACCCCAAGTTGAATACTGAACCAGGATTAGGTGACATGCGGCTGACAGGACACTAAATGGCTCTATATATTGAGTGTGATAATAATAATGAGTGGCTCAGCACGCAAGATGGGGACATAACTCAATTTTTCTAAATGGTTGATTGTAACCCATATAGTACGAGGTATATAAAACTTCTCTGTTATCCTTTCCTTCTTTCCTAGTGTTACCATCAGTCTTAAAACATTTTTTTTTTGAAGTTCAGATATTGCCATGCTGTCCTAAATTTTAAAAACCAATTTGCGCAATATAGAGTGACACAGATTTGCCTCTTAACCAGGAGAGAACGTACTGCAGACAGCATGAAATTACATCTTCACCATTAATGTATTTCCATTCATTATCTACGCATCCCTGTAAATGCTGTATAAGTATTGGAAGTAAATCTATGTGTATGCTTCTCCAGTGTCTAGAACCTGCAAAGCCGCCTTGAATTGTGATGTTCTTCCCCCAAGCATTTGTGCTACAAGTATAATATTCCTGTAGATATGCCTGAATTTATTATCCCAAATGCAAATTACTCTTACTCATCTTTACTGATCTTCTGTCCTGCAGGCCTGGGCAGTGCTGGATGGGAAGCTTCTAGACACTGAAGGACAAGTCAAATCTTGGGTAAAAGATTATATCCCTGGCACGTGTCTGGGTAGTCCACACAGTTACATGCAGGCGGACGCGTGGGTGGTTGGATTGTCAGTGGTGGGTGGGCAGGCAGTCCTGCATGATCCCGCCTCCGCCACCTGTCACTCTCTGGTCACCTGGAGTGGCCTCAACACCGTCACCTGGCACCGCAATAACCATGTCCTCACCACCCATCACCCCCGACAGGAGTTGTGTTCCCCCAGTCACCACAGCTTCTGGCTGGACACTCAGAGCAACTACCATCAGGCACACCGCCAATGTCAGGCCATGGGAGGCCACCTGCCGGCCTCACACACTGATACCACACTACCCCCGCCTCCTCACTGCGTCACACACCATGTGTCCTGGCTGGCTGGTGGACACATAGTCTCTTCTCCCCAGGGCTCAAAGCCTCTGCACTGCCCCACCCTCCAACCCAACGGCACCACAGGCTCACGCTTCTGCTTGGCTGAGCTGCCTTGTAGTGCCTGTATTGCCCCCACCTGGCTCCGTTACACCCTGTACGGTCCCATCAACCTCCACGATCGATATTTCTTCCTTAAAATCACACCTGACGGACAGGCATCTTTTCAAGGACTTCATGGCGTCTCATTTATCTCAAAGAAAAACGATAGCTGGGTGTTGTGGTCCCTCTTCTTCCGTCAGCAGTGGTATTTGACTACTGAGGCTTGGCCAGTGGGTCGACGATTATGGCAATCAGATCTAACCAAGGTTATGTTTACCCTCACTGTCTGTACTCCCTTCCAGTTTTCAGATTACAGTGGCCAATGTGTGCCTAGACGCAGTCGCTGTGACCGTAGCATCGACACCCCTGATGGGAGTGATGAACTGGACTGCCTAAGTCGTGAGGTGAACAGCATGAGTCGTGAACTGCCCTTGACTTTGGAAGGAGTGACAGACATGAGCGTTTCCATCGACCAGTTAACAGTGTCTAACATTGAAATAACAAACGGGGCAACACATGCTACAAAAATGACTCTCTTCCTTCACCTGTCTTGGAAAATCCAAAACAATCAGTTCAGGGATTTGACTGATTTTAAGTTGTTTACATGCAGTGAATTCTGGCATCCTCGTTTGTTAATTGACAACCTGAGGGGAAATATAAATCCCAGTCCGTCCATGAGACAATGCAGAGTGGCGAAGAGGAAGTCAGAGTATCTAGACCTGAACGACCATCTAATGGGTGAGTTATCGTCCTCGCTGCTTAACGTCTTTTGCATCCCCATTCTTGCTGTCTCCAGACAATTATATGAATAAATAAATAAATAAATAAATAAATAAATAAACATATATATATATATATATATATATATATATATATATATATATATATATATATAAATAATATTTTTCTACTTTAGTCTTGCCACTATCACACCATTCTATTCAGCTTAGAGCTTAGGAGAGCGCCATAGTAGACCCTGCTGATGGGATAAATGAAGGCTATTTCTAACCCTTAAGTTTTGACAACTCTTTTCTTCGCTATCTCCGGACGAATATTTACGGCCTGGGATGCACCTCAGTAGTGAAGTGATTAATGGAGTCTATATCTAACCACTCCACCTCAACCCTCTCTCTGAAGCCCAACAAAGTAGTTTGTATGCGGCAGTAATTAAACGAAAAAATACCTCATCGCACAAAGGGATAAAATACAGTAACAAGCTTTTGAAATGTGTTATTGGTATGTGATCTCGACCTCTGCTCTAGTGTACCCAGCAGCCAATGGGAGATTAATCATAGGAGTGAGGGTGGAGTCAGTTGGAGGGAGGGCAGCCTGATGGGAGAGGGGAGGGTGACATGGAGGTAAATTTTTTCGTGGCACCCCCTCTGGGACTAAGGCGTCTCGCTGTAGATAGATCAACAAATAGATTTCAAACGTCATATAGACTGCCGTATAAGCATAATAATTCTTCATTTCTTCCCACAGGTCGAGCCTTGAAGGGAGACGGAGCGAGGATAACAATGATAATGAAGACCGATATCACAGTCGGATGCAACTACCGCCTGTACCGCTACCCCTTTGGAAGCCACCACTGCTTCGCTATCATCATGGTGCAGCACTCTCCCTTCATGAACCTCGTCGTCAACACCCAGCTGAAGTATGAAGGCGACCGCGACCTGGTGAACTACGAACTGGCCGACATAAACCTAACGCAGTCTTTTCTCTCGGCCAATCTAACCTTATACCTGAAGAGCCAGTATGAGTATTACTTGTTGACCAGCTTCGCCCCGAGTCTCCTCATGTTCATCATCTCGTATGCCACCTTCTTCTTCCCCCTGACGGCTTTCAGTGATAGAGTGATGGCCTCCCTGACGGCGCTGCTGGTTCTGGCGGCTCTCTTCACCCAGGCCTCCTCCAGTTACGTCCACACCACCTACTACAAGCTCATTGATCTCTGGTACGCCGCCGTCATCCTCCTCTGCTTCACCGTCGTCATCTGCAACGTTGTCATCAATGCCATACTGTCCAGTCCCGGGTACAGGATAGTCCTACCCCTTGACGACTCTCCCGCCAAATCACCCGCCACTCTGGGCCAAAAGAGAGCTAAAGCCTGCAACACTGCCTGCTTGCTCGGCCTGCTGCTTGTGGCCATCTTTGTCGTGGGAATGTTTACCTTGTATGCAAATGAAGTTGTGTAGATGGAATAATTTTGATCACAGATGGAAGTACTGGTCATTAAAATATATGTTACCTGTCCAGTCATGTAGGAAGAGGGTCTAAGTTACGCCGAAAGTGTTGGATCTTGACTCTAAACGGCACTCTGAAATCAAGTTGCACGAAATTGTGTAGAATTACCACGTAAGAAAAATTTCAGTTTCGAGTAACTGGTATATTTTAATTTCAGTCATTTACGGTTCATGTGCAGTTACTTTTTGACTTATGATTTTTTTTTTTTTTTTGTCTCTTTGGAGGTTATAAATGTAAGTTATTGACCACGTACCCTACTCGAAATGTACAAGTGTTCCAGATCTAATCATCCCATGGAAATCATACGGCTGTGGATATAATTACTGAACCATTTCGTTAAGATAAATAGCAAAACAATGAACAATGACTCTCCAAACCCAACAATACGATCTTCTGAATTCGATAAACCTTTCAGAAAATTGTGCAAAAATTTCATAGCTAACCAATAACGTGGAGCTACAGTACTGCATATTATTCTCCGCAGCTGTACGTGGGAAATATGATTTGGATGATAGTGTGTTATTTCACAACTTAGAATTTTTCGTATTTTTTCATATATACATCAAACTCACTCCAAGAAAAACCAACATACCTAAATTAAAGTGTCTATAATTTTAAGCATTTTTTTTTTTTATAAACATCGTCTGGAGAGTTACTTAAATCCCCTAAAAATACTCGGCTTTGTTTACACTGCACAAGATGCCATTGTACTTTTTCGTCATTTTTCTATACTTCCCTCAAATTAAAGGATTATGGCTACGCAAAGGCAAGGGTAACTTAGCTTTAGACTGGACCGGTTTTTCTACTTCTTTCTGTTCTGATTAGTTGAGTTTTCTAATCCATTCCCTTTAGAAATGGAGGCTGCCGTATGGGCCCTTTGTGAGACGCTAGGTACAGTCGCCCCAAGAAGTGATGGCAGAGTTTCAGATTGCTTCGGTCACTCTGCAGTGCCATACGTTCAATGAAACAGTGACTATTAGGTATATATTCAATGCCTTCATCACGTATTATCAAATAAAATATATATTATATCACGCCAAGAATGATGTAAAATGAGTAACAGGAGGCAGTGATATATTATAAGTTAACACTTATATACTTACCTTTCCCGATTTGAATGAGTGAAATGTATTACTCCGCGCGCGGTGGGCAGTAGGCCTATAACTCCGTGTTCCTGATTTATTTGTTTCCCATGTTTTCAAATACAGATGCTCTAGTTTTGAAGACCAGTTAAGGAAAATTCTTGTGACTGCAATACACTGCCTTATTTTCAAATGCTATGGTGATGATACAGCAACAATAAGGATACCATAACAATGAAATTATTATTCGTAATGATGCCCTACCTGCGGTAGCAGCAAGACCGTACTGCCTCTTATTCCGTCTTTCTCTCGCCAATAATAATTATGATTAGCAACTTTATTCCCAACTGATGCAAAATTATTTTTACTTGTAAGGAGGTATGACAGATTCTGCCTTTTTCTCTTACACTAGGCGATAAACAGGACCAAAACATGAGTTCATAAACTCTTGCAATGCAAAAGCACGCACTCTTTACTCCATCTTTTAACCTTAATATCTGTCTTTTAAAATAAACTGTAATGTCCTGCTGAACAGAAAATGCAGATTTGGAAGTTCTGAACTTAATTACTTGTTTATGAACCTCTGCACTTTATTACTCTTGCTAATCGATTATGCACTGAGGATATCAGACTATGACTAGTTAGCATTCTCCAAGGAGCTCCAACTCTAGGCAAATTTCGAGCTTCTTTTTTTATACATCTTTCACCGATAGCCCTCTGGCATATATTAAATAATCCAGAGATTATTCTTGATGGAAAACTGGCCAAAGGCAGTGTAATAACTTCATATCTGAGTAAATGTTATCTCCTTTCGTGCGTGTTGATCGAAACATTTAAAATAGCTTACTGGCTTGCGCCGCCTTCCCGCTTTCTGTCATCGTCCATGAAGACTTTGGAAACGGAAATAAATGACTTTAAATTATTCCCTAGTATTGTAGCAGAAATTAATTTATAAATAATAATTATTAATTTTAATTGTTTATTGAAGCTCCCTTTTGTTCAGTCTTACGTTACTGTAAAATTATTGCGTGTTACCATACTAGACTTGAACTCCACAAATTATTCATGACTGTCCCTGAGCGATAGTTGTGAAATTTCAATTAGTTCCGTTTAGGATTTCCTATTATCGTAACTAACGAACTGCTTCCCACAGTTTTGAAATATACAGGTACTTTAGCATTGATTTATTGTTTTTTGTAACAGTTTTACGTATTAGGTTTCACCTCGTAGAGATATAAGCAAGAGTATGTGCACCATCGCTGACCGAAAACTTCTGGATACTCCGCCGTCACTTCTTAGGCCGACTGTACAATAATATCTATGGAACGATGAATTTCCGAGGGACGCTTATAGAAGAAAATTTGCTTTGAATTATATGTACTATAATGGAGGCCTGTCGGTTTTTCCCGCCATGAGTGTTGTGATAAAGTGCAAAATTACCGAACGATTTCGTCCTTGCTCCTGTAACTAATAGTATTCAACTCCTTCACTGAGGTTATGCATTCGAGTTACCGCCTGACAAGCTTATTCACTATGGGGGAATATTTTCGATCTGGAGGGTTTAGACACAAGTTAAATTAATCTTTTCTTAACCTGAATTAAATCGTCAGGTGGCTGGATGATTAAAATAAATAAATAAATAAATCACTGTATTCAGGGCATTAAATTTATATATATTACTCGTGTCTTTACCTAGTGTTTCCTGTTTACTCTGCCTGCCAGGTAAAAGAGTGAATTAACCATCTTATTTTTATCTTCATTTTCGTTTCGTATCCTTTAATTAACTTATTACATGTGTCATTTTATTTATCTGTTTATTTATTTATTGTTGCCTTTTTCCATTCTCCCTTTTTTATTTCCCTTTTCTCTATATTTACACTCTCCCTTTATCTACATATATCTTTACTCCTGGTTCTATTTGGCAGCCTCTCTCTCTCTCTCTCTCTCTCTCTCTCTCTCGATTCCGTCACTATTGTTCTCTGTTTTTAAATCAATTTTTTAGTTCCTCCCCAAAATTCTCCTTCACGGCTTCCTCATTTTTCTCCATCCTTCTCTCCCTCCTTGATTGCTTTCCATCCTTCCATCCTTCATTCTCCCCTTCCTTCTTTTTTGGTATCCTTTTGTTATCCTTCTTCCTTCTCCTCCTTCCTTCCATTCATCCATTTCCCTCCCTCCCTCCTTCATTCCTTCATTCTTCTCGTCCTTCTTTCTCCCCCTCCTTCCTTCCTTCCTTTCTTTATTCCTTTCTCCTCTCTCCCTTTCTTTAAATACTCTCCTATCTTTTATCCTTCCTCACTTTCTCTCTTCTTTCCTTCCTTCTACCCTTCATTCCTTCTCCCCCTCCATTCATGTTTTCCTTCCCTTCCTCTCTTCCTCTTCCTTTCTATCACTACCTCCCTCCTCCGTTTCTTCGTTCCCTGCTTCTCTCTCATCTTTCTTTCCCTTCCTCTTACTCATCTTTCCTTTCCTTTGTCTTTCTTCAGTTCCCCCTCTCTTTACTGCCTCCCTTCCACTTCTTTTCAATCCTCCTTCCTCCCTTCTCCCTTCCTTCATGTCCTTCCTCTTTCCCTTCCTCCCTTCTCCCTTCCTTTATGTCCTTCCTCCTTCCCTTCCTCCCTTCACTCCCCTCCTCCTTCCCTTCCTCCCTTCACTCCCCTCCTCCTTCCCTTCTCCCTCCTTCTAAAATACCCACGTACCGTACCCCTTTTTGTGTGAGTTCCCCGTCTTGAGAGGCCACAACAGAAAACGGTGAGACACAAACATTTTCCTCACCTGCTCTCTCTCTCTCTCTCTCTCTGCGTTTTCCTCCCCCTCGTTTTCTCTTCCTATTTTACCTATTAATCCCCTCTCCTTTCTCTCTCTTTCTTTCTCTCTCTCTCTCTCTCTCTCTCTCTCTGCGTTTTTCTCCCCCTCATATTCTCTTCCTATTTTACCTTTTCATTCTCTCTCTCTCTCTCCCCCCTATTTCACCCACTTTACTAATTGCCAATTTCACGCTGCCTGACCCACTGTGGCCCCGGACAATGAGGAAGGGGGGAGGGGGAGGGAGAGAGAGGGGAGAGAAAGAAAAGGGGAGAGGGGGAGAGAGGGGAGGGGAAGAAAAGTGGTGGGTACGTGAAGGGGAAAGAACTGAGAAGCAGAGGAGAGGGGTGGGAGAGGGGAGGGGAAGGGGGAGGAGAGGGGAGGGGAGGAGGAGGGTGGAAGATGAAAAACCAAGAGGGGGAGGGGAAGGGAAAAGGGGAGGGGAGGAGGAGGAGGAGGGCGAAGAGGAGGGAGATAAAGAAGGGAAAGGGGGTGAGAAGAGAGGAGGAGAGGGGGGAAGCGGAAAGAAATGATGTGGGCAAAAGAAAGGGGGGAGGGAGAAGGGGAGGGGAGAAAGGGGTGTGAAGGGAAGGTAGGAGGAGGGACGGGAGGAAAGGGGGAGAAGGCATGGGGAATGGACTCAGAGGGAAGAAAGAGAGGAGGAGGAGGAGGAGGAGGAGGAGGAGAGACGATGAGAGGGGGAGAAATGAGGTGAAGAAAGAAAAAGGAAGAGAATAAAAGGGGGTGAGGAATGAGAAGAAGAAGAGGGAGGGAAATTGGGTTGAAGAGAGAGAGAGAGAGAGAGAGAGAGAGAGAGAGAGAGAGACTAAAAAGACTACCATCATACTCAAAGGGAATGAATGATGGTCTCCACGAGCAAGAATACACTGAAAAGATACGTGCCAAAAAGAAACAGTACATAAACAGATGAAATGCCATATGCTCCAGGCCATTCAGTGTTCACCTCACCACAGATTTTCGCTCAGTCTTAAGTGGATTGGGTGTGGAGATGCAGTTTACCAGATTCCCCTACTTTCACTTATCATTTCCTTCCTTCTTTCCTTCCTTTCTTCCTTTCTTCTTTCCTTCTTTCTTTCCTTCCTTCAGTTGTTCATTCATTCGTCTCTTCCTTCCTTTCTTCCTTTTTTTCCTGTTGCCTTTATTCCTTCCTTCCTGCTTTCTTACGAACCTTCCTTCCCTTCTTTCTTCCTTAATTCATTCCCCATCTTCCATCCCCTCCCCTCCCTTTCCCTCTTTTTCCTCCACAATCTCTCGTCCATCTCTCCTCATCTCCCCACTCACTTCTAGTTACCTCCCCACCCCTCCTCCATCTCCCCTCACTCCTATCCTTCCTCCATCAACCTCCTCTCTCTCTCTCTCCTTCCCCCCTCCTCCACACTCCCTCACCCATCTCCCCCCACCTCTCCCCATCCACACCCACTCCTTTCTATTCCCCTCATCTCCTTTCTCCCCCACACTCCATGCTCTTTCTCTCCCCATCTCTTCCTTCTCTGCGCCCCTCCTCCACATCCTCACATTTCTCCCCCTCAAAGCTCTCCCCCCAACTCCTATTCTTTTTACCCATACTGTCGATTTTTTCATTACCTTTCCTTCATCTCACCTCCTCCCTCCTCATCTCTCACCACCTCTCTCTCCCACCTCCTTTCATTCCCTCTCTCTTCATCTCCCCTCATCTCTCCCTTCTCCCCTCATCTACTCTCCCTCCCTCATGGTCAGCCCCGCCTAGCTCCCGGTGCTTCCCACGGACGGCAACGCACGCAACCGCACGCAATCAGCCGCACGCAACCAGCCCACCGCACGCTCCCGGCCCTCACCATGGAAATACCTGGGATATATGGATGACCGTAGGAAGGGGGAAAGATTGGGTTCATGTGGTTTCTATACTCCTTTCATCTAAACTTGGCCCAAAATTGCCCTCTCTCCAGCTTGAATTCTTAGTTGAGGCAGTAGATTGACGCTGGAATAGGATGCTAGTCACGAATAAGTGCTATGGAACGGTGGAAGAGTCGTAGCACTAACTTCTTCCGCCACTGACTTACATAATATTAATCGCAAATTGGCTGAAAATCTGGGCCAAGTTAAGGATGACTCTATATATCATTCATCTTATTCATCACCTTATTCATCTTTTCATCTTTCGTATTCACAGTCACTTCAGTCTTCTCCTCTTCCTCACACTTTTCACTTAATTCACGATTCCACTTCACTTTTCATTATGGCTTTCCTCGTCTCCGGATTTTCAATGATAAATTTTCTATCCTCCACGCAAGTCCTTCTCACTATTTCCTTTGGCAGCTAATTTCACGCAGCTCGGTGACACTATAAAACCACACACTGGTTCTACATCACTTTCAGTGCACTTCTTCGTGACTAGCATGAAGCACCAATGTTAATCCATCCCTACAACTCAGCATTCAAGATGGAGAGGTGGCGATTTTGAGTCAAGTTAGAGTAATAAGAGTATAGTGAATATTACTGCCATACCTAAGCCCTGAGGAGGTTGAGGTGCATGAGGGAAATAAGTTTATGGAGTTAGGTAAGGATTTAAGAACTGTAGCGGTCGGCAAGTATACGCCTGATTGGTTGGACAGATCTAGTATACGCGATCAAGCTGTGTTTTAAAGCTTTACGAAGGGAGACTCATCCGTGGGGCCAAAAGAGCTCCAATTTCCGTCACTGGAGGATTGAGCCACCCCCACCCACTGGTCCACGCACGGGTGTAGATGTGGAAGGGCTTTGAGTGTAGGTGAGATGTGCGTGTACAAAGTTGTGTGTCTGGAGTGGAGTATGTATTAGTTAACTCTTTTACTTCGATGGTCTATTTACTACTACTACTATTATTATTATTATTATTATTATTATTATTATTATTATTACTATTATTATTATTATTGTTGTTTTTATTATTATTATTATTATTATTATTATTATTATTATTATCATTATTATTATGATTTTACTATCTCCAGTCGCTATTTTTCAGTTCAGTATATTTCCTAGCTAGTGATAGATATAGCCCTTACTACCCTTTCACTACGAGGAGGGTGCACTAAAATTGCAGTAATTAACTTGTCTGACGTTAACTAGAACATGATGAGAAACACGTCCACAGGCTGAAGGGCTTAAGTCAATACCATCACGTGTTTTGAGGGTCACTGTCTTTGCTACGAGACTATTTCATCTTAAGAAGGTCGTAAGATGGTGAAGGGGTTAAGGAAGGCTGTAACTAACTCCTCACCTCCCTAAGATTTGTCGTAAGTTGAAAATCTTTAAAAAATCTTAAGGAAATTAGCCAGAAAAGGACAATAATGGCGATTAGGAGGTGAAGGAAGAGGTGGTAATTTCTGCTTTTTATTAATCGAGGTTAACTATTTCCTCTCTCCCATTCCTTTCCCTCATTCCTTCCTCCCCCCTTCCTCCCTCCTTGCCTTTCCCTCCCTCGTCCCTCCCTCCTACCTTCCCCTCCTACGTAGCCTACCCCTCCCCCCTCCCCCCGCCTCCCTTCCCCTAGTTTCACCCCCTCCCCTTTCTCCCTTGGTCGCTCCCTTCCCTCCTTGTCTCACTCCCCCAACCTCCCTCCTCTATCTCCGTCCCCATCTTCTCCCCTTCCTCTCTTACTCCCCTGTCCTCCTTATCCCTTGGCCTCTCTCCTCCGCTCTCCTCCCCCCCTTCTTACGCTTCTCCCCCTCCCCTTCTTACGCTTCTCCCCCCTCTCCTCTTCCCCCCTCCCCTCCCCCAATCCCCCTCCCCCAGACCCACCCCCCAGGAGGTTCGTGATCAAGACTCGGGCCAAATTATACTCATCTCTTGACCCCTTCATCCCCAAGGCCTTTTTTTGTGGGTCAGCATTTTTTCGTTTTCTTTTTTTTTTTTCTCCTTTTTTTTCTCATGGATCGTGCTGCGCGGGTGCCATATTCCGGAGGTCACTTTCCCCTCTCTCTCTCTCTCTCTCTCTCTCTCTCATGGGTTATCTTCGCTTACCCTCTCTCCCCTTCCCTTCCCTCTCCCTCACTTTCCCTTTCTCTGCCTCTCCTCTTCCTCACCCTCTCTCCCTATCTCCTTCCTATCTCACATTCCTTCCTTTTTTCCTTCCTTCCTTCCTACCACAAATTCCTTCTTTCTTTCCTTCCTTTCTTTCTTCCTTCCTACCTTCCCTGTTGGTCTATTTCCCTTTCCTATCCCTCCCTCTATTTTGACAGCTTCTTCCCCTCCTCCCCTTGCTGTTCTCATTTTTCCTCTTCCTGTTTTCATTAGTCTCCCATCCTCTTTTCTTCAATCTCTCATTTATCCATTTTCTTTAGTTCCTCCCTTCAATCTACTCTGGGTCCTCTTTCGTCTGTATCTGGCTTGGGTAGAAGAAGAAGAAGAAAAGGAGAGAGAGAGAGAGAGAGAGAGAGAGAGAGGGGGGGGAGGGAGAGAAATCCGGTAACCTGGAGGGAAAGGGAGGAGGGTCAAAAATTGGGCTATGGTCAAACATATTCCTCATTTTTTTCCTGTCTTCATAATTGCTCGGGGGAGGGTGTGGCCAGGGGGAAGGCAGGGCAGGGCAGGGCACGGCAGGACAGGGCAGGGCACGGCAGGACACGGCAGGACAGTTCACCGCAGGGCACGGCAGGGCAGATCAGGAAAGGGCATGTGGGGGCAAGGGAGGGCAGGGGATATATGGATAGAGCGTGGTAAGGACTAAAACAAAGTAAGGATATGGCAAGGAGGAAGAGAATCAGGGCAGGGCATTACACGGCAGGGCACAGCAGGGTAAGGCAGGGCAGGACAAGGCAGATGAGGGAAGGACAGTGCAGAGTGTAGCAAGACAAAGCATATCAAGAACTGGAATGACAAGGCAGGACTGTGTATGATAGGACATGACAGTGCAATAAGTCGCAGAGCAATAAAGGATAGGGATAGAGCAGTGAAGAATGAGATAGTAAAGAGTGGAGTAGTAAAGGGTAGGGTAGTAAGGAGTAGGGCAGTGAAGGGTAGGGCATTGAAGGGTAGGGCAGTGATGGGTAGGGCAATCCACGTTACAAATTAGAAGCCAAGGAAGACGTTAAATGAACAAAAATCTGACTGAACTGGCAAAGAAAAAGTGTGTATAGGAAAGAAAAAAAGGGGGCCTCTGACAGGGCTAGGGCAGGGTAGAGGAAAGCATGGCAAAGAAAGGCTTATGAGATGAAGATGTGTGTAGGAAAGGAAAGCACTTGTTATATTACGGTAGGGAAAAATGAACCAACAAAGGGTAAAGGTGAAATAAGGTTGGTTATGGTGGTATAGGAAGGGAGGGGACGCAAGGGATGGGTATGGTGTGGAAGGGTAGGGCAGGGTGGGGTATGGTATGGAAGGGTAGAGTAGGGTGGAGTATGGCAGGGGAGGATGGGATATGGCAGGGTATACCATGAGTGGGTATAGTAGGAGAGAGAGATGGCAGGTGAGATATGGCAGGGAATGACAGAGGTGAGTGGGGTATGGCAGGAAAGGGTAGGGATAGGGCATGGTAGGGGAAGGTATGGCAGGGGATGGGGTATGGCAGGTAGCAGGGTATGGTAGGGGAGGATGGAACAAGTAAGATAAGGCTGGAAGGGTCGAAATCTGCTCCGCATGCAAGGAACCGTGGCAGTTACCTGGGGGTGGGTGTGGAAGAGAGAGAGAGAGAGAGAGAGAGAGAGAGAGAGAGAGACAGACAGACAGACAGACAGAAAGACAGAGAGGGGGGGAGGGGGGAGATCATTGAAAGACGTGTCTGTGAGTATCTGAAAGTTTGAGAGGAAGAGTATGGGAGAGTGGTTCTGAGGGGGAAGAAGTGTGTGTGTGAGTAAGAAAGTGTGTGTGAGTGAGTAAGAGGATAAGTGTGTGAGAAAGTGAGAAAGATAAGTGTGTGAGAGAGAATGACCATGATAGAGTGAGTGCGTCAGGTAGTAAAAAGAAAAGTCTGCGCAAGAAAAATAAGAAAAAAAATAATGTAAGAAACTGACTGAGGAGATGTGAAAGAGATTGTTTGTGTGAATGGGAGAGTAAGTGTCATATGAGTTTGTGTAAAAGCGGAAATGAGTTTGTGAGAGGGAGTGTAAGGGAAAGGGGAGCGTGTGAGAGAGGGTGAATGTGTGAGAGAGATTGTGTGAGTGTGTGTTTGAGAAAGAGACAGAGAAAGCGAGGGTATGAGAAGGAGTACAAGACAGTGTGTGTGTGTGTGTGTGTGTGTGTGTGTGTGTGTGTGTGTGTGTGTGTGTGTGTGTGTGTTTTATGATGAAGGTCGTTCTCTTTTGTATCCCATCATTTCTTCTCTCATTGTCTCTCTCATCTCCAACTTCTCCACATATTTCATCAACACTTCGCTAAATCATCCTCATCTCCTCGTCTCCCCATCCTATCTCCTATTTTCTCATCAGATCCCATCTTTCCTCTCCTCCCCATCCCTTCATCTCACTTAACTCCCCCCTCCCCTATCCTCACCTTCCCTTCCTATCATTACCACCTCCCATCATTACCAGATTTCTCTTCATCCCCAACCTCCATCTCATCCCATCTCATTACCACCCTCCATCTCATCTCCATCTCGTCATCTACCCAATACTTTTTCTCAATCAGTGTGAGACCTCTGGAAGAATTATACTGACATTTAGGAAAGTTGCCTATTATCCCATTCCGTCTGACCCTTCCATATTCCACCTTTTCATGCCACCCCATTTCATCCCCACCACCCCATCCCATCCAAACCATTCCCTCCCCAACGCGATCCTATCCTACCATCACCCATTCCATCAGGACCTCCCTCTCCCCCCCCACCCATTCCAGCCCCAATATCACCCATTCCAACAAGACTTCCTTATCCCCCAACACCCATCCTATCTTCACTTCCCATCCAATCTCCACCAGACCACAACCTCCCCCACCACTCCATCCCCTCCCAGTCTCCTATCCCATCCTCACTCCCCATCCCAAATCCACCTCCCTTCCTGACCATACTCACTACTCCCTCCCATCCTATCCTCAATCCCAGACCCATCCCCACCTCCCCATCCCATCCCATCCCGTCCCACATCCCCACCATCCCTCCCCCTCCACCACCACTCCACATTAGGTCATTGCTACATGGGAGTTACTTCCAGGTCACCCACACATAATAGGTCACAATAGGTCATGTCCAATTGTTCTGAAATGTATCGAATTATTATGACACACTGGGAAGAGAGAGAGAGAGAGAGAGAGAGAGAGAGAGAGAGAGAGAGAGAGAGAGAGAGAGAGAGAGAGAGAGAGAGAGAGAGATGGGCATACAAAAAAAAAAACTCTCAATAAAGGGAATGATTAGAGGTCACGCAATAACCAGCAATTTATCTACTTCTTTATCGACCCTCAGTGACCCTCCTCCCCATCACAAAAAAACACAAACACAAAAATAAGAAGTAGATAAAGCCCAGTTTGTTTAATAAAGGAGAAGGAGGAGAGGATTTGACCGCTTCAGGACGAGAACTCATTTTTCTTGCCGCTGTGAGACGATTTTGTGTGTGTGTGTGTGTGTGTGTGTGTGTGTGTGTGTGTGACTTCCGTTGGTTAAATTTCCTTTCTTCATTACAAAAGGGTTATTCTTAGGTTCAGCCCTCTCACGGTAGGGACAACTCTAGTGTTTTATTCCTGTTCACGCCTGACGATTTTATTCAGCTGAGAGAGAGAGAGAGAGAGAGAGAGAGAGAGAGAGAGAGAGAGGAACAAGGAAAACAGGAAAGACGCGGGGGGAGAAGGAGAGGAGGAGGAGGGAGGAAGGAGGAGGGAAAAATGAAGGGTAGAGAAAGAGGAGGAGGGAGAGAGGGAGGAAAGAGGCAGGAAAGAGAGATAGAGATAATGGAGAGAAGAGAGGGAGGCGGAGGAGGGAGAAAAGAAGAAGACGTAGGAAAGGGAGAGGGAGAGGGGGAGGGGGAGATTAAAGCAAGGAAGGGTGAGGGAAAGGGAGAAAATGAGAGGAAGAAGACAGAAGGAGGGAGAGAGAGAGAATTAAAGAGAATGAGGAAGGAGAGAATGGAAAGAGGGAGAGAGGGAGGAAGACAGGAAGGAAGGGAGTAAGAGAAAAGGGAGAGAGGGAGAGAGAGATAAAGAGAGATGAAAGAAGGGAGAGGGAGACTAAGAGGGAGGGAGTAAGGGAGAAAGAGAAAAGGGAGAGAGGGCGAGGGAGAGTAAGGGACGGAGGGGTAAGGTGATGCTTGAGGCTAGACTGTATTGAGAAGGGCATTGTGGTGGTATTTGGGCTACCACTACTACCATACTACCACTACCATACTGCCACTACCATACCACCACTACCATACCACCACTACCATACCACCACTACCATACTACCACTACCATACCACCACTACCATACCACCACTACCATACCACCACTACCATACCACCACTACCATACCACCACTACCATACTACCACTACCATACCACCACTACCATACTACCACTACAATACCACCACTACCATACTACCACTACCATACCACCACTACCATACCACCACTACCATACCACCACTACCATACTACCACTACCATACCACCACTACCATACCACCACTACCATACTACCACTACCATACCACCACTACCATACCACCACTACCATACTACCACTACCATACCACCACTACCATACTACCACTACCATACCACCACTACCATACTACCACTACCATACCACCACTACCATACCACCACTACCATACTGCCACTACCATACCACCACTACCATACCACCACTACCATACCACCACTACCATACTACCACTACCATACCACCACTACCATACCACCACTACCATACTACCACTACCATACTACCACTACCATACCACCACTACCATACTACCACTACCATACCACCACTACCATACTACCACTACCATACCACCACTACCATACTACCACTACCATACCACCACTACCATACTACCACTACCATACCACCACTACCATACTACCACTACCATACCACCACTACCATACTGCCACTACCATACCACCACTACCATACTACCACTACCATACCACCACTACCATACTACCACTACCATACCACCACTACCATACTACCACTACCATACCACCACTACCATACTACCACTACCATACCACCACTACCATACTACCACTACCATACCATCACTACCATACTACCACTACCATACCACCACTACCATACTACCACTACCATACTACCACTACCATACCACCACTACCATACTACCACTACCATACCACCACTACCATACTACCACTACCATACCACCACTACCATACTACCACTACCATACCACCACTACCATACTACCACTACCATACCACCACTACCATACTACCACTACCATACCACCACTACCATACTACCACTACCATACTACCACTACCATACCACCACTACCATACTACCACTACCATACCACCACTACCATACCACCACTACCATACTACCACTACCATACCACCACTACCATACTACCACTACCATACCACCACTACCATACGATCACTACCATACCACCACTACCATATTACTTCCCCTGCGATACCATAATACCACTGCCATACCAAGCTACCATACTACATTCACTACCATACCATACTACCACCACCATACCAAGTCACCATAATACCACCACTACCATAACACACTGTCATACTATTCTTTCACTACAATACCACAACTATATACCATACCACACTACCACTACCATACCGTACTACCACCGTTGCCATAACACACTCTTTCTGTCATGTTGTTGTTGTTGTTGTTGTTGTTGTTGTTGTTCTTCTTCTTCTTCTTCTTCTTCTTCTTCTTCTTCCTCTTCTTCTTCTTCTTCTTCCTCTTCTTCTTCTTCTTCTTCTTCTCGAACTAACCAGTCACCACACTCATTCTCACAGGATGCATACCCCCCTCGCCCCGCCACACCACCATCCACACCCATCCCTCCCACCCCTCTCCACCCACTCCATTCTTCACCTCCCCACCCCCACATAGAATTTTGAAGGGATATCTGCACCCACTGCTAACCCTGTCCCTCTCCATCTTCTGAGAGTGCATACCCCTTACCCTGATCCACTATCCACTAGTATTGTGTCAGGGTGAGGGCTAGGTGAGGGCTGGGTAAGGGCTTGGTTAGGGCTGGTTGAGGGCTGGTAAGGGCTGGGTGAGGGCTGGGCGAGAGCTGGGTGAGGGCTGGGTGAGGGCTGGGTGAGGGCTGGGTGAGGGCTGGGTAAGGGCTGGGTAAGGGCTGGGTGAAGGCTGGGTGAGGGGGCTGGGTAAGGGCTGGGTGAGGGCTGGATAAGGGCTGGGTGAGGGCTGGGTAAGGGCTGGGTGAGGGGGCTGGGTAAGGGCTGGGTAAGAGCTGGGTAAGGGCTGGGTGATGGGGCTGGGTAAGGGCTGGGTAAGGGCTGGGTGAGGGCTGGGCTAATAACAGGCATCAGTGGAGCCCGGGATTACACACACCTTGAGGGCTTGGCAGGGGGGGGGAGGGGAGGGGGAAGGGAGGGGAAGGGGGGAGAGGGATTGGAAGGGAGAGAGAGAGAGAGAGAGAGAGAGATTTCGGTCACTCCATATCACCACTACTACCGTTACTCATCACCACTATCATCACCACCACTACCAATATCATCACCACTACCAATATCATCAACACTACAACCATTACTATTATCATCTTTATGTCAACCACTACTGAAATCATCACCACTATCATCACCATCGCCATTATCATCATCACCAGGTCACCATTACAACACAAGCATCACCATTCTTACCACCATCATCATCATAATTACCTATCATCATCATCATCATCATCATCATCACCAGCACTATACTCCTTTTAACTAAACTTGGCCCAAATTTGCCAACTCTCCATCTTGAATGCTGAGCTGTAACAATAGATTAACATTAGAATAAGGTGCTAGTCACGAAGAAGAGCTATGGAAAGGGTGTAAAGCCACAGCACGGTCCTCTACTGCCACTGAACTACGTGAAATAAGCTGCTAAAGGACGAAAATCTGGGCCAAGTTAAAATGAAAGACTTATATCATCACAATCATCACCACTATCATCTTATACTCCCACACCCTCTTCTCTCCAACTCTTTCTGCATCATCACTACTACTACTACTACTACTACTACTACCATTTTCGCTCCAAAAATCGTATAAACTTCTACTTTAGTCATCAGTGTTGCTCCAAATATTTTTCTTTTAATTTTCATTTCTCTTAACTTTCTCTCTTTATTATTTTCTTTTTTCTCTTTATCTATCTAATTTGCTCTCTCTCTCTCTCTCTCTCTCTCTCTCTCTCTCCATTCTAACCTCCATATTTCTCCCTCCATCTCAACTTTTTCATCCTCCCTTTAAAGGCATGATGCTCTACCCACCCTTATCCCTCCCTCCCTCCCCCTCTCCCTCCCTCTCCCTTCCCCCTCTCCCTCCCTTCCTCCCCTACCCACAGTTCCTTCTCATAATCTCTTCCCTCCCTCTACCCATCTCTCCCTTTCCCCTCCCTCTCACCCATTCCTTCCTCTTTCTCCTTTCCTTCTCCCTTTATCTCCCTTTCCTCGTCTTCTCTCTCTCTCTCTCTCTCTCTCTCTCTTACCCACACTGTCTCTCCACGCTCCCTTAATCTCATTCCCCCATTAACCCAACCTTCCATTCTTAAGCACCTTTTCTTCTTCCTCCTACCCTCCTTCCTTCCCTCCCTCCCTCCTTCCCTCCTTCCCTCCTTCCTTCCCTTCCTTCTTCCCTCCCTCCTTCCCTTCCTCCTTCCTTCCCTCCTTCACTTCTTGATAAACATGGAACCAAGACAGAGATGCAATTAATCTTCTCATAACTGCGTTACCTCTCGTATTTATTTCTGTCTATACTCTGCTCACTATAACCTGGCCTAAAATTACCATATCTCCACCTAGAATGCCTGGATGTAACAAGAGATTAACACTAGAATATGGTGCTAGTCACGAAGAAGTGCTGTGGAAAGGATGTAGAGCCGCAGTACTGTCCTTTTATCCCACTGAGCTACGTGAATTAAGCTGCAAAAGGACGAAAATTTGGGCCAAGTTAAAATGAATGAATTATAGTCCCGGGGGATTTTAGTCAGCTGTGAGTGAGTCCTAGGAGTCTGAACTTTTTACTCCTAGTGCTATTAGCCCTCTCATGGTAGGCATAACTCTAGCACTCCAGCACTCGTTATGAACAGGCAGCCAAGACTCCTAGAAGACGGGACTCAGGTAAGGCATAACTCACCAGGTAACACAGATTGATTAGCCGGGCAACAGGTGAAGGTCGGCACAGGTAGGAACGGTCAGGGGTGGAGAGGCAGAGAGGAGAAAAAATGATGGGTAATTATAGGAGAGGATTTTAATAAGTGTCCTGACCTCCCGTTGGGTTAAATGGGGTAGGGAGAGGGTGAGATGGGTTGTGTGTGTGTGTGTGTGTGTGTGTGTGTGTGTGTGTGTGTGTGTGTGTGTGTGTGTGTGTGTGTGTGTGTGTGTGTGTATGCGTGTGTGTGTGTGAGAAGGTAGCGTGTCAGTGTCTCCATGGTGTGCTCCAGACCCCCTTCTTAACCCTTGTACGGAATACAGTACTCCCCACTCCCTCCTCTCTCTCTCTCTCTCCCCCTCCCTCCCCCCCCTCTCTCTCTCTCTCTCTCTCTCTCTCTCCCAAATCCTTCTGTTCTGCATTTCTCCTCTTTCTTCTCCTCTTCTCACAAAAGTCTCCTCCTCCCTCTCATTTCCCTCTCTCTTTCTAACTACTCTCCCTCTCTAGTGCAGCTTCGCTCTCTTTTCTCTCTCAGTGCTCCTTTTTCCTCTCCTCTCTCTCTCTCTCTCTCTCTCTCTCTCACACACACACACACACACACACACACAGATTACATATCTAACCTATCATAATACATCCTCTTCTTTCTTTCTGATAAAATATTCCATGTTATTTCCTACAATTACGTCGTTTTTAACCTTTTCCCTGCCGGCTATGAAAGCAGTGGGAAAGGCAAGAGTCCTTCTTTCTTCTTTCCTTTTTCTCACACAAGTCGGTTGAGTCCTTGGTGTAATTAGCTTCACTCTGGCAGATAACGTACATGTAAGGCAATATATCCGTTGTTACCTGCATCTCTTCTCCTTCCGCTCTCCCTTCTTTTACAGCTTTTTCACTTTCTCTGCTTCTCATCACCTTCCTGTTCCCATGCTCCCTCTCCCCCTATATTGTTGTAATTTCCCTCGTCAGCCCCTCTTCTTCTCATCCCTCTTCTTCCTTTCTCCTTTTTTTCCTTCCCCTGCATCCTTTCACTCCTTCCCCCCCTCTGTTCTTCCTCTTCTTCTCTTTCCCCTTCCCTGGCAAATGTCCCCTACTTCCCCTCCTCTGCTTATCCTCACCCTCCCTCCCTTCCCCTCAGCTTTCCCTTTACCTGTCCTTCCCTGCTTTCCCTCTCAGTCCCTTTTCCCTTCCCTGCTTTCCCTCCCTCATTTCCCCCTCCTGACTTTCTCGTGTTTCCCTTCCCCTGCCTCCTCCACCCTTTTCTTCATCTCCGCTTTCTTCCTTCTCCCATGCTTTCCCTCCCGTGACTACCCCTCCATGCCTTCCCCTGCCCTGCCTTCTCCTCCTCTGCATTTCCCTCCCCTGCCTTCTCCTCCCCTGCCTTCCTCTCCAATACTTTCTTCTCCCCTGCCGTTCACTCCCCTGCCCTGCCTCCCCTGCCGCTGCTACTCCTGCTCTCCCCTCCGTGTAATTATGCCAGTAGTAATCTTTTTGCATGAGGTTTTTTGCTTGTGTCTTCCGTCTTCATTAGGGATGTGGAGATGAGAGGTGGGGGAGTGGTGGGGGTGGGGGAGTGGTGAGAGTGGAGTGGTGGGGGTGGGAGTGTACTGTGGGTGGGGAAGTGGTGAGGGTGGAGAAGTGGTGAGAGTGGAGTGGTAGGAGTGGAGGAGTAGAGTGGGTGAGGGAGTGATGGGATAGGGAACTGGAGGCGTAGGAGAGTGGTGATGAGAGTGCTGGGGTGGGGGAGTGGTGTGGTGGGAGAATACTGTGGGTGGGGGAATAGTGGGGTGGAGTGCTGGGGAGTCAGGGGGGAAGAGTGAGGGGTAAGGGAGTGGTGGGGAATTGTGGGGAGTGATGGAGAAATGGTAGGCTGGATTTCTGGAAGTGCGGGGAGTGATGGGGTAGGGGTGATGGGGTGAGGGAGTGATGGGGTGGGGGAGTGATGAAGTGAGGGTGTGGTGAGGGTGGGGGAGTGATGAAGTGGGGAAGTGATGCGGTGAGGGAGTGGTAAGGCAGAAGAATTTGTAGGGATGAAGAGTGAGAAAAAAGTAAGGAAGGGAACATGATGATGAGGGAGGAGTGAAGGAATCAGGGTAGGGATGAGGGGGAGGAGTGGCGACTGGGTAGGGGGGAAGGGGTAAAGGAATGGCGAAGAGGGTGGGAAATGAATAAAAGTGGGTGAGAGAGCGTGAAGGGAAGGGGGAGGAGAGGAGAGAAAGGGGGGAAGAGAGAAGGAAGAAGGAGTGAGAAAGGAATGACGAAGTAGGGAGGGAGAATGACGGTAGGTGAGGGAGTATATGCGTAAGGGAGAGGAAAGAAGGGAGGAGGAATGAGGGAGTAATGAGAAAGATGACGAGGTGAAGAAGCGAAGGGAGTGAGAAGGGAAAGAGGAGGAATTTGGAGACCTAATTTAAAAGGGCGGAAGGAAAATAAGGCAGGGAGAAATAAGAAGGACAACGATATAGCGGACTGATGGAAAAAAAAAAAAAGCCAAATCAATAGGGATGTAAGGAGTGGGAAGATTGGTGATAAGGGAGGTGAGAATAATGGGGAGTCTTGATGAAATAGAGTTAGTTTCGTGGGGCGTAGATCAGCGAGCTAGTTAGAGATAGATATGGATAGAAAAATAGATAGATAAACAGGTACACTGAATATACAGTACACAGATAGCAATGTATTAGTTGAATGTACTGTAGATAAATACCTTCAATTCTCACTACCTATCTACTGCCTCATTGAAATCACAGGATCACTTCTTACTGACCTGTTGAAATCATCTTATAAAATTGAGCTTTTCTTCCAAGTAAAGACATATACATTACATACAAAATATATCTGTATTTCATTAGGAATATAAACAAAGATGCTGGATACAGATACTGACAGATAAAGAAGTAGGAGAAGATAAACACAAAGACAAGGAGAAAGATAAAAGAACTTGGACGCGTTTCAGAAAGATACAAGACAGAAAAATTGATGGTTGAAAAGAAAAATAAAAGGGTGAAAAACAGTAGAATATGCTCTGTCTGGAACAAAATCCTCGAGTTGTCCCAACCATGAGAAGGGTAAGAGTGGAATGGGGCTAAGACATGATGATGATTATTCTCTGCCCCTCCATACTTCCTATCATCCATCTCTGCCTACTGTCAACCTCCCCTCCTTATTCTTCATTGTCCCTCCCTACCACCCTACCCCAATACTCTGCTCTACTCTACACAGCTCTATACTTCCCTCACACACACACACACACACACACACACACACACACACACACACACACACACACACACACACACACACACACACATCCACCTGCTTCTCCCACAGCCATTTCCTCGCCCCTCCCCCTCATCTCCCGAAACAGACTCTCCCTTTTTCCATCTCTCTCTCCCTTCCATCCTCACCACCCTCCTTCCCACCTAACCTCCCTTTCTTATGACCTTCCTTTTACTTCTTCAATCTCCTTACTATGATGGTGCAGTTTTTATTTATTCATTTATTTATTTTAA
The DNA here is from genome assembly GCF_032717465.1 of Coenobita brevimanus. Lineage (NCBI taxonomy): Eukaryota > Metazoa > Arthropoda > Malacostraca > Decapoda > Coenobitidae > Coenobita > Coenobita brevimanus. The sequence continues at coordinate 2,603,549 of NC_136979.1, forward strand.
TTTTTGGTACACCTAGTTATAATAATCAGCTAAGATAAAGCTACAGAGGCTTGGAGGGGTTAGTGAAAGCTAAATTTAACGTCATCTAGTCTCCCCTCAGCTGAATAAAATCGTCTGGAGATAACAAGAATATCGAGAAAATACACCACTGGACTGAAACTGTAAAGTGTCCTTCTCTTGCTGCTTTCCTTCCCTCCCTTCCTTCATCTTTACTTTCTTTTATCTTCATTCTATATTCTCTTCCTTGTCTTCCCTCCTTCCATCTACATCTAATCCTCCTCCTTTCCTACGTATCTGATTCTGTCCTTCTCTCTTATTTTCTCTCCATTCTCTCCATCCTGCCCTCACCTTTCACTCCCCTCTCTTGTCCTTCCCTCCTGACGTTTATTTTCCTCTCTCTCCCTGATTCCTCCTCTTCCTCTCTGCACCTCTTGTCTCCCTCCCATTGTTACTCTCTCTTTTTGTCTCTTCCTCTTTTTTCACCCTCTCCTCTTCTCTCCCTCTCTCCTCCCTCCCTCCCCCCTTCCATTTCTGTCCTGTCTCTCTTCTCTCTTTTTTTGCTTCCCTTCCTCATTCCATCTCTCTCTCTCTCTCTCTCTCTCTCTCTCTCTCTCTCTCTCTCTCTCTCTCTTTTTCTCTCACTCTTTCTCCCCCTCTCAGACTATTACTCTCTCGTCTTTCATTCTTTTTCCTCTCCATTCTTCTCTCTTCTCCCTCTTTCCTCTCTCTCCATTCCTTCACCCCTCTCTCCACTCTCCCTAGTCCCTCTGCCCTTCCCTTTTTCCTCACCTCCTCCCCAAGTCTATTCCTTTTCTTCTCTCTTTCTCCTCCTCTCCCTCCCATCTTCCCGCTTTCCTTTCTCCCCACTCTTCCTCCCGCATCTGCCTTTCCCATTTTCTCCTCTCCCAAGGCATTTCCCCTTCCATCTCTCACTCTCTCTCTCTCTCTCTTACGATTACTGTCTCCTCCGTATTATTCCCATATGTCACTCTCTCATCCATTGCTCTTTAATTTCGTCGTTCTCTTTTCACACATCTTTCTCATCTCCTCTGTCTCCCTCTACCTTCCCCTCCTCTCACTCTCCTCTATCTCTCTCACTGCTCCCTGCCTCCTCTCTCTTCTTCCCTCCCTTCCCCCCCCTCCCCCCCTGCAGCACCAAGAGATTCCACCACCACCATCACCACCACCAATATCATCACCATCACCACCACCACCACCAATATCATCACCATCACCACCACCACCACAACAATACCACCACCATCACCACAACAACCACTACCACCACCACGACCTCCACCACCACCACCACCACCTCCACCACATCGCCTCCAGTAATTTATGAAAATCACTCCCACCTCTGACGAACACCATACCTCCCTTCCTCCCTGACTCTCTCTCTCTCTCTCTCTTATCTTCCGTCTTCCCTTTCCACTTACTTTGTGTTTTTTCCTACCACCAAAACATCTATTTGTCTGTTGTTCTCTGTTCCTCAGTCTGCTTGAGAGAGAGAGAGAGAGAGAGAGAGAGAGAGAGAGATTTCTGGGTGTGGTTAATTTGATGATTTGGTTAGTGAAGTTCTGCAGGCTGGTTGGCTTTCTCCCATCTTATTTTTTCCTCGTTTTTGCTCCTCTCTCTCTCTCTCTCTCTCTCTCTCTCTCTCTCTCTCTCTCTCTCTCTCTAACACACACACACACACACACACACACACACACACACACACACACACACACACTTCTCCTCCACACACACAAACACTCCCTTCCCCCCCACACACTCACTCCCTACTCCACACACCCACCTCCTCACACACACACTCCCCCTGCCCATCACCAAGCACTCACACCCCATCATCTTTGGCTCTCTCCTCGATCCACGGAGCGAGAAATAGCCGCTCCAGTGATGTGCTAACGCTTCCTAATTCTCTCCACTCACTTTGCCAATGGACGGGGTTATGGTGCTACTTGCTCTACGCTTGGAATTAAAGCTATATCACTTTCTTTTTTTTTTTATGATTTTTTAGGTACAGTAGGATTTCATGGAGAGAGGTAATCATACTGTCTATCTCTCTTCTACTTCCCTCCCCCTCCCGTCTCTCTCTCTCTCTCTCTCTCTCTCTCTCTCTCTCTCTCTCTCCCTCTTTTTCTTTCTTAGGGGGATCATTTTTGTAAATTTTCAGCTTTTGTTTATTCCACTTTGCATGAGAAATAATAGAATGTAAATCAAACTCTTTCCATTTCTCTCCACACTGCCTTCCTTAAACAGCCGTTCATCTCATCCACATCGTATTTTCATCTACCTACACTGCAGTCCTCGCGTTTATCTATCCACGGAGAGAGAGAGAGAGAGAGAGAGAGAGAGAGAGAGTAATGAAAAGGTGAACAAATACCAACATCAGAACTATAAAAAACAGAGAGAGAGAGAGAGAGAGAGAGAGAGAAATAACGTCGGCTCAGGGGTGTGTGACGGGGTTAGGCCAAGCGTGACGCATAAATAACGCACCTGTGTAATAACGAGACGCAACTACGACGCATTAAATACCTTACCGCGACGTATGACCTTGCAACCGCGACGCACCGATTACGCACACTGACCCATCCTCCGCCTCCTTCTCCTCTCTCCCCTCATCTCCCCTCCTCTCCCCTTTCCCCCTCTTCTCCTACCCCTCTCACTCCCTCTTCCTCTCCCCTTTCCCTCTCTTTTTCTTACCCCTCCCCCTCCCTCATCCTCTCCTCTTCTCTCCCTATCTTCCTCTTTTCCCCTATTTTTTCGTCTTATTATCCATTCCTCTCCCTCTCCCCTCTCCCCTCTCCCCTACACTAGTCCCCCCTTCCATCTTCTCTCCCTTCCTCTATTCCCTTCCATCTTCCTCTCTCCCCCTCCCTTCTTTCCTCTCCCCCTTCCCCTCCTCCTGCCTTCTCCTTCTGTTCCTCCCTCCCTCCCTTTCTTCCCCACTGCTCCTTCCCCCTACCCTAGTCCTTCCCATAGCCCCCCCCCCTTTCCCCCCAAAAAAAAAGAAAAAAAAAAAGATCATGGCGAACAGAATCCACACCTCATCATTTTCCGTAAACTCTCTCTCTCTCTCTCTCTCTCTCTCTCTCTCTCTCTTTAAACCTTTCCGTACAATTACTTGATATTTTCTTAAACCTTTTATATATATCATTTTCTTAGACGTTTTTGATAAGTGTTGTTGCCTGCCAGAGAGAGAGAGAGAGAGAGAGAGAGAGAGAATGGGAAAAAGGTACTGAAAAAGTTTACATATAGAGAGAAAGAGAGAATAGGAGAGACAAAGAAATGAAAAGTTAAAGAGAGGGTGGAAGAAAGAGAGAAAGGAAAAGAGGAAGAAGAGAAGTGAGAGAAAGAAAAAGAAATACAGAAAGAAAGAAAAAGGCAAAGTGAGGACGAAAACGAGAGAGAGGATATGCAAGACAAAATGGAGAGAGAGAGAGAGAGACGAGATAAGCAAAAGAGTGTGTGACGTGTTTTTGTGAGGCTCGTTTACATACTCTCACTGAGGAGCTATGATTTTTGAGAGAGAGAGAGAGAGAGAGAGAGAGAGAGAGAGAGAGAGAGAGAGAGAGAGAGAAAATAAAAAAGCTTAAGTCAATTAGGAAGGTAGGTAAGAAAAAATAATAAACAAAGGCGAAGAAGAAACCAAAGATGAATATGGAAGATCTACAAGAGAGAGAGAGAGAGAGAGAGAGAGAGAGAGAGCTAGGAGGGTAGTGGGGGTTGCCAGCTAGTGTATTTCTGAGGACTACCAGTGGAGTAGGCAATTTATGTGTGTGGCCCTCGAGGGGAAGACTTGGTAATTATATGTTAAGTGGGCCTCCCCCCCCACCTCTCTCTTTCTCTCTCTCTCTCTCTCTCTCACACACACACACACACACACACACACACACACACACACACACACATTTCTCTCAGTTCGTCTTCCATTTTCTCCAACTACCCCATCTCCATCCCTCTTGCTATTTACCTTCTCTCTTACTACATCTCTCCCTCCTCTCTCTCTCTCTCTCTCTCTCTCTCTCTCTCTCTCTCCTCCACTCAGCACCGTACCTATATATTGTACTGTACACGTGGGAACAACTGAACACTTATGCCTGAACAATCCCAAGCCTTCTTTTTATAAATATTATTTTTGTAACAGGACGATTTTTTCCTTAAGATTACAAGAGATTTTTCGTAAGATCAATAAAATCGTCTTAGGGTAGAATGAATAATGGAAAAAAAATAATTGTAGTGAACAGGTTAATTCTTTCGTTATGATGGCTGGTTGATATTATTATTATTATTAATATTATTATTATTATCATTATTATTATTATTATTATTATTATTATTATTATTATAGTTGTTGTTGTTATTGTTATTGTTGTTGTTATTATTATTATTATTATTATTATTATTATTATTATTGTTGTTGTTGTTGTTGTTGTGGTTGTTGTTTTTATTATTATTACTACCATTACCACTACCACCACCACCACTACTACTACTACTACTACTACTACTACTACTACTTCTACTACTACTACTACTATTACTATTACTACTACTACTACTATAACTGTCATAGAATTTTCCTCATCATACGATAGACGCATTATTTTGAATGGGTTTTCACAGCCTGTAAACGTTTCCACAGCCAGTAAACGTTTTCACAGCCAGTAAACGTTTTCACTGCCTGTAAACGTTTCCACAGCCAGTAAACGTTTCCACAGCCAGTAAACGTTTCCACAGCCTGTAAACATTTCCACAGCCTGTAAACGTTTTCACAGCCAGTAAACGTTTCCACAGTCTGTAAACGTTTCCACAGCCAGTATACGTTTTCATAGCTAGTAAACGTTTCCACAGCCTGTAAACGTTTCCACAGCCTGTAAAGGTTCTCACAGCCAGTAAACATTTCAACAGCCTGTAAACGTTTCCACGGCCTGTTAACGTTTTCACAACCACGAGGACCCGTACGCTCGCTGGCTAAAGATGCTCCCTGACACCTCTTCCTTACCGGTTTATTTTTGCACATGCACACGAGGAGAGTGTATGTGAGTGAGGTGGAGGGGGGGAGAGGGAGGGGAAGGCCGAGGATGAGGTGGAGGGATGGAGTGGAGAGGTATATGAGAGAGGGGGTTGTGAGTTGGGAGCAGGATAGTGAAATGGCGGGGGACAGGGGGACGTGGAGGCAATTTGTTTGTAGCCACCCCGTAAGGGATTAAGGCGTCTGGCAATAGATGAATAGACAGACATTAATCATTACATAAAAATCATGCCATCTAGGTCCATATTGACGAAAGTTAGAAGAGGCACACGAAAGAATAAGTGTCCAGTCGCTAAAGAAGAGTCGCTACGGACACTCCAGCACCAAGTATTACCAGCCTAATTTACTGTTGAAAGCACTTGTGTGAAATTGTAGACCAGGTGAGCATCAATTAGCGACAGGTATGGTCTGGATGGAGGTATCAGGTTAGGGTCAGCTCTAAATGCCACACCCAGTACACCCCAGAGAGCCACAGTGTTGAAAATGATGGCTTTGATATGTGTTCCCTCAAACAGATATTCCCCTCACGTTGTATCTCAGCGTGACTGTTAGAAGCACTGTCGAATATTACTACTACTACTACTACTACTACTACTACTACTACCATATAAGTACTAGTAATGGTAGTAGTAGTAGTAGTAGTAGTAGAAGTATAACCTCTTAAGCACCAAATATAACCTTCCTACCAAAAGCAACGTAAAATGCACCAACACGGATGTAACATAATTCAATTTCTGCCAGATATATAAACATCGATGGTCCTGTTAGTGCCATGGAAGCCTCGCCATTGTTCAGGTTCCATTAGCACATAGAACAATTATATATTTTGATTGTACTATATATTTTTGTGGAAGTATGCATAAATAAATAAAAAGGACACGATTAGTAGCATTATTTTTACATTTAAGGTTAAACGAAATCTTCCTAGTTCCAATTTCTGCGTTTCTATAAAATTTCCTCTTGGCATTTCAGTCCTGCCCGGTGTTCCTTCTACCTATTTTCCTGTACGTCTGATTGTCCAAGCGTCTGGAGTATCTTGTAATGCAGTCTTCTTTTCAAACTCTTTTATTTCTTCATTTTTTGCAATTAAGTACTTTCCCTTTTAACATGAAATTGAGTCACACAGAAAAAAATCGTAAGGTCTGTGTGGTCTGTAAATCTACGTAACTCTCTCTCTCTCTCTCTCTCTCTCTCTCTCTCTCTCTCTCTCTCTCTCTACCACTTTTTCTCCTTTGTCCATGTCATCCCAGTTCTTACAAATTGTCCATTAAATCCTCCTAAATTACAGGGCAAAAAATACTGAGCCAGAAAGAGAGAGAAAGAGACAGAGAGTGTGTGAGAGGGAGAGAGAGAGAGAGAGAGAGAGAGAGAGAGAGAGAGAGAGAGAGAAAGAGAGAGAGAGAGAGAGAGA
>NC_136979.1:2615000-2617500 GCF_032717465.1 Coenobita brevimanus
GCTGATGATGATGATGATGATGATGATTCTAATACTAATGATGCTGATGACGCTGCTGCTGCTGCTGATGATGATGATGATGATACTAATACTAATGATGCTGGTAACGCTGATGATGATGATGATGATAATGATGATGATGATACTAATATTAATGATGTTGATGATGTTGCTGCTGCTGCTGCTGATGATGATGATGATGATGGCATACATTTTATCATGGGTACCTATCAAATTATTATATACAGATTAGGAAGGGCTTAAGTCCTGTGTGGGTTAGACTTTGTTCTTTGTAATTAAGACTCATATATCTCACTGATTATGGAGGCTCCCTAACACCTCTTCCTCACCGACTTATTTTAGGATACGGGTAGCTAATATCGTGTTCTGTGTTATTTGCGCCGAGTATGGTATTAAAATGATTTAAGTAACACAGAAGAGAACGGCAAAATGTAATAAGCAAAATAAATCGCTAAGAAAGAGGTGTTAGGGAGCTTCCTCAAATCCCACACGCCAATACAAATAAAAGAAAATTCGGTGTTCAGTTAGCAAAAAAAAAAAAAAAAAAAAAGAAGAAGAATAAACGAAGAATTTTAATATAAAGTTGGTGTTTTTTTCCCCTATGAATTTCCCATGAATTTTCCTATCAGTTTTCCTATGAATTTTCCCATGAAATTTCCTATTAATTTTCCAGTGATTCTTCCCTTGAATTTTCCAGTGAAATTTCCCCTGAATTTTCGTATAAAGATTCCTTTGCATTTTCCCACGAGTTTTCCCACGAATTTTCCTGTGAACTTTCCCATGGATTTTTCAATATATTTCCCTCTTATGAATTTTCCCAAGAATTGTCTTATTAAAAGGTTGTATTGAAGATGAGAATTTTCCCATCAATTTTCCTATAAATTTTCCTATGAATTTTCCTAAGAAGAGAGTAAGCTGGACACGCCCCCTGAACCCCAAGCAGGTCAGCCACGTGAACCCCTGCTGGTTGAGGTTCATTGGGTACTGAGCCTGCTAAATTTATCTTGTATTCTGTCTTTTTTTTGTGGATGGGAAAATAGAAGGCTTCCTTTGTGTGTAGGAGGGGAGGGAGAGGGAGGAAGAGGGAGGGGAGGGAGTATGTGGAAGGGGAGGAAAGATGGAGGGAGCATGTGGAAGGAGAGGGGAGGGAGAGGGAGGATATGTGTGGCAGAGGGGGAAAAGAAGGGAATGTGTGGATAGGGAGTGTGTGTGTGTGTGTGTGTGTGTGTGTGTGTGTGTGTGTGAGAGAGAGAGAGAGAGAGAGAGAGAGAGAGAGAGAGAGAAGAAAATAAAGTTAAAAAAAATATTAACTGCAGCTGCACTTTCATGTATTCACGTCATTCCATCACCACATTCTCGGTCTTCCTCTCCCCAGTCTCCCATCTTCGACTTGGATGACGAGGCCAGCGTAACGGTCCTGTGGCGGTCAGTGAGTCGCCACCGCTACCGAGACACCGAGCGACATGCAACCAGACTCCAGTTTCGCCCGACACGATCCGATACCCCGAAGCGAGACAATGAACCGCAAATCTGAAGCATCACGACCCGCACGCAATCCACCCACCCCAATCCTCCACTCCCAGCCATACAAAATTTTTTACACTTATACACTGCTGTCTCCTTCATACATTTACACATTTCACATTCTTTTCTTATACATCAGTCTTTTATACCCTGCTCTCCTATCCATCACTCTTTCATACACTGCATCTTTCATCGCGGGTAAGGATGGTGTCATGAAACTTAGATGGTTAGCCACTTCAGTGATATTTTCCACTTTGTACCTACTACCTTCAGACGATTTTGTTCAGCTAAGGAGTGACTTCAGGCTGGAGGGGTTAGGTACAGCCCTTCAAACCCTTTCACAGCCAAGAAATCCACTTAAAATCGTCCGGCGGTGAAAAAAGAAAATGCTAGGTGAAAAAAATGAGAGTATTAAAAATCATATCTCTTTTCTCTCTCTCCCACGTATGTATTCCCTCACTGTCAATGGGGTGTTGTAGTGTGTGTGTGTGTGTGTGTGTGTGTGTGTGTGTCTGTGTGTGTGTCTGTGTGTGTGTGTGTGCGCTTTAACTACGACAGGCTGGGACTAACGGGCCACCCTGCACACACATTACACTTTGGCCAGTCGTTAGAAAGCAAAGTATTGGCAATTATATGCATCAATGGAGGATATAATTGTGCTTTACTGGCTGTCCACCCCACCTACGTCATGCCTGGTGGGGTGGGGGAAGGAGTGGTGGGGGAGAGGGAAAGTGGGGAGGTGGGGAGAAGTGAGAGCAGAGAGTTATGAGGAAAGAAGTGGTGAGGGAGGGAATGGTGAAGGAGGGAAGGAGTGGTGATAGAGGCAGTCAATAAAAACAGAGTGGTGAGGAAGGGAGTTTCAGGGAGAGGGAGTGGTGAGGTAGGGAGGGAGTAGTGAGGGAGGGAGTGGTGAGGGAGGGAGGGAGTGGTGCTGTCTGATCCTGCACTAAAATCC
>NC_136979.1:2622500-2630000 GCF_032717465.1 Coenobita brevimanus
CACAGTCAGGGCTACAACTATCCTCTGTATCCACGCAGTACAAATTCGAACGTTCTTACTCCTGCCTACGAAGCGCTGAAGCAATTGATGTTTCTGGCGTGGTAGCTTGGCTTGTGTAAATGCGTGTATGTTTGTTCACCTCTTATTATTTCTTGCTTATATACACGCAGAATCAACGCTAAAACTTTTATTTCTGCTCAGAGTAATGCAGATTCAAATTTACTAACCCCTGCCTTGGACACACTGAAGAATTTAATGTTTTGAGGTGGCCACTCTGACCCACTTTTTCGTTTGCATTAGAGATTTCGTAACTTCATTTCCAAAGCGATTTATTTTGCACATTAGGTCTAACCATCCCTTAATATGTTATCGATGCAAACTGGGATGATGTTAAAAATAAAGATAGGATATAAATGAATAAATTAGGAAGGTGTAATATGCAAAATTAATTGCCAAGGGAAGAGGTGCTAAGACTCTCTCTCTCTCTCTCTCTCTCTCTCTCTCTCTCTCCGCTATATATATATATATATATATATATATATATATATATATATATATATATATATATATATATATATATATATATATGCGAGTCACGAGAACGTGCTATGGAAAGGCTGTATGACCATAGCATTGTCTTTTGCAATTGGGTTAAAAAAATACGCTGTAAAAGGACGCAGTTCTGGGCAGACATAAGGTGAAAGAACTATAGGCGAAATACAAGTGCCACCTACTTCATCCCTCGCCTCTCTGAAGCACAAGACAGGGTGTGTTAAGTATGCAGAGACCGCCTGCCCTTATGTACTGCTGTGATTATTTATAGGACAGGCATCACCGCTCCTCTGCCATCCTGGGAATACAAACTGGTGGCCCTTGAAGCTTACTGCCTTCCCTCCCCACCAAACGGCGTCGGAGGGCAAATGGAGAGGCTGGGTAGAGCTTTCACCACGCTACGTCTGTTTTCACCCGATGGAGCCGAGCCACTAACACCACCTGAACAGTATTACTCAAGATATGACTGCATGAAATTTGCTAAGCGTTAGTCATGAGATGGAAATAAGTCTCCTTGGTTACTAGTCAAAGCCCTCCAATTTGACAACTGCTCCCACATTACCTCTTAGCCAATGTTCGCGTGTTGCGGGGACGGGTCAGTCAAAGTCAACCCCCCCTTCCCCAGTCACTACCATCACACCAGTCCAGAAGGGGATATCCACAGATTATTTCCTTCATAGGCAGCAGGGGTAGGGGTAAGCAGAGGTAGGCAGGGGAAGTTGGACGGGGTAGAGGTAAGCAGAGGAAGTTAGAGGGGGTGGAGGTAGGCAGGGGAAGTTATAGGGGGTAGGGGTGAGCAAAGGTAGGCAGGGAAGTTAGAAGGAGTAGGGGTAGGTAAGGGTAGGCATCAGGAAGGAAGCTGGTTCGTCTCCAAGAAGGGGAGCGTGAAGATACGTGGCGCCACCTGCCGGAGCGTGGGAGCTGAAAAAGACTAGAACTTCACACAAATCCAAAATCAAATTAGAAATAAAGAGTACAGTACATCTATCACTCTATCTATTACCAGACGCCTTAATCCTGTAAGGGGTGGCCACAAATAAATCGCCCCCATGTCGCCCTGTCCCCTGCCATGTCACTGTCATACTCCCAGCTCACTCACCCTTCTCTCATATACCTCTCCACTCCATCCCTCCATCTCATCCTATTTCCATTAAATACTCACATATATGACTACCTTTTCGCAGGCACACAAACATGACAAAACAATTACATGTACAGGTGATTATATTTTACCTGTATCTTTGAGTGTGTTACATTAGGCAAATAAAAAAAGAAAAAATGAATGACAGCCGGCAAGAGACTCTCCTTAGACACTACTACAGGGTTTCATATCACTGCCAAACACTAATGCCAAGTCAGATTTGCAGTATGAGGAACCATCAGTGTAAGAACAAGAGCCACATCATATAACTATATCGAGAAGAGGAATATATGCCCGAGAAACGTATGTGAAATTTCAGGAGGTTAATCGAGCTTATTTTGACACAGATATGGGTCTAATTCTCAGCCTTTACGGAGCTGATTATACCCCTTTTATTCTTACTTGGCCTAAAATTGCCATCTCTCCGTCTTGAATGCTGACTTGTAGCAAGAGACTGACACGAGAACAGGGTGCCAGTCACAAAGAAGGGCTATGGAAGTAGAGCCATAACATTATCTTTTTCTGTTACAGACCTACATAGAATAAGCTTCAAAAGGACGAACATTTGGGCCAAGTTAAAGTAAAAACCGTATAGTAATGACACATACTGATAACCTTTCTTCCGTAAGGTTATCAGTTATCGCAGCTCTGTAATGGCTAAGAACGAAATCCATGTTGATATTTCATTTATTCCTCAAATTAGTACGAGAATTGCCTCCTTATTTTTCTCACACGTTCCCTAGGACATCCTTCATAGGTACTAACTGACCTTTGCAATGTAGGATGCAGACTAATCAGAGCTAACAACATCAACATCATCATCATCATCATCATCATCATCATCATCATTAATCATCATCATCATCATCATCAGCCCGTAACATTACACAGCCTCTCTCAAATGTTTCCCCTTACCTCAAATAATAACTAAATTCCTTCTATAAATCTCTATCAATTATTAGAGGCTTGCCATCCTCCTTGTAATTTAAGATTAAAGCCACTGAGTACGATTGCTTATTTTTTATTTCGTTCTCTCCCAGACGATTTTCTTCAGCCGAGACTTTTCACTGGAAGGATTAGATGCAGACTTGGGGTGGGATTTTTTAACATAAGATCAATCCCCTGGCATAACCGTGATTTTTATTTAGAGGAAGGGCAAGGAGAGTAAAGTGTAGAGTCACTCTTAGTCTCTACTTCCTCCTGCAGAAAAAAAAAAACTTAAGTAATGCTAGGGATTCGATCGTAAATTACCTTTGAGATTTTCACCTTTAATTAACCCCTTCCCTGCAAAATATCTCCTCTTACCTACATAGCAATCGTCTAATGGTAACAGGAATGGGAGAAAAATACGTTCTCGGGGTGAATGGGTTAATGGAGCCGTATAGAGCCGTAAAACCAACTCTGGCAACAACGCTCATGGGCGAGGTACTGAGGCCTGTCAACCCAGCTCTTTAATGTCACACTCCCGGATCTGCTCACTCTTTTCTATCTCATTCTGGATCTCCCACTCCCCACTAACACCAGCTTACCTTTATTTACGTCTGTCTATCTCTCTACCTGCTTAACTCCACCCACACCTGCCTGCCTGTTCCTACACCTGCCTATATCTACCTACACCTGCCTACCATTACCACACCTGCCTATCTGTTCCTACACCTGCGTACCCTTGCCTACCCTACCCATCTAACTTTCCCTGCCTACCCCTACCCTTTCTAACTTCAACTGCCTACCTTTGCCTACCCTTGCTTACTCCTACCCCCTCTTACTTCCCCTGTCTTCCCCTCCTTACCTCTGCCTACCTCTACCCCTTTAACTTAACCTGCCTACCCCTACCCCATTAACTTCCCCTGTCTACCCCTGCCTAGTGCCTTCATCTGCCTACCCATATCTACCCTCCTGACCCAAACACCCCACATCCATCTACCCTCGTCCACCCCTGTCACCCCTGCCCACCATCTCCAACATCCTGGATCCCGTCCTCCACCTCCATCTCCCTGCCTCTCCGATCTCCCTGTCCCTTGAGGCTGGGATTTGCACCGACACCATCCGGCTTTCTTTCTTTAGTTTATTCTTGCTGCTACCAGACGATTTTATTCAGCTGAAGGAAAGGCCTCTGAAGGGGTTAATGGAGGACGCATCTGACTTCCTTCCCCCCGGCGATTCGTTTTTTTTTTGTCACCTTATTTCTAGTCGTTATATCTTTTTGACTCCTCCATTACATTATATTTTTTTTAAGAACATAGGCACGGTTTTTCAGTTACTGGTTGGCATTCTCGTCAGCATCGGAGGCTCCATTGCACACCTTCCCCAGCGATTATTTATGGATATTTCACCTTAATATTCCCATCTTTGCCCACTGTATCTGTTAAGTACTGTTGCCGTTAGCAAACTTAAATGCACGATCAACGTTGCACCTATAGAAATAAACCGTTAAGGAAGAGTTGCAAGAAAACTCCTTTCCCGGTGAAAATTTGGGTCACTGTACTTTGCAGGAGGGGGGGGGGAATAACCACTGCATATATATATACTAACAAACATACACAGTTTCAGGTAAAAACTCTCAAGCTTGTCTTACCAATAATGTACCTTTTCATTTTTGAGGGTATTTTCTTTTTCATTAGTTTACAGTGTCTCCTCAGCATGAACGTCATTCAGAAATTCATTATCCTCAGTGACTCGGGGAAACACTGGAATTATGAAGAAAAAAAAGGTTGCAGTGTCTGGAAAAGCCCAGCCTGGCGTGGTCTTGCGGTTAACCCTTTCACTCCGAGGACTTACCTTTTTCCTTTCTTCTTGCTCTCTTCCATACGATATTCTCCCCTCCTCATTAACCCTTCAAATTGGATAGTTATTTGTAGTCTTAATTAACCCCTTCCTCACAATAGGACCTTCTTAAGCTTAATAATAAACCCTCTTAAGAAATAAAATAAAAATAATCGGACTGAAGGGGTTGGCATCAGATTTATTCAACTAATTTTTCCTTATTCTGTTCCTTTTTTTTTCTTTGCCTTTCTGTGTATTTCATCTTTTTCTATTTTCCTTTTTATTTTTTATTTCTTATCATCATATTTTCATTTATAAAGAAAAGAATCAAGGACCTCTCTCTCTCTCTCTCTCTCTCTCTCTCCTTCCATTTTTTCTTCCTCCTTCCCATATCAGTTTTAACTTCTCCCTCTTCCATCCCATAGTCTTCTCTCTCTCTCTCTCTCTCTCTCTCTCTCTCTCACACACACACACACACACACACACACACACACACACACACACACACACACACACACACACACACACACACACACACACACACACACACACAGGTAAGTAAAAGTCACAGGTGTTTTATAAGAAGTGTTTATTGGTGGGCAGGGCATCCCACAAAAAAAACAAGTGAGCGTGGGGGTGACCAGGTATGCTGTGGGGAGGATGGGGAATGGGTGAGGAAAGAAAATGGGGAAGATATTGAGAAGGAAAATTAATGGGGAAGGAAAATTAATGGGGAAGGAAAGATGGTGCGAAATGGGGATGGTAAATGAGGAAGGAAAGAAAATGGGGAAGGGAAGAATATGGGTAAGGGAAGAAAATGGGGAAGGAAAGATTTATGGGGAAGGAAAAAAAATGGGGAAGGAAGGAAAATGAGGAAGGAAAGATAATGGGTAAGGAAAGAAAATGGGGAAGGAAAGATTTATGGGGAAGGAAAGAAAATGGGGAAGGAAAGATAATGGGTAAGGGAAGAAAATGGGGATGGGAAGAATGGGGATGGAAAGATAATGGGTAAGGGAAGAAAATGGGGAGGGGAAGATAATGGGGAGGGAAAAATAATGGGGAGGGAAAAATAATGGGGAGGGAAAGATAATGGGGTTGGAAAGATAATGGGGTTGGAAAGATAATGGGGTTGGAAAGATAATGGGGAAGGAAAGAAAATGGGTAAGGGAAGAAAATGGGGAGGGGAAGATAATGGGGTGGAAAAATAATGGGGAGGGAAAGATAATGGGGAAGGAAAGATGGTGGGAAATGGGGAAGGAAGGAAAATGGGGAAGGAAACATAATTGGGAAGGAAAGAAAATGGGGAAGGAAGGAAAATATGGAAGGAAAAATAATCGGGAAGGAAGGAAGGAGAGAGAGGAGTAGGGACAGGGAGAATGGAGGGAAGGATAGAGGAGGGTGAAGTAGTGATGTGGGGAATAGGAGTAGGGAAGGAGATTAGGAATAGGTAAGGAAGGATACTGAGGAAGGATGTAGCGAAGGGGGGAGAGGAGTAAGAAAAGGGAGAGAGGAAGGTGGGATGGGGTAATAAATGGGGAAATAGGAGAGGAATGAGAATAGGAAAGTAATGGGTAAGAATTTGGGGAAAGAAGCAAGGAGAGGAGGGATTAGTATGGAAGGAAGAGAGGAGAAGAGAGGAAAGGTGAGGAAGTGAGGAAGGAGAAAGCAGGATTGAAGAGGAAGGGAGGGTAAAGGAGTGAGAAGGAAGGAGAAGGGTGTGAGAAACAAGGGTGAAGGAGTGAAGGAAGGGTGTGGGAAGGAAGAGGGAGGAATGAGTCAAGTGAGGGAGCAAGGAAGAAGGATTAGGGATAAGGTAAGTCAGGAATAAGGCAAGTAAAAGGGTATAAGTAAGAGTATAAGTAGGAATTAAAGCAGCATATGATATAAGTAGCAATAATCTGGTCTCCACAACAGTACCACCACAACACGTCAACAACAGAGCGTCTTAAAGAAGGTGAAAAGTCTTACATAATCCAGGACACACACTATGTACACACGCGGGGGGCGGGGGGGAGCAGGGGGGGGGCAGCTTGTGAAAAGATGGCTAGCTGATAATTACAAAAAGATAAGTAAACAAATGATGGCAAATTACAAGAGAAAAATAGTAACTGCAGAAATAATCATAAATAAACAGATTACATTGGTGATGATAACTGCAGCTTGTGAAATGATGGCTGGCAAATAATAAAAGATAATTGAAGTTTGTGAAATGATAGTTGAAATAGTAAATAAATAAATGAATAAATAAATAAATGATGCTATTAACCACAGTGCCACAAAAATTCACGACAATGAGAAATAAGTAAAAAAAAAAAAAACATGATAAAGAAGGCAAAGATATTACACAGCAATGACAATAATAATTTATAACAATGATAACAGATTGACATTAACAAGAACAGCAATGATAATAAGCAAAATAATGACAAGAGTTACAGCAAAATCATCATTATATTTAACATTGGACAAAATAATTACAGTATGACTCAAAATGACAACAATAGGCAATGTATTCAGCATTAATCAGTCTTTCCTAGTTGCATCAAAAATAAATAAATAGCAAAAATAATTGTGCAGTAATAACAGTCGTGATTTTACAATTTGTCATGATCACCGTAAGTACACAGTATCGTCAACATCCTGGCTGCAAATAATAATAATAATAATAATAATAATAATAAAATGTACAATCTCAGTCATAATCGTCATAAAAACACAATACAATCATTTCTAGCATGCCTGGCTGCACAACAATAATAATAATAATAATAATAATAATAATAAATCCACACAGAGATAAGCCATAGAGGAGAGACACACACACACGTCAAGAAGGGGAAGTGCTACTATAATCATAATCCATCAGTTCCCCCTTGCACGGAAGTTAACTAGACTCTATAATTATAAAGTGGGGACAGGGAGAAGTGTGTCACGCTTCAGGTGGCTATTCTTGGCCCAATTTTGAGTATATTATAAATTCTACGCCAACGCGGGTCCATATCTCAACCGCTTCGGAGTTACAGGCTATGGGCGAAAGTGCTCTC
>NC_136979.1:2635000-2640000 GCF_032717465.1 Coenobita brevimanus
AAAAGGCAGATTGAGAGAAAAATAAGGAGAGTGGAATAGAGGCTGTGGTATAGAGAAACTGAGTGGAGGAAAGACTGGGGAAAGAGAGTGGAAGAAGGGAGAGATGGAGAGTGAAGAAGGGAGGAAGGGAGAATGTGGGGAAGAGGAAGGGATTTTCTCAATGTCACTCCCACTTTAATTCTTCTCCCTTCTACCTAGCGTTTGAGGAATCTTATTCTGTTTGCCCTATAGTGACAGATAAAGTTTTTCCTATTCAAATTGTTCTCTCTACTGTCTTCGGTGTTCCTTATCACTCTTACCTTTTCTATATTGTTTTTTCCCTCTTTTATATATATGTACAAAATTGTCGCTCTAGTTCTCCTTTCCCTGTCTTTCTGAACTCTTCTCGTTTTAAGTTAAATGATGATGAAAAACAGAAAAGTGACAGCAAGCAACCTAAAAAGTCACAGATAAAGTTAAAGACTGAAAGAAGGGAAGCCAAGAAGAGAAAAGGGTTGGGGTGGGGGAGGGGAGGGACGGGGGGGCATATGGGGGGACCTTTCCAGTTTCTCGAAAAAAATCTCCCCTCCTCTGGCTGTCCACCAAGTCTCAGTATTTACAAGACCCTCTCAAATTGCCTTGTCGGGGCGCTGGCGGGGTGGGGGGCGCTTTCCATCCATTGTTTTTTATTCTCTTTGAAAACCTGAGTATAAAACCTGAAACTTCTCTCTTCTCTGAGTCGCCCGAATCCTTTTAGTTATATTTATAGCTATGGTTTTTCTTCTTCCACCCCGAAGGTCTTTGTCTCGGTTTTATCGTGTATTATTATTATTATTTTATACATATATTTAGGACTGGGGGGCGGGTCGCAGGTTTGTCGCATCAACCTTGACGCCGCCACAACACTTATGGACTAAACGACACACACGCACACGCACGCACTCACACACACACCCACACACGCACACACTTGGATATGTTAAAGAAGTCAAGCCACCTGGACCGACCTAAGAGGGCTGGGTAGGGGGGAGAATATGTACTTGCACCTTGTTACAGGGAGGGTGGGAAATAGACGTTGTGTTGCATATTAAGGTTTCCAAGTGCATAACACCGAAGAGGAATGTGAGACAGACATTAAGTTTCCAATGTCTTTTTTTTTATAGTTCGAGTGAGCGTTCTTAGGACCGCCTGAAAAAATGTTCGCTCTCGTTCATCAATACTACACCTGTCAGAGGATCGAACCTGACCCCCTCCTGATGTATACAGGTCAAAAAAACTGTCCTTCGTTTAGCACTGTTTCAGCTACGATCAGCGTGATGTGGATTTTGTGCGCAGGATGGGGCGACCACTACACTCCTACGACCTCTTCTCTGTCTCACTCTCGCTGCCTTCAGACCATTTTATCAAGCTGAGGAGACACTTTTTGAGGACTGGAAGGGTTAGATATAGCCTTGATTAACCCCTCCACTACCAGGGGACTCGCTGAACCTGATTAAATACGTCTGGAGATGGCAAGAAGGAACTAAAGTCGCAGGTCATGGGTGTGTAGGGTTAATTTAGGTTGTGCGCAATGTCGTCCACATTGTGTTGTCGCACCGCCCCGGCACCGACCCGCCTGTGAGTCGGTGGGGCAGACGGCGATGAGCAGCACCTTGGTGAAGTTAGGGAGGCGCTGGGACGCGGGGGGCGGTGTTCCCCTCAGGATCCCCACGCACCTCCCCGGCAGTGAGTCAGCTGGTGCCGCCCTCCCCCCTCCCTCACACCCGGCACCCCAAGCCAGGTGCCTCTGTGCTCCTCATGCTCCACATAATATTCTTTCCTCCAACTGGACTTCCTCCTGTTGAGCCTCCAGTCTCCTGCTGTCCCTCTACTTCCTGCTGGCGGTGCTCCTGGCTTGACACAACCAGCACGCGGCACGTGGTGGTCGTCACACCACGTGCGGCACCACCTTGAACCCGTAGTCATCATCAGCGGCTGCCGCCATGGCCGCACAGCTGACACCTGCTGCTGCTGTCGCTGTCGTAACTGCTGCTCCCACCCCTGCCTGCTGCTCCTGCTGAACATCGTTCTGGTACTCCTGTTGCAGCGAGGCTGAAATGCAGCGTCGGTGGTCACGGTCCCTGAAGATGGAGTACAGGTTGCTCCTTTGCTTTGGCTTGTTGGTGGTAGGCTTCAGTGTGGCAATCTCCGCCCCTTCCTGCTCTCCTTTCGCCTGCTGTTGCTGTTGCTGTTGTTGCTGCACTTGTTTCTGATGGGATGGCGAGTCTGGGTCAGCAGTGGGTGGGGAAGTGATGGTATGGGCAGGGGGCGATGAAGGTTGTGGTGAGGTGGGACTGGGCTGCCCCGCCTTGAGTGGCCTGGGTGGTTTGGGTGGTGGGGTGGGCCTAGGGCGGGCCTGGCTCTGCTGTGGCGGCTGCGTGGGCTGCGGCGGCGGGGGTTGAGAGTCTGGTGGCGACGGCTGGTGCGGTGGTGGCGGCGGCGGAAGGGGCGGGGCTGGGTGTTGCTGCGGGGGCTGAAAACTTTGTACTTCTGGTGGCTGCCGGCGCTGTGGTGGCAGGGGCTGAGGAGGCCGTGAGAACTGTGGCCGCGACGACTGTTGTGCTTTCTTCTGCTGTTGTTGTGACTGTTGCTGTTGCTGCTGCTGCACGACACCAGCGCTCCTGAAGAGGTGTGGGGGCCTGGCGGGAAGGGGCGGGGGCAGGTGCTGGCGTGGGCGGGGACAAGAGGCGGCCTGGTAGATTATCTCCTCGTACAGGTGGTAGTCGCAGGCACTGTCGTAGGAGCTCTCAGAAGCCCCGTCCTCCACGTCCCTCCGCCGCCCGTCATGTTGGTAGCTGTGGCGCCGCTGGTCGCTCCAGGCTGCAGCTGCGTCCTGCTGGAGGCTGTGCCGGCGGGGGTCACAGCAGAAGGTGACGTCATGCAGGTAACTAAGGCGCCTGGGGTCCGGTGCTGGGGAGTCGTGGAGGCTGTGTCGGCGGGGGTCGCAGCAGAAGGGCGTGTGGTGGTGGAGGTAGCTCAGCCGCCTGGGGTCAGCAGGGGAGGCATCCTGGAGGTAACTATGCCGCCTGGGGTCACAGGAGGAAGTGGAGGCGTGGAGCAGCAGTGGGTGGAGGTGGGGGGAGGGGTCGGCCTCACGCGCGCCGCTGGAGGGGCTGTGGTCGTCTCGTGGCGACGGCGGTGGGGGCGCGGCGCCGGTGGTGGGGCGGGGGGTGGCGTGGTGGCGGCCCTGGGAGCAGGCGGGAGGGCAAGGTGGCGCGCCGCTCCCTCCCGCCCTGTCACTGGCCCAGCAGCAGCCCGTCACCACCGCTCTCCTCTCTGCTGGAAGACAAAACACAAAGGTAAGTCGGGGCGGATCTAGCACAATAAAAAGAGGAATTCAATATGTTTTTACCTAATATGAAGCCACATCACTAGATTAAAACCATACCATTAGGAACAGGAAGACATACGCTGCTTATCATCATCATATTCATCATAATCCTGTTTCCCAAGACCTACACAGAACTGGAAGGATTCAGGAACACGAAAAGGGAAATAAGAATGCGGGAGAACTATCAACTGAGTATCCAGTAATTCCTTTCTAATAATTTTTGCCTGCTGGTTTTTTTTCTTAGTTGTCTGTACTAAAAAAAAAAAAAAAAGAAGAGTTTTCCCTCTTCTGGAAGCCTAGAAATAGTTATGGCACAGCTCAGAAAAAGGAGGACGGGGTGGGGGGGGTCTGGAATTATCGACTTGTATTTTTTTTTCCTTCTTGTGTTGCAGTTCACGTTCCTTAAGTAATCCTTTTGTTTCACACACAACCATAACTTCTATCATTTCTTCTTAAGTCTCCCCCACTCTCTCCTCACCCCTTCGATGGGAAAAAAGAAGGTGATGATGATGATGATGATGATTATGCAGCTCACGTATCTCGCAAATAATCCTGATGGCTCTCACAAAACAATATATTTTTTTTTCTGAACCTCGCCTTTATTTTCCTCTCACTTTATTCAGCCTTCCCTGTCTCTGTGCTTCACTTACAACCTTTCTCACTCTCCTTCATCCACTCTTCTTCACTCTACATCACTCTAACTACTCATACTCCTCACACAGCAGCTTCTTTACATGTCTCCCTCATTCAACTCACTCATTTATTTTTATTTTTGCTGCTGCTATACGTCTTTATTATAGAAAAACCCCTTCAGGCTGAAAATTCTCAAAGGCTGAATAAAATCTTCTGTACATAGCAAAGAATGAAATAAAGAACCATCATCACCATCATCATCATCATCATCATCATTACCACTCTTATCATTCTACACACCTACGGACTGGATTAGGTAGGGCCCAGATAAGAAGGAAAGGGAGAGCACGATAAGGGGAGACCAATGAAGAGCATAACTAGTAAAGTGGGCAGGACACTCATTCACACACCAATCTAGCCCCTGGAATCCTATCTCCATCTTACAGACCAAACAACGTGAACATATATGAGGGATTTTTTTTTTTATCTCCCTCTCAGTACGTCACGTCGAATTAATCCACATACTACCAAGCTAAAAAATAAATAAATAAAAATAAAAGAGAGGGTAACTAGTCTAAAGAGGCTCTATACTCCACTCATATTCCTCCACCTCCAGCTCTACGCTCTAATCTCCCTCTACACGGCCTGGGGAAGGGATGAGAGCACAGGCGAGGCAGGGAATTAAGATGAGAGACCTGGGTTGTGGTACAGAGGCAGATGATGGATTGGTGGGAGGGGTAGGGGCCAGGGTGAGGGGTGGGCAAGGGTGAGGACTGGGATAGGGGCCAGGGTGAGCTAGGGTGAGGGCTAGGGTCTGAGCAAAGGAGAGTTTTGGGCTTTGAGCGGCTATAGTGAGGGTCTGGCTAATGTGGAGATTGGGCTATGAGTGGGGGGCTGGAAAAATGATATGGCTGTGAGCTACGGTAAGGAAATGGTTGTGAGGAAGAGAGAGATTTAGCTAGAAGGAAGAGAGAGATTTAGCTAGGAGGTAGGGAGAAAGTGGGTAAAAGTTGACTAT
>NC_136979.1:2645000-2665000 GCF_032717465.1 Coenobita brevimanus
GGGTTGGGTTGGGTGGGGTTGGGGTGGGGTGGGTGGGGAGATAGAAAAGGAAAAGGGGAGCGGGGGGACAAAACAACCACCCAAGCCTACCTGTTTACTGTTCCTGCGTCGGCGGGCATAAGAGAGAGGGAGAAAGAGAGGGATTAGACTAGGCTGTGAGGGTCAAGATACAATGGGTCAGAGGGAAGAAAATATGTTAGTGATTACATTAAAGGTATTACAAGTAGCGATTACATTACAGGTATTACAAGTATCACTGTACTCTTACCATAAAAGTTACAGCAGAGGAAGTACAAATATTAGCGATTACATTAAAGCATTACAAATATTAATGTACTATGACCATTACAAGTTAGTGAATGAAAGAGGAGTACATGAGTCAGTGATTACATTAGTCGTTACACTTATCAATGTACTCTTTACCACTACAACTATTACAGCTATTATTACTACCACTACCGCTATTACTATCATTATTCAAGGCAGGGGGAGCTGTTATCCTGGGCATCTGTAATGGAATATAATTTGTTAGTAAGATTAAGGCAAACATGAGGTGCCGTGAACAAATAGTGGTTACATGCAGGGTGGAATAAGAATGAGTGAGAGAGAGAGAGAAAGAGAGAGAGAGAGAGAGAGAGAGAGAGATGCATCGTGTGTACGTTACATAAAACCCTCTTATCATATACGTATTCATATTAACCCTTTCAGTACCTTAGTTTATATGCAGGCTAAGAGAAGATCATGCTGAGAGAGAGAGAGAGAGAGAGAGAGAGAGAGAGAGAATCCTAGCAATCTCAGATCCTTCTATTATTGAATTTACATTTATTCTAATTAAACTTAAACTAACACCAAACGATTTAGTTCTTCGAGTGAAAATCTAACTCTCAAAGAATACAAAATTATTCTCTGCTATCAGTATACCTAGGAATTTTATTTAGAGAAGCAGCAGGGGGGTTAGCTAAATCGAAAACAAACAATCAAACAGTCAATGAATATATGTCTCCCCAGAAAAATAAATCTCTGAATATAGCCAAAAAGAATCAGAATAAATTTACTGTGGACATTTAACACGATCTTCTCATCACACATACAGGTGAGAAATAAATACCTGTGGATTAAGAGGATCACCTGCCCTGCTTCTCATCAGACAATCAGGTGACGAAATAGAATCAGAGTTAATTACAATGCACA
Organism: Coenobita brevimanus; assembly: GCF_032717465.1. NCBI lineage: Eukaryota > Metazoa > Arthropoda > Malacostraca > Decapoda > Coenobitidae > Coenobita > Coenobita brevimanus. The sequence goes on from NC_136979.1 coordinate 2,646,192, forward strand.
ACAGCATGCAATCAAACTGCTCATCTCATCAGCCATGCAGAACCACACACCCCACTCGTCCTTCCACGCCCAATGATGGTACAGAAGTATAGCAGTTACAGAATATACATCATTAAATAACTAGATGAATACATAAATAAATCCATTCATATCTAATCACTATGCATCACACACCGCAATCAAACTCTTTTTCATCTCATCAGTCATGCAAGCGAACCACGCACCCTAATTCTCCTTCCACGCACCCCAGTCCTCTTCCACGCACCCCAATCCTCCTTCCATGTACCCCAATCCTCCTTCCACGCACTCCAGTCCTCTTCCACGCACACCAATCCTCCTTCCACGCACAGCAAACCTAATCCACGCACCCCAATGCTCCTCCACGCACCCTAGTCTTCTTCCATGCACTCCAGTCCTCTTCCACGCACCTAATCTTCCTTCCACGCACCCCAGTCCTCTTCCAGGTACCCAATCCTCCTTCCACGCACTCCAGTCCTCTTCCACGCACCCCAATCTTCCGTTCACACACCCAGTTCTTTTCCACGCACCTCAATCCTCCTTCCACGCACCCCAATCCTCTTCCACGCATCGCAATCTTCCTTTCATGCACCCAAATCCTCCTTCCATGCACCCCAATCTTCCTTCCACGCACGCCCCTCGCACCTCCATTCGTAAACAACGCACTTCAGACCCTCACACACTCACACTCGCCCCTCGTAAAGTGCAGGTAGGCCCGTGAGATTTGTTTCGTGTTCAGTACCTGTGGAATATTAATTAAGTGGAGGTGGAGGAAGTGGAGGTGGAGGAGGTGGAGGAGATGGAGGTGGTGGACTTCTAACCCGGAATAAATGATGGATATTCTGTTTATTGCGATGGTTTCTCTCTCTGGCTCTGTCTCTGTCTGTCTGTCTGTCTGTCTGTCTGTCTCTCTCTCTCTCTCTCTCTCTCTCTCTCTCTCTCTTTTATTCTGGTTGCATCTTCTCTGCCTCGCCTCTCCATCTTTACACACACACACACACACACACACACACACACACACACACACACACACACACAGTAAGAACCCCCATTTAAACCCCCTCACGTTCAACCATAACACATCAGTAAATCGTGTTTTAATAGAGCTGGGCCACGATTCCAACCCCCCCTCTCCCTCTCCCCCTCTCTCCCCCCTCCCCTCGTCTTCCCCCTGCTTTCCTTTCTTCTCCCCTTCCCCATCCTTCCCCTCCTTGTCCTCTCCCTCCTTCCCCTCCATTTCCCTTCCCTTTCTCCTACCTCCTCCTTACCTCTTCCACCCTTCCCTCCTTCTCCCCTAACCTTTCTCCTCCCTCCATCCATCCCTTCCTTCTCCCCTCCCCCTCTCCCCCCTTCTCCCTCTCCCCCTCTCCTTCTCCCCTCCCTTTCTCTCTCTCTCTCTCTCTCTCTCTCTCTCTCTCTCTCTCTCTCTCTCTCTCTCACCGGTCAGACTCTAAGGTAAAGTTTGTTAGCCCCTTTGTTCCTGTTTATCCAGCAGTAAAATTTGGGACCTGCATCGTACATTGAACAAGCTACTTCGGGTCGTATTCTAAGGGAAAATTGGGTCTTAGAAAAATTGAGAGTCTGCCTGAATGACCTTCGTGCAGTTGATAGGCATTTGCAAGTCCTCTTATTCTTGTTTTTTTTTTTTTATCTTTCTTCTTCTTCTTCTTCACCATCACATTTATCATCTTTATCTTCTTCATCAACACCATCATCATCATCATCATCTTCTTCCTCTTTCCTTCTCTCCCCTCCACATCCTCCCCTTCTCGCTCCCCCCCTCTTGACCCCATTCCCCCCGTCATCACAATCAACATCATCATCATCATAATCTTCGTCATCCTCGTCATCATCGTCTTTTTCTTCTTCCTCCTCCCTTCCCTCCCCTCCACAACATCCTCCCCTTCCCGTTCTCTTCCCCCTCCTCCCCTGCTCCCATCCCCTGTCATCACCATCATCATCATTTTCTTCTTCCTCTCCCCTTCTCTCCCCCCTCCCTTCCCTCCTCTCCCACCCTTACCCACCACACTCCCCCCTCCCTTCTCCCGTCCCCTCTTTTCCCTCTTCTCCCACCCTCACCCTCCACACCCCCTTCCCTTCTCCCTTCCCTTCCCCCATCCCCCCATCAATACAGACATTCCCTGGCAGCTCACGAACCCAATCTAATGAACCACTTGAGCCTCATCTGTGTCCTCACCCTACCCTGCCATGAGCTGGGTCGGGGTTCACAAACTTGCGATTAATTACCCTCTTCTAATGGGATATGGCCAATTAGGGTTTAAATCCAAGGAGTGGTTTATTACTGCTCGCAACTGAATCGGCAGAGAGGTGGCCTGCAATCCTAATGGGCCCAGGTTCGAATCCCGGTTGGAGCAGGGAACAGTTTAAGGGTTTGAATTTCATTGAGGAACACTACTGATATACCAGAAGACCCGCCGACATATCGTAAAAATACCCCCGCTAATACCAATACGCCAGCCCTGTATGAGACAGCCCTAGCATGTACTCAATATGGACGGTGGGTATAAACGCTGAAGTGGTGACATGTGGAGGTTGTATGGAATGAAGGAGGACTACACATTAAAAAAGAAGAAGAAGAAGAAGAAGAAGAGACATAGGCGGTTTCTTCTACTTCTTCGTGCCAAAAAAACAGTAACACTTGATAATTTTTGTTCAGTGCATACTATTTTCCTTTCTCTCTCTCTCTCTCTCTCTCTCTCTCTCTCTCTCTCTCTTTTTCTCTCTCTCTCTCTCTCTCTCTCTCTTTCAGACTGAGCAAGGCGAAGGATAATTCTATATTCTACTTGTCCTTCCCATAAAACCAATTACAGTTGCGATTGAAAGTTTGTCGTAAATTAATTAGTGAACCTGACCCCTGTTTTACAATTGCCTGGCTTCTTAATTGCCTTGTTCTGCACTGTCCTTGTTCTGTAATTGCCTTGTTCTGTATTGTCCTGCCCTGTTTATCATTGCCTTTTCATGCCCTGCTTTGCTACTATCCTTTTCTGTCTTCTTCTATGCTCTGTTCTGTTCATCAGTGCCTTGCCTAGTTCTTGTTTTACTCCATGATATTGTAACCTGTTCTTTTATTCCTTGCCTTTGCCCTGTTTACTCTTTTGTTTTGATATGCCCTCCACTGTCCTTCACTTCTTTGTCTTTTCCTTGCCCTGATCTTGTTTAATGCCTTGATATCCTTCGCTATTCATCATTGCCTTCCCTACCTCTTGTCTTCATCTGTAATATCTTCTCCCATATTCACCAGCTTCTTGTCTACGTCTTGTCTCGTTCTGCTGTGTCTTGCCCTCCTCACCAATGCCCTCCTTTCCTCTAGTCTTCGTCTGCAGTTCTCTATCCTGTTCATTAGTGCCTTATCAAGCTTGTCTTCCTTGTAATGTCCTCTCCCCTGTTCACCAATGTCTCCCCCTCTACACTAATCTCCTGCCTTGTTCATATACTCCCTTCCCTCTTCTTGCCTTGTTCAGCGATGCAAGAGCTTTAAAAATCCAAGGTGATTAGTGCCAGCAGCGACTGGAATCCTGCTGCTCAACCACAAGATATCAGGGATGCGTGGGAAATACTTTAGATTCTCAGCAAAACGGTAAAATTATGGTACCAGTGTGTAGTAGACGGTATGCAAAAATTATCAGACTCAAATGATGGAACTGTCACATTAAAAAATATAATAAACAAACACCCCAATTAACAAAAGTACCGGGTCATTAGGAATAAAAATAATGAAGATAAGAATTTCATCATTCGTAGTAAAGCTTAAAAAAATAAAGAAGTTAATCCATTAATCAGTCTTGTTCCCTTCAGCCAGAGGATATAAAGTCAAAGAAACAACTATCTTCCTTGTCTCGTCTGAAGGAAATTTACAACGGACGAAGTACAGTGAAAACCCAAGTCTCTACCAGTGTGTGTTTCAGATGGTTCGATTTTTCTCCTATGTATTCGTCAGGCTTTGGGAAGATACTTGAGTCTCTGTCCGTATTCTGCGTTTTCTTCAGGCTAGCGATCTTGAATATGGTTCTCTGTTATCTTGTTTTTGTTTTTGCTTGGAGGGAACAATTTTACGGGCTTCTGGCCTTGGGTTCCTTCTTCCTTACATTAAAAAAACGGTAAATAAATCCATCCAACGATTTTATTCAAGTCTTGTACCGACGGACATGATCGTGGGAATATCCAACCTCTCCAGTTCGAAAAAATCTCACCTATATAAGATTAAAATGGCTGGCTAGAACTGACAACAACAAAAAAATAACTTCTAGATATAAGGAGTTGTTTCGAGGGAAGTTAATATCCTTTCCTCCCTCCCTCCCTCCCTCCCTCTCTCTCCACCTTCTAACCTCACGTGATGCATCTCTCCCCAACCCCTCCCAACCCCCCCCTTCCCACCTCCAAATACAGGCGTCCTCCAGGTCTGAGCACAATGGGGGAGGGTTCAAGTGGGTTTCTTTCTTCTCGTGACTCATCCAGACCATCAAAAGAATCGAACCCAAACATGGAAAAAAAATCACCGAATCTGCTATATCACCTTTTTCTCTCTCTTTTTTTTTTTTTAACTCTTTTGGACTTCCTCGGTGCATTTATTCCCCCAACCACTTCACTACGATGAGGTACTTAAATGGATGTCAGTACGAGGTTAGGACTAGGAAAATATAGCTAAGAAAAACCAAAAATAAAAAATGGGGAAAGTGAACGACAGGAAAACTAGAAACTATTATTTTATTTTATTTTTGCTGTCTTTTAATTTTCCTATTTTATCATTTTTTTCCTAGTCTTTTATCAACTTAGTTCTGACACCATTGTACTTTATTCCTTTATCTATCTATCTATCTACCTATCTATCTATCTATCTATCTATCTATCTATCTAATAGTGTATCTTCTTTCAGTTCTTTTTCTTGCCATCTCCAGACGATCCCACTCATCTTAGGAGACTTAGAACTAGAGGGGTTAGATAGGGTTAGAGACGGCCTTCAACCTTTTCACCCCGAGAGCTATTTCCTAAGCAAAAAAATCGTCTAGTACCAGTAAGAGTAACCTAAAAATGCATCGTCGGTCTGAAGGGGTTTATTTCCTTAGCTGTCTAGTACTATTTCTCAGTTTACTTCACTGCCTCGTTCTGTTCCGCTGATTATCCTTTTCTGCAATTTCTGATCTGTTCTGCAATTGTTCTGAACTGTTATGCAATGTACTGTAATGTTCTTCAATGTCCAATCTTGTCGTGAAGTGTTCTGTCCTGTTCTGCAATATTCTGTCCTGTTCTGCAATATCCTGTTCTGCAATGTTCTGTCCTATTGTGCAATAATATGTCCTGTTCTGCAATATTGTCCTGTTCTGCAATATTGTCCTGTTCTGCAATATTGTCTTGTTCTGCAATATTGTCCTGTTCTGCAATATCGTCGTGTTCTGCAATATTGTCCTGTTCCGCAATATCCTGTTCTGCAATATTGTCCTGTTCTGCAATATTGTCCTGTTCTGCAATATCCTGTTCTGCAATTTCCTTCCCTCTTCCTCAGTGCCTTGTTATGTATTCCCAAAAATACTGCCCTGAACTACAATCACTGACCTGTTTTGCAAAGCCTCTCTCTCTCTCTCTCTCTCTCTCTCTCTCTGGCCAACCTTATCGAGTATTCCCCCCCCCCTCGCTGTGTGACCTTGTGCGACCTTACTGTTCTTTCTCCTCCCTTTAGAGTTCCTTATATTCCCTTGACCTACCCTTTGTTTGGATTAGAATTATAAATTACATTACAAGGCGATTAAATTAACCTTAGAAATTACGTAACACCGAGACGCGTTTGATTTATTCTGAGAGTTTGAAATATTCTTTGGAAATATTCGTAAATGATGGCGTGTTTTTTTTTATATATAATTATTTCCGCCGTCAAACTATTTTTTTTTTCTTTTAAGGAAGACTCGTACTGAAAGGGTTAATGAAGGTATAATATGAAAATTCGATTAACCACTGAAATATAACAACAAAATATAGTTATGGATGAAGGCACACACACACACACACACACACACACAGTTTTAGATGGCTAGGCAGGTAGACAGACGGATAGACCGAGAAAGATAAAGAGATGGGTAGACAGAAACAAGGAAACAGGCAGATAGATAAACATATAGATAAAAAAATAGATTGATAGACAGATAGATACAGAAAAAAAGAAACATAGATAGATAGACAGATAGATAGATACCGTAGATAGATAGATAGACAGATAGATAGACAGAAAGAAAAATAGATTATAGGGAAAGGTGATCGTAATGAGAAGGCATCAAGATAGATTCACTGCCCATTTACTCTTGAACGAATATTAAAGAAACAGAACTGAATTACTGGAGAAAAAAAAAACATGAAAAGGCGAACTCCAAAAGGCTTATCTGATATTTACTCTTAAAGGAAAAAAATAAAACAAACAAATGAAGGAGGAAATTCGATCAAATGTTATTCTTCGCGTGAAAAAGTGCGTTGTCGTGTGTGTGTGTGTGTGTGTGTGTGTGAGAGAGAGAGAGAGAGAGAGAGAGACGCTTCGCCACCCAAGCATACAGATAAAACACTGATAAGGGTCGAGCAAATAGGAGAGAGAGAGAGAGAGAGAGAGAGAGAGAGAGAGAGAGAGAGAGAGAAATAACACTCTCCCTGAAAATAAACCTAATTTTTTACTTCTTAAAAATTTGCCCCTCTTCTGCTTGTGTGTGTGTGTGTGTGTGTGTGTGTGTGTGTGTGTGTGTGTGTGTGTGTGTGTGTGTGTGTGTGTGTGTGTGTGTGTGTGTCTATGAACATGTGCGTGTGTGTGCATATGAGTCTACATATTATACTTATAAGTATGTATGAGCCTCTATGTGTGTGCATCTGCATGTGTGCGAATACAAAACTGTGCAAGTGTGTGTGCACATGCATATGAATGTAACAGCACTGCATATATGTGCGTGTGTGTGCGTGCCTCCGCTGGTGCTTGTACGTGTATGAATGTGCACGTGTGTGGCGGAGTTTTATTTATGTGTATGTCTTGGGGTGTGGAGGGTGAGGGCGTATGGAGCAGGGTTAGGAGGGGTCAAAGGCAGGGCCATATTTGCAAAACTTTCGTCAACATTAGTTTTGTATAATATCTTTTGTATAATATTTTTCTCTGTAATATCTTTTTTCTATAATATATTTCTGTATAATATCTTTTTCATATACTGTTGTCTTCATTCATACCTCTACCATGCACCTCACACCCAAGCTTGAGTGAATATATTTAAGCTTAATTTCGGTGGATGGCTATTGTATTGTCCCTGCATCTTTCATGATTTCCTTCCTTCTCATTTTCATCTCTCTTCCAAACACTTTTCAAATTGGTGTCATTCTTTTTCATTTCTACATCATATCGCTTCAGACTTGGCACAATTTTTCTTTTCATAACCTCAGGCGCTTTAAGATGAAGAAGGAGGAAGAACAGGAGGAGGAGGAGGAAGAGGAGAAAAACAAAAAAGCAGAAAAAACGAGGAGGGAGAAATAGTAATAGTAATAATAATAATAATAATAATAATAATAATGATAGTAATAAAAGAAAATGGCCAAGTTTAAGGATATTTTTTTCTCCTTTCCACTCTAACTTTTTTTCTGATGGTAAATTCTGCAGCTTCTTCAAGACGTTTACACTTTAATTCATTTCGCTTGAGATTTCCCGTTCCTGGCCTGGCTTTCTCGCTCCCATCCTCCTCCGTCCTCACGTTCTCTCCTTCCTCTCTCCCCTTCCGTTCTTGTTTTTAGCTACGCCTCTCTCTCTCTCTCTCTCTCTCTCTCTCTCTCTCTCTCTCTCTCAAATGTATCGCTAAGCATTTTCTCTTTAAGAATTAATGGGTAAAAATCCTCACGTTGTCTTCTCCTTACCCATCCATCCTTCTAAATCCATCCTCCTCTCCATCCATCCTCCTATCCTCCCTCCTGTTTTCCTCCCATCTTCCCCACTATCCTCCTCCCATTTTCCTCCACCTACTTGCCTTCTCTCCCTCCATCTTCCTCCCCATCCACTCTTCCCTTCCATCCACCTCACCTATCCAACCATCCTCCTTTCTTCCCAGCTTCCTACTTACCCATTATCCTTCTCTCCCATACAGCATCCCCCCTTCCTATCCTTTCTCCCCATTCTGCATCCCTCCTATCTTCAGTCTTCCCCACCCCTTCTCTGTTCTATGCTCCCCTCCCCCCATCCATCCCCACACCCAACTTTCCCAGCCGTTCTCCCTTCTGCTAAGCTCCCCACTATCCACCCCATCCATCTCCCCCTCCTCCCCACCCTCACCCCAATCTTCCCTCCCCATAGGTACTGAAGGTTCCGTGGCACATCTTCCTAAGCTATTTATTTTGCCCATTGCACTTTAAACTAACCAAATCTCTCTCATATAGACATAATTTGGATCGGCAATATACATGAAAATACTGAAACTGAAGAGGCAAAATAAATCGCTTAGGAAGAGGTGTTAAGAAGGTTCCCAGACGGATGAGAACAGGACCCATAACCTTCCTCCTTCACATGTTCCATCTTAGTCTGATGTTACTGTTGCGTCCCGGAGCTCTACGTCGCGCTACTTGCCTCCGTTACGTCACTTCCGTCACACCTGTTGCTCTCCGGGGGTTACCTGGCCGGAACGCTAATTACCTGTTTACGTGAGACTACCCAGACGTGGCAGCGGGAGAACGACAGGTGTTTTCACTACTAACATATGTCAATATCGTTGCCGGCACTACTACTTTTACTATTATTACTATTACTACTATTCCTACCATTACTATTACTACTACTACTGCTACAACTAAAGTCTGTAGTAAGATTGTAACACATTAATTAAAACACATTATTCCTATCCCTGAGCTACGTGAAATAAACTTGTAAAGAATGAAAATCTGGGCCAAGTTAAGATGAAAGCAGTGAACATAAAACATTTTCCAAGCACTCTGTTCAAGATTCATGCATATATTTTTAATTCTCTGAGGCTATGAATGAAGGAAGGAAACTATACAATCAGTCACTTACACACACACACACACACACACACACACACACACACACACACACACAATCAGCCAGCAACATAAGTCCAGTCTATCCTGCCTCTCTCTCCATGCATCTTAACAATCAGCTCCAGTAATCCGCAATAACCGAATCTGACGACTTGATGTGGCCGGAGATCACTACCATCACGTGCATTGAAATTACCACACAACTTGAGTCCTACAAAACCAGAAAAGGAGACAGAACTTATGTCGTTGACTGTACTTCACATGTATCACTAGCATAACATCGTGTACCGTGAATCATACTAATGTTCCTTAAGTTCTTCACCCACTGAAATTAATGTTACTGAATATAGTACCTAAATATAAAGATAATGAAAAAAAAAATCGAAATACAAGATCACAGGAGGTATTTGGACACACACACACACACACACACACACACACACACACACACACACACACACACACACATTCCTTTCCACCCGGCTAGCCCTGATAAAGGCATCCCTGTCACATCACAAATTAGACTGTTGGTATTAATATCCAGCCGATGATGCGTGTGGCGCCGTCTGTTGCGCGTGGGTAAACTTAGGGATTGGGGAATAGGTCTGTGTGGTCTGTATAATCCTCTCTCTCTCTCTCTCTCTCTCTCTCTCTCTCTCTCTCTGCATGGCTGCCTCTCCAAGAATGAAGCTTTTTAACCCCTAGAAGACAAAGGCGTGAGAGGCGTCTGGGGGCGAGAGAGAGAGAGAGAGAGAGAGAGAGAATCTTTGTGTGTGTGTGTGTGTGTGTGTGTGTGTGTGTGTGTGTGTGTGTGTGTGTGTGTGTGTGTGTGTGTGTGTGGTTTCTTTCAGTAGTGTGCACATTTTTACCTCCACCACAGAAAGGAAGAATCTATATGATGGGTAGATTATGAAGCAAATTTGGAATTATATTTCTCTCTGCGTACCTATCAATTCTTTCTCACCTTTGTTCGTTTACCTGTCTATCTATCTATCGTCAGACGCATTAATCCCATAAACTGTGGCCACACACAAATAGCCTCCACGTCAACCTGCCCCCCCCCCCCATCTGTCCGCCCTCTCTCCAACTCATACCCCCTTCTTCTCTGACATACAACTCCACCCCATCCCTCCATCTCATCCTTGGTCTGTGTTTGTACTAAGGTAAAATATTCCATTGCACTCCAGACGGTTTAATTCTTAACTGAGAGAAATCCCATACAGTCATAAAGTAAAGTGTTTACAGACTGGCAAATAATGCTTCAGTCCCTTTAGAGTTTAGCCTGGTGTCGTCATTTTTAACCTACTGTTGCTGCTCCTAGACGATTTCTACTCACCTAAAAAAATCGTACTGAAGGAGCTGATAAAAGTCGCTTCTAAACCCTTTAGCTCAAACAACCTTTCTGTAGCTGAGTAAAATATTCTCCTCTTATCAAGAACAAAGTATAAAACATGTCCTTAGGGTGCAGAGGATAACTTCGTAACCCCTTCAGGTCCATGACGAATTTTTCTATTTTTATGGACGCCCAAAACGTAGCGACTGTGACTGAGTACGTTTTATTTATGTATCCCTGTATGTACTTACGTTAAAATATGATTTGGGTCAAACCTGTAGAGATGAGAAAAAGGGAACTATATTTCGTGCCAGTTGATCAAAGGTCCAAGTTTGGGTGTGCCGTAGCTGTACTCTCAGGGCTCTTTTAATCATGTTACGTGTGCCAACGAAATTGAACTTAAGTTACGTATTCGCTCATGTACGTTTGACTGTTTCACTCTGTACAACATATTTTTAAAAGTTGATATCGGTTTTCAATTAAATCTGGTGGACAGGTGAACAGTGAGTTAAGAAAGTGTTGATTGGATTTGAAGGTGGAGCCGGATTCGGATGCCAAAATGAATCATAAATTTTAGTGACGCGGGCGGAGGTATGCGGGTTCTGATATGAAACAGGGCAGATTGGGACCGTAGAAATAATTGAATATTCGAGCCCGTAAAAGTATTCGTCAGCGAGGAAAACTGAATTACAATAGAAAATCCTAAATCTTAATGACATTGGCGGAGGCATCCTTCCTCCAGAAGCTTTTTAGTATTTTTCCTACAACCATGAGATTTTACTTGGAAGACCTCTCTTGGTGAAGAAACAAATAAAAACTGTATACACTCTTAACCCATTCAGTTCAAAAAGCATATCGAATAGTGTTAGCAAGAATAAACAACATAATTCTTCGTGGTGAAAGAGGAACTCGTTTAAGAATTCTCTCAGTTGGGCAAAATTGTTAAGGGTCAGCCTGAATTAAAGAGGCAGCGGATCCACGGCAACGAAAAGTTTAATCTAGGTAACTTTAAACCCCTTTCACTAATAGGAAAATCTCAGCTGAATAAAATCCTCTGATGTTTGACTTAGCACAACACCCAAGCCCTGGTCTCGGTCAGGACTTGGCTCATTTCGGTCTGGATCCGCTCTCGACCCCATGTTCTTCTTGTTGTCTGTCTCGGTCCAGTTCTTTCCGTCTCAAGTTACTTTTTCTTCCTTCCAAGACAATTTTCGGCTCCAGTTCTTTCTCCATTGTGAATGGCTTTGGCTCTCACGATCTTACCGGGTTTTCTATCTTTAACTTTGCCTCTCGTCTCTTATTTTTCATTGTCTCTCTTTTATCTTCTTGTTTCATTCTTTATCATTCTTCTTCATTCTTCTGACATGTTATTACCAGGTCTTCTGTCCTTAACTTTCCCTCTTGTCTCTCTTCTTTTCATTCTGTCACTCTCCTCTTTCATTCTTGCTCATTCTTTTCATTCTATTCTTACCTGTGATCCTCCTCCACCTGTCATTCTATTTACCTTGTGATCTTAAATAGCATGTACCTTTTATTTCACCTTTTCATTCTATCATTCTATTATCTTTTCCTTATTTGTTCATTCTTTTCACTGTTTTTCTTTTTCTTCTTGTGTTCCATCTCTATTTTTGTCTTGTTATTTTTCTTCTTTTTCCTGTCTTCCTTTCCCTCTCCTCTTTCTCACTACATCATTCTCTTATCTTTACCTTGATGAGGTGTATTCATTCTCGATCATTCTCTCGACTCAACTTGTCCTCATTTCTTCATTTTCCTCTCTCTCTCTCTCTCTCTCTCTCTCTCTCTCTCTCTCTCTCTCATCTATATATCTATCTATCCATCCATATCTATCCATCTATTGATCTGTTAATTCTATTAATCACTATCCTTCTATTTACTATTCACCTCTCTCTCTCTCTCTCTCTCTCTCTCTCTCTCTCTCTCTCTCTCTCTCTCTCTCTCTCGTTGTCCCACTCAGAGGTCACACACAAAAGAAAGAGTAATTTTCCATTCACCAATCCATCCATTAAGGAGATTATCAACTCAGCGATTTGGTCATTTGGATTAGGCCAGGATGAGGGCGCTTGTTAGGGTGCAGAGGAAGACGGATGGATGGATAGATGGATGCATGGATGGATAGATATTTGAGTCGCTTGAGGAAATGGATGGATGGATGGCTGGATGGATGGATGATTGGTTGGATGGATATTTGTGTGGATGGATGGATGATTGGTTGGATGGATATTTGTGTGGATGGATGGATGATTGGTTGGATGGATATTTGTGTGGATGGATCGATGGATGGATATTTAAATGGATGGATGGATGGATGGTTGGATAGTTGGATGGCCTGATGGTTGGGTGGATTGATGGATGGATATTTAAGTTGATGGATGGATATTTATGTGGATGGATGGATGGATGGATGGATGGATGGATGGTTGATCTGATGGACGAATGTATGGGAAGATAGATGATTGCAAAAACAAATGGGTGCTTCACTTTAAATAATAATAATAATAATGATAATAATAATAATAACAACAACAACCCAGGAACCAACCCCTCCCAAACAAAACATAACACACCTAACGAAAAAAGACCAGAGACCAAAATCAACCAAAAGACCGAAAGTAGCCAAGCGGACCGTGAACCGAGAGTGGACCGAGGGACCGAAGAGAACCCAGGGACCACCCGAAAGAAGTGTCCCGGACCGAGAATAACCCTGGGACCACCCGAGAAAGGCGTCCCAGACCGAATTCTGAAGCAGCCGGTCTCCCTCTGCTATGATGGGAGAGACAGTGGAACAAATGAAGGTTATTAGGCGTGTCTCCGGTTCTGGGGTAAGGTTCTCTCTCTCTCTCTCTCTCTCTCTCTCTCTCTCTCTCTCTCTCTCTCTCTCTCTCTCTCTCTCTCTCATCATCATCATCATCATCATCATCATCATCATCAGTCCCTTTCATCTCCCTTGCTTATCTCTTTCACTTCACACCTATTTCACTCTCTCTTTCTACTCCCTTTTTCTTTCCTTCACTTCTACCCATTTCTTTCTCCTCCCTTCCCCCTCCTCCTCCTCCTCCTCCTCCTTCTCCATTTCTTCCTCTTCTTCGGTATTTCTTTCCTCCCTCTCTCCCTCTCCTTTCCTTCTCTCTCGTCACTTTCCTTCCTTCTTAAAACATCTCCCTACCCTCCGGCAATTTCATACGCAGTTTCTCTCTCTCTCTCTCTCTCTCTCTCTCTCCTCTTTACTCTCTTTTTTCCAGTTTTCTTCGTTTTCTCTTTCTTTTCCTCGTCTTTCCCTATGCTTTCTCTCTCCTGCCGACCTTCTTTCCGCCTCCTCAACTTGTCTGTCTGTCTGTCTATTTGTCTGTCTGTCTGTCTTTCTGTCTGTCTAATCCCTCTTTCTCTCCCCTTTCTCTCGCTCCTCTGCCTTCTATTTCCTTTACGTTTTCTCTCCAGGTTCTCTTGCTTTTTAGATTATTTTCTGTCTATTGCATATTCTCTCTCTCTCTCTCTCCCTCTCTCTCTCTCTCTCTCAAAATAGGCCTATCCTTGCCTCGCTTGCCCTACCTAAGCCTACAGATTTCCCTACATAATACCCTGATCGTTTGCCTCAAGGGCTGGAGATGAAGGCCTAAGAGAGAGAGAGAGAGAGAGAGAGAGAGGCAGACAGACAGAAAGACAGAAGACAGTGTGTGTATTTATGTATGTATGTATGTATGTCCAAATATGTGTGTGTGTGTGTGTGTGTGTGTGTGTGTGTGTGTGTGTGTGTGTGTGTGTGAGAGGTCAGGAGGTGGAATAAAAGGGTGAGGATGAAAGGGTCAAAGGTCAACAAGAGAGGGGACTGAGAGAGAGGGAGATGTGTCATAAGAGATGGTGGTGGTGGTGGTGGTGAGAAAGAATGATAATGGTGGAGAAGAGAATGAATGGTGGGGAAGGTGGTGATGGGAAATATTGTTAGTGGTGGAGATTGCAGGAGAGAATGGTAGTGGGGTGATGACAGTAATGGTGATGGTGATGGAGGTGGTGATTATGGAGGCTCGAGGGGTTTTGATGGTGATGATGTTGGTGATTGTGATGGTGATGGTGATGGAGGTGGCGATGATGGCTTGAGGGGTTTTGATGGTGATGATGATGATGGTGATGGTGATGGTGATTCAGTACCGCTGTGTTGGTGAGGACAGTGACAATAATTATGTGATGATCGTAGTGATGATAGTGACGATGGAGGGGCGGAAAATAGTGACTCTGAGGCCTTTGAAAATGCTGGTGATGGTGACGGGGTTGATGGTGATGATGGTGATGGTGGCGGTGGACAAAATGGTGATTGCGGTGATGATAATGAAGAATGGTGAAGAGGGTAATGATGACAAAAAAAAAATCTATAAGAAAAAATTGGTAATGATGATGGTGTTGATGTGAATGATGTGTTGATGTTAGAGATGGTGAACTTGCCTAACTTAACCTAACCCAATCTGCTCTAAATCAACCTAGCTTAATATAATCTAGTTTTGTTTATGTTAATCCGTCTTTCTTGAGTATACCATTACAAAAATTACGAAGACAAGAGGGCACAGTAGTTGAGCACAGTAGCAAAGTACAACAGTAGCATGAAACAGCGGAGTAGGTGCAACAGGAAGGTACTGTGCAAGATGGAAGGTTTCAGTGGCAGGGTACAGCACCATCAGGGCAAGGTACAGCAGCAGCAGGGTAGGGTACAGCGGCAATAGGGAAGGGCAGGATAGGGTATATCAGCAGTAAGGAAGGGCAAAGGAGAGTACAGCATGGCAGGGCACGGTATAGCTGGGCAGGACAGGGTACAGCGGGGCAGGGCAAGGTACAGCAGCAGGGCAAAGCAGTGGAGTAGGGAGTGTACAGCAAGGCAGGGTACAGCAGCAGGAGCACCAGCAGCAGGAGCACCAGCAGCAGGGGAGGGAGTGGGTAAAATAACACAGTATCTGGGATGAGTTACGTCCCAACCACAAATGGCTTGTGGCGACCTTATTTACATACCCTGCCTCCCTCCCTGCTCCTTCCCTCCCTCTCTCCCTGCTCCCTCCCTCCTTACTACCCTCTCTCCTGCTCCTTAAGGTCCCTCCCGGCTCCCCATTGCTCCCTACTGCTCCCTCTTTCTCCCATCTTTTCATTCATGCTTATACCTTCCTCCTTGTCCACATTACTACAACAATTACATCGGCTACTACTACTATTACTACTACTACTGCTACTACTGCTACTACCACTATTATTTCTACTACTACTACCGTTATTGCCAGTACAATAACAACATCTACTACTACTTCTACTACTACTACTTTTATTGCCATCACTATAACAACAACAACAACAACTACTACTACTACTACTACTAATTATAATAATAATAATAATAATAATAATAATAATAATAATAATAATAAAAATAATAATAATAATAATGCAACGTCACCATTGCTATTTCTTCCTTCGTCGTCTTACATTCTATCCTTTTCCTTCTGTTTCTCCTCCTCCTCCTCCTCCTCCTCCTCCTCCTCCTCCTCCTCCTCCTCCTCCTCCTCCTCCTCCTCCTCCTCCTCCTCCTCCTCCTCCACCTCCTCCTGCTCAGTAAATCTGGAGGTTAAGTGGTGAGGAGAGATTAAGTTAGGATAGGTGGGAGAGGGATAGCTGCCTGGCCATTCCTCCTCCCCTCCACTACCTCCAGCCTGCCTCACCACACACCTGCCTCACTACACACCTGTTTCACCACACACCTGCCTTACAACACTGCCTCACTACACACCTGTTTCACCACACACCTGCCTCACCACACACCTGCCTCACCACACGCCTGCCTCACCACACACCTGTCTTACCACACACCTGCCTCACCACACACCTGCCTCACCACGCACCTGCTTCACCACACACCTGCCTCACCACACACCCGCTTCACCACACCTGCCTCTCATTTAGTTTCCTGCCTCACCATACCTATCTGCCTCATCACATCTTTTACCTGTTCATACCTTTTCCTGCCCAACTATACACCTGTCTGCCTATCCACATGGCTGCCTTTTTCGTCATACACCTGCTCTCTTCATAATACATCTGCCTACCTCACCAATATCTGCCTTACCCTCCATCTGCCTTACCATACCTTCCTGCCTCACCCTACCTGCCTATATCATCACCATTTGCTTCACCACAACTGCCTGCTTCACCACTATGTTCCTCACCACCATCTGCCTTACCATACCTTCCTGCCTCGCCACTGCCTGCCTACATCACCACCTCACCACAACTACCTGCTTCACCACACTGTTCCTCAACACCATCTGGCTCACCACTACCTTCCTCTCCATCTGACTGCCTCACCACTACCTTCCTCTCCATCTGACTGCCTCACCACTCCTATCCTCGTCATTGTCTGCCTCACCATATGCCTGCCTGCCTATTTAACCACACACCTGCCTACCTCACCACACATCTGCCTATGCCACACACATGCCTACCTCATCTGGCACAATCACCACACACCTGCATCATACATTAACTAAGATCATCACATATATGCCTAGTTCTTGTATCTCTGCCTCACCACACTGCCTAACCACAGTGCACACCATATTCCCTGCCTCACCACACTTCCTAACCACAGTGCACACCATATTCCCTGCCTCACCACACTTCCTCACAACATTGCTTCACCACACACACACACACACACACACACCCTGCCTCACCACACTGCTTCAGCGCACTGCATCATCATACTACCTCACCACACTGCCTCAACACACTTTCTCACCACACTGCTTCACCACACTGCCTCACCACACCACACTACCATACCACACTCTCACCACACCGCCTCACCACACCACACTACCATACCACACTTTCACCACACTGTCTCACCACACTGCCTAAGCAACAGTACCCCCCTGCCTCCCCTTCACATCTGCCTACCTCAGCTACGCATCTGCCTGTCTTAAAGGTATACTTGTTTGGCTCACTCCCACACCTGCCTCCCTGCCTCACCCACCCTCCAGCCACAACCATTCCTGCCTCACCCCTACGCCTGCCTCACTCCTACGCCTGCCTCACTCCTACGCCTGCCTCATCCCTAAGCCTTCACCACCCCTCCTGCCTCACCACTTCTATCTCACACCTCCTGCCTAACCCCCACATGCCTCCCTTCTCCTTCCCCATTCTTCCAGCCTCATCCTTCTGCCTCACCCACCCCTGCCTCACCCTCCTGCCTCACCCCTGCCTGACTCGTGAAAGGCCACATAAACTCATCCAGTAATTATTGGGTCCTTTAATCCTAGGGCCTATTCTCTCTCTCTCTCTCTCTCTCTCTCTCTCTCTCTCTCTCTCTCTCTCTCTCTTCTAATTCCTTTCTCCCCCTCCCTCAATCCTCCTCCTTTCTCCCCCCTTCCTCCCCCTCCTTTCTCTCCCCTTCCTCCCCCTTCCCTCCCTCCTTTCTCTCCCCTTCCTCCCCCTTCCCTCCCTCCTTTCTCTCCCCTTCCTCCCCTTTCCCTCCCCCTCCCCTTCCCCCTCCTCCACCCCTCTCCATCGCCTCTTATAAGCCCTGATGAGTATTAATTAACCGGGGGAGGATTTGCCAAGGTGGGGGTGTGGGGTGCCTGGGACTGAGGGGGGGAGGTTAGGAGGGAGGGAGGTTAGGAGGGGGGGAAGGTTAGGAGGGGGGGAGGATAGGAGACAAGGATATGTATTTGCAGGGGGGGTAGAGGGGAGAGATAAGGGGATAGGAGATGGATTGTGGGGAGAGGTGGGATAGTTGGGATAAACTGGGTAGAAAGCCAGGGGATTTGGGGAGGGATATTGGATAGGGTGAAGGATAGGAATGGTATGGGGTAGCGGGGAGTAGGGGAGGGATTGAGGATAGTGGGCAAGGACAGGGGGACAGGGGAAGTATAGGGAGCAGAGAGAGGTGAGATAAGAGATCAGCAGGGGGAGGGGAAGGGGGAGGGAGAAGCAGAGGGAGGGGGAAGGGGGGAAGCAGAGGGAGGAGGAGGGGGGAGGCAGAGGGAGGGGGAGGAACAGGGAGAAGGGATAGGCAGAAGGAAGGGGGAAGGGTACAACTGAGGCTGGGTAGGATGATGGGAGATAGTCAAGAAGTATGGAAGGAATAGGATAGGAATAAGGGTATAGAGATGGAATAGAAGGGGTGATAGGGATGAAGAGAAAGGAGTGGAATGAGGAAAGGAAAGATCTAGGAAGGGAGAGAGAGAGAGAGAGAGAGAGAGGGCTGAGATGGAGAGGGTTGGTAAAACTGAGAGGGGTATTGTGTGGCAAGGTGTGTGTAGAGAGAGACACACATGAAGAGCAATGAATGGGTGAATGGGATTACACATGAATGGACAGACGAATGGGTGAATCAATGCATGGGTAGACTGGAGTGGCTAATTACAGACAGACAGAGAAGGAGAGAGAGACA
>NC_136979.1:2670000-2682500 GCF_032717465.1 Coenobita brevimanus
GGATGGGAGGCAAATAGGTAAGGCAAAGTAGTGTGAAGTAAGGTGAGGAAGAACCAGGAGACGAGGATTAGGCAAGGTGGGAGGCAGGTAGATAGGGCAGGCTGTCTTTAGTTAATGTATATAAAGAGATGGAGAAGAGAAGCATGAGATGAGACACAGAAGAGAAGCACAAGAGATGAGACAGAGGAGAGAAGCACAAGAGATGAGACAGAGAAGAGAAGCACAAGAGATGAGACAGAGGAGAGAAGCACAAGAGATGAGACAGAGGAGAGAAGCACAAGAGATGAGACAGAGGAGAGAAGCACAAGAGATGAGACAGAGGAGAGAAGCACAAGAGATGAGACAGAGGAGAGAAGCACAAGAGATGAGACAGAGAAGAGAAGCGCAAAGACCTGAGAACATTTATATTTAATTATTTTTATATCACTTCTCCCCTTCAGTCTGACAACATCTTTCTCTCTCTCTCTCTCTCTCTCTCTCTCTCTCTCTCTCTCTCTCTCTCTCTATATATATATATATATATATATATATATATATATATATATATATATATCTATATATATATCTATATATATATATATATATATATATATATATATATATATATATATATATTTATAGTCTGCTCCCTCTTATTCAGCTTATAAGAGAATTTCAAAGTGGAAAGAGTTAATTATTGCCATCATTAACCTCATTAGTAATATTTTAGGCAGGTTGGAAGAGGTGGAATTTCCCTGCATTATTTCGGAGCCTCAAACAAGAGTATTTTTGACGGCGACTGTACTGGACATAGGTACAGTCGCCTTCAAAAGTCCCGTCCCCTATCCAGCTTTCCTCCCCATGCACTGTGAAGATCAGTATTAATTATTTATCTATTCTATTTATGTATTTATTTATTATTTTATTGGCCCCAGATTAATGTCGTAAGCTTAATTTGCTGCAGATCCAACAACACTGATATTCGAAGTTCGTGGAGGGAGTGGCAGGAGAGAAGAGACAGGAATTTTGATGCTGACTGTGCGTAATAAGAACAAGTCTACTGGGATAGAAAACGAGGATATCTTTTGAGGGTAAACTATACGCCTTTTTCACCAACTTGGCCTAGATTTTCGTCCTTTATATTTCACGTAGCTCATTGGCAGAAGAAGACAATGCTATGGCCCTACATTCTTCCCATAGCACTTCTTCGTGACTAGCATCGTATTCTAGTATTAATCTAGTACAGCAGCTTAGCACATATGGTGAAGAGATGGCAGTTTTAGGCCAGGTTGGAGTGAAAGGAGTCTAGATATGCTAAACATCTAATCTCTTTGTATGAGAATAGGTTAAAAAAAAAAAAAAAAAAAGGCTCTCCCCCGCCCACCACTCCTTCCGGGAAAAGAGCCTGTAGGGAAACTAAAAAAAAAAATACCTTCAATGTTAGAGAGAACAAACAAAGGAATAGTTTTTCTTCCAAAGGTATGACGAACCGGGAAGGGAAAAGGGTTGAAAGAGTACGATAGGAAGATGCGTAGGGTGAGTGATGAAGGGAGTGAGAAGAGGAGGAAGAGTGGAGAAAGGGGGCTGAGGAAGGGGGGGAAGGAAGGACAAATGGGGAGCTGCAGGAGTAAGTGAAGAGGGATGTTGAGAAATAGAGAGAGAGAGAGAGAGAGAGAGAGAGAATGGCAGACGGAGGAAAGAGGGAAAGATAATGATATGGAGATTGAAGAAAGAAATAGAAGAAAGGAAGAAAGGCGATAAAGAAGTGACTAAGGAAGGGAAGAAAGAAGCTGGAGATTGGAAGAGGAAAGGGAGATGAGGGAGGAATGGAACTGAGGGAGAAAGGGAGAAGGGAGGAAGGGAGATGAGGGAGTGAGGGAGGAAGGGAGAGAGGGAGGAAGGGAGGAAGGGAGAGAGGGAGGGAGGTAGGAGCTGCCCTGAATACCAGGCCGGGCCAGCCAGGGAAGGTAATAAATACAACATATGATTTACTACACAGACGCCATGTTGGTTTTCACCCCCACTACCCCCCTCCCCCTCCCCCACACCCCCACCCTCCCATCCACCCTTCCACCCAACCTCCCCACACCCATTCTCCTTCCCATCCACCCCCTCTATTCATATTCTCTTCTACTCTTACCCTCACCTCTCTTCCCTCTACCCCTCCATCTCCCTTCATCCCCCCCTTCCCTCCCTCACTCACTCAACTTCCCCCAATCACTCTCCTCTCCCTTCCTCCCCATCCACCTCTTTATTCCTTTTCTCATCTCCCATACTCTCCACTTACCCTCCCCTATCCCCCTTCCCTTTCCCCTTCCCTCCTTCCCCCACCCCACCCATCCACAACCTCCCCCTCTTCCAACCACCCACTCCACTCTTTCTCCACATCCAGTCCTGTATTCATCCCTCATCCACCTGCTAAACGCCTATCTTCCCCCACTCCATTCCCTATCCCTTCCCCTACCCCCATTCTCTCTCTCTCTCTCTCTCTCTCTCTCTCTCTCTCACACACACACACACACACACACACACACACACACACACACACATATATATATATATATATATATATATATATATATATATATATACAGTATATATATATATATATATATATATATATATATATATATATATATATATATATATATATATATATATATATATATATATGCATGCACAACGGAGATTTCAATGAGGCTTTAAGTACCAATCCACAATGAGAGGGGTGAAAGAGAGAGGGGGGGAGAAAACCTGGGAGGGAGGGAGAGAGGAAGGGGGAAGAGGAGAGGGTGAGAAAGGGACGGAGGGGGAGGGAGAGAGAGAAGAAGAGAGGGAGAGGAGGGGAAACAGAAAAAAGGTATGAAAATAAAGGAGGCAAAATCTACAAATCTCTTGGTGTTCTCCATTAGGAAACAAAAAGAAATCATAAGGCGTGAAGGGAAGAGGAAATAAGAGGGAAAGGAAGGGAGGGAGGGAGAGAGAGAGAGAGAGAGAGAGAGAGAGAGAGAGAGAGAGGGACGAAAGAAGGAATTGGAGTAGACTGGCTATGGGAGGAAAGAAAAGAATACAATGGAGGGAGAAGAGAATGGGAGACAGAGGAGGAAGATAGGCAGAGAGAGAGAGAGAGAGAGAGAGAGAGAGAGGATGAAACAGGAGGAAGGGATAGAAACGTAAAAGACAGAAATTGACAGAACAGAGAAAAGAGAGAGAGACAGAGAGGAAAGAGACTGGAGCAAGGAGAAGACATTAAAGACCATTCTCTCTCTCTCTCTTTCTCTCTCTCTCTCTCTGAACCAGTCCTATCTCTCACCTTCATCACACACTCTCACTTCCTCTCTCACACCCAAATTTACACATCTTTTTCATATTAATATACCATAAATTCTTTCTCCCCACTCCTCTCTCCCCACACTCCCCTCTCCCCAGACCTCCTCTCCCTCCCACCTCCCTCTCTCTCAAAATTCCGTCTCCCCCTTCCTCTACTCCACACTTCCTCCATTCCCACATCACCCTCTTCCCTTCATCTCCCTCTTCCCACACCTCTCTTTCATATTTCCTCCTCCCTCACACCTCCTCTTCCCCCAAACCTCACCCTCTCTCACTCCTCCCTCTCCCCACACACTCTCTCGCATCACTTCCTCTCCCACATCGCTCTCACTCTCCCTCACACCTTCCTCTTCCCCACACCGACCTCTCCCTCACACCTACCCCTCCCCCACACCTCCCTCTCCCACACCCTCTTCTCTCCCGCATCTCGCTTACCCAAAACACCTCCTTCCCTCTCCCCTACATCTCCCTCTTTCCCACATCTCCCTCTCCCTAGACTTCCCTCCCCCACACCTCTCTTCCCACATTTCCTCTCCCCCATAAATCCCTCTCCCCACACCTCCCTCTCCCCATCTCCCTCTCTCCACGCCTCTGCTATAAGAAAGGCATCGTGGGAAAGACGGAGGGAGGGAAGTGAGAGAGAGAGGGAGATGAATGAGAAAGACGCCGATGGTAGCTATAAAGGTTAATATGAGGTAAGGAACAGAGGAAGTATTCATTAAGCATCTTAGCCCAGTATCTCACTCATCCCATATCAAAATCTCACACGCACACGTTAACATGAGCAACACACCTTCCTGCAGTTCTCCTGTTGCCTCCATGCATAGTTCTCGTATTTCTCATCAAGGTCATTATAACACCAACTACGTCTCTTTCTTCAAGCACCTTCTCCATAATTTTTTACCAAGAAAAATGTTATTCTTGTCCCCTCAAGTGTGACTTTGGTCAGAGCATAATTTCTGCATAATCTCTTGTTTAATCGTCATACCAGAGTAAATGAAAGGTCTAAGAAACAGGATGAACTTCTGATGATGCTCGAAAAGTAAATCATCGCCCTCGTAAAGTATTAGAAACACGATGCAGAAATGAAGAATAGTACAGCATAATACAGGAGACAGTAAGATTAGTGTTATTACGTAGACTAAATGTACACAAACACACCAACATAGAGTACCTTAAGCGTTATATAACAGAGTGCACAGGAGACACAAAGGGTGGGAATGGTGAGGTTAGGTGGAGGGAGGAGGTAGGGAGGTAGGGTGTGAGGCATTACGGGGTGCACCCAAAGCACAGTCACAGTACCTGGAGGGGTGGGGCGGGTGAAGGCAGAGGGGCAGGTGCAGGCGGGGAATTCAGAGTCTAGGTCATAGTAATCCGGGGCAGGTGGGGGTGCAGCCAAGGGGTCACCGTACAGCAGGGCGTCAATACCCCGCTCCAGGAGTGCCAGCTCGGTTTCGTGGTGGCCTCCAACGATGGGCGATGGTGGGCGGCGGAGGGAGCGAAGAGGCGGTGCCACACCTGGCGAGGAGTGGCGGGACCAGGAGGTGGGTGGCCGGGACTCTTCACGGGCGGCAGGAGACAAGGCCCGGGACCGTCGACCTGGGGAGGATGCTCGGGGCAGTGATCCAGTGGAGGCCAGGAGGGGGGATCCAGCCCGCAGTGCTCCTGGGGGGCGGCGGCCACGGGTACCAGGTGAGCAGCGGGACCCCGTTGAGGCACTGCGGGGTCGGCGTTCAGGTGAGGCTGGGGAGGCAGCTCGACGAGACACATGGGTGTCCCTGGTTGGGGCCATGCCAGGAGAGGAATTCCTCTGAGGAGCAGGTGAGCCACGTGGAGAGTATCGAGAGAAGCCAGGATTCCTAACCTCAGCAGGGGCAGCATGGGGGGGCGGAGACCCTAACAGGCCACCTCGAAGTCCTGCCAGTTGGTCGAGTTCATAGTATGATCCATCTGAGCCTGGCCTGCGTGGTAGGCCGGGTGATGGAGCACTGCCTCCTGCACTGGGAGAGCGTGGAACTCGGGCCATGACTCTGGTGCCCATGGCAATGCGTGGCTTGGAGGCACCACCACTACCAGACGAGGAGCCAGTGGAAGCAAGCGAGGCAAGAGAGCCACGCTTCTCAAGGCGGTGATCGATGTAGGCGGCTGGGTCTGGGAGCTCTGGAGTTGGGCAGGCACTTTTGTACCCACTGTCCACACTATTACTCCCCGCATACCCAACAACATCCGCCTCAGGGTGCAGCCTCCCTCCCCAGCATGATGATGCAGAGGGTGGTGGTGCCGGTGGCAGCAAGTCTGCTTCATCACTGTCAGCATCACCAATGGCACTGATGGTGTCCAGCAGTGGGTTGTCTACTGAGCGGCGCAAACGTCTGGGTCTTCTGCGGCGACGGGGTGAAGCCAGGGCCAAGTCATCACGTGCCAGAGGAGGTGAGCGGGATCGCACGGTGCCGGCGCGGCCGGCAGACAGTGCGCCCTGCGGCACTGCCACTTCGGCCATGTGGGAGCGGGTGGAGGTGGCAGGGGTGGCGAGGGAGGAGGGGAGGGCAGCAGCCGGGCTGGTCACCACATCCCGCTGGCAAGCGCCGCCCAGGCCCCCGGGTGGCGCGGGCGGCGGCGGCGCCTCCGTGCCCGAGTTGGCTCCAGAGCCGGGGTGTGACGCAGGACTGGCCTCCCCAGAGGTCTGCTGGTGATCTAGGAACTCCTCAAAGGTGGCATACATGTGCCAAATCTGCCGTGTGAAGTCATCACCCTGCAGCGACAGCTCCGCCTGTGGGAAGAGACACAGGAGGTTAGATGGCACTGAAGTACTGTACTGTGAAAAATGCTGTATTATTTTGGGTGAAAGGAATATTAGATGGAAACTTTGGAGCACTAAGCTATATAGTATTGAGGAAAAATGCATTTAGTGAAGCAGTGTCATTATTGTTTAACTTGAGTCTATGAATTTTGTAAATGTCAACAAAACCTACGTAATAGATGTAACCTAGTCGTGACGATCATAAAACTGTGGCCAATTGTTGCAACCTAACAAAGCCTGACCCGACTTTCTAAAGAGCATAAATGCAGAAAAAATACTGAGGTTGTATAGTATGGTTCACGAATGCATAAAAGTAAAAGTCAAACGCTTTCATAATACCATACGATATCCCATCTCTTTGACTTCTAAGATTTTCTCAGCAGAACAGAGTCGTCTGATGTTGGGCTGAATAAACAATCCAACCGCATCCATAGCAGCGGAAGGGTTAGCATCATAGCACACATAAATATATATACTGGAGTCAAATTAGTCTTTGGTAACGCTTCATTATTTTTCTCCACTATTACCCATAACAAAATCGGATTTATTTCCTTGTCCGTGGTGAAAATAATTGCTTATCCTGATATCTCTATGAACTAATACACCTTAATCCCTTCAGTCCGACGATGTTATCTACTTTGGGGAAATTTTTCAAGCTGCAAGGGCTAAAAATCTTTCAGTAACCCCCTCACTACCAAAAATCCTGCCTTTTTTAAATAAAATCGTGTGGAGGTGGGAAGAGTACATTATAAAATACGCCGTCATGTACCAGGATATAATGAAAGCTTCCTAACACCTTTTCCTAAGCAATTTATTTTGCTCAGTACACCTTAATGTCCTACTCTCTGTTATGTAAAGGCTTCCAATATCGCCATACTCTGCATAAATAACGTAAAAAAGGATATTTCCCAGCCGTACCCAAAAATAAATCGCTAGGGATGAGGTGTTAGGGAGACTCCTTACCCGACGAGAATACGAGCCCTGCTAATGCCACAACACACACACACACACACACACACACACACACACACACACACACACACACACACACACACACACGCACGCACGCACGCACGCACGCACGCACGCACGCACGCACGCACGCACACACACACACACACACACACACACACACACACACACACACACACACACACACACACACACACCAACCTGTCATCATCACTACCACCATCACCATACCTCCCTTTATCACACCCATCACCATAACACCCCTACGAACATCACCACATCCACAGCCATCACTACAACTACGATCCTCACCACACTCTCCACACTATCACCACTACATCTATCACCGTCTAGCACCACCATATCCACCACTAACACCACACCTATCATCACCACACATCTGCTACCACCACAACTACCACCACAAAACCTCCACCACATCTTCCACCGTGGCACCTGCTACTACCACTACTTTCTAGCATTACATATACTCCCAACACCCCCTACCACCACCACAACTACCACCACCACCACCACCATCACCATCACATTTACACTACCACCATCCTCAACCCCCTTCACATCTGCTGCCACCATCCTTTATCACCACCATACCGCCACTACCATTCCCTACCACCACCACACCGCCACTACCATTCCCTACCACCACCACACCGCCACTACCATTCCCTACCACCATCGCACCTACCACACCAATCCTACAACTCTCACCAAAAGCCACAAGATCACCACCATCACAGCAACCATAAACACAATCTCACCTACCACCATTTTTTGCCATTACTACCATTCCCATCACCATTCTTTACCTGCTACCATTCCTGTCATCACTACCAACCCTACCATTACCATATTCGTACTGCTACCATTCTTAAAAGTACCATTCCTACCTACACTACCACCACTACTACTAAGAAACCATACCATATATATTTTGCCTATAGTGATTATTGTATGTATTACCTACCACAACATTTAAACTACCACTATAAGTACAGATCATAGTCCCTTACCACAACTACCACAACTACCACAGTCATCAATTTTGCCACTACCACAGACTCGACTGTCACCACACCTCCCGCAGCTATTTGCAGACCACTCATACCTAATACCACCACACCACAACTACCACAATTATCACAACTATTACCACAACTACCACAGCTACCACAACCACCACCACAACTACCGCCATAACCATCACAACTACCAACGTCAAAACAACCACGTCCATCGTATCTACTACTACAGCTACTACCACAACTACCACGACTATAACCACAACCACCACAACTACCACAGCTACTACCACAACCACCATAACTACCACATCTACCACCACAGCTACCACACCACATCTACCACCACAGCTACCACACCACATCTACCACCACAGCTACCACACCACATCTACCACCACAGCTACCACACCACATCTACCACATCTACCACCACAGCTACCACGCCACATCTACCACAGCTACTACCACACCTACCACAACACATCTACCGCCACAGTTACTACCACAACCGTCACAGTTATCACTCTACATCTACTACCACAGCTATCCTACCACAGCTCCTACCACAACCACCACATGTACCACCACCTCCAGGTATGGGCCCTGTACCCTCATTAGCACACCTTCTGGAATCCCTGACTTAAACAGGAGGCAGGTGAGTCTGGTACCTGCCTCACCCCTGCCTGCCTCACCCTCCCTGCCTCACCCTCCTTGCCTCACTCCTGCCTGTCTCACCCTGCCTGCCTCGCCTCACCCCTCCCTCCCTAGCCAATCTCTACCTGCCTCACCCCTTCCTGCCTCACCTTTCCCTGCCTCACCCTACCCCTTGTCTCCCCTTCCTAATTCCTCCCCCCCCTCTCCGTCCCCCAGGCCCCCCCCTCTGCCTTATCCTACCTTTCTCTCTCAGTCCTACCTGTTTCTATGTCTTGGGTACTCTCTCTCTCTCTCTCTCTCTCTCTCTCTCCGTATCCACGAATTATGCTTAGCCATTTATTTATTTATCTACCGGTATGTATGTATGTATGTATGAATGCATCTATCTATCTATCTATCTATCTGTCTATCTATCTATCTACTCCTTCCTTATTTGTGTTCTGCGGCTGACCCCCCTCTCTCCTTTCCTCCTTTCCTCCTTCCTTTCCATTCCGTCCTTCCTTCCTTCCTTCCTTTTCTGCCATTTTTCTTCCTTCTCCTCCCTCCTTCCTTCCTTCCTTCCTTCCTTCCTTTCGTCCTTCCTTTTCCTCCATTTCTCTTCCTTCCCTTTCCCCTCTTCCTCTTCCCTCCTTCCTTCCTTAGTATTTCTGTTCTTTCCTTCTTCCCTTCCTTCTCCTCCTCCTCTTCCTCCTCCCTTCTTCACAGTCTAGTCTTCCCTTCTTCTTCCTTTCATTCCTTCTCCTTCCTTTTCCGTTCTTCTCCCTCCATTCCTTCCTTCTTCCTCTTCTACCCTTCCCCTTTCTCCCACTTCCCTTCTCCCTCTGCTTCTCTTCCTCTTCCTCTTCTCTTCCATGTATATCTCTTTTTCCTCCTTTCCTCCACTTCACTTCTCTTCTTCTTCCTCTCCTCTTTCATTCTTCCTTCTCATTCTTCCCCTCCTCCGCCTCCACCTTTCCTCTCTGTCTGTCTGTCTGTCTGTCTCTCTCTCTCTCTTTCTCTCTCTCTCTCTCTCTCTCTCTCTCTCTCTCTCTCTGAATTTCCTTCCTATGATTCTCTCCCTCGTTTTCTATCACTTCTTCTTCTATCTCTCTATCTCCTCCTCCTCCTCCTCCTCCCTTATCCTCTTATCTCTATCTTTTCTTCCCTCCTCTTTCTCTCTCCTTCCTCTCGTCCCTCCTCTACTCCACCCTTCTCTCTCTCTCCCTCCCTTTCCTCACCCCTCCCCTCTTCTTCTTCTCCCCTCTTTTCCCTCCCTTCCTCTCTACATCACCCCCTCCTTCTTCCCCTCCTCTTCTTCCTCCTCCCTTCCTTCCCCTTACTCTCCCTCATGTTTCTCCCCTACTTTCTCCCCTGTTTTCCCCCTCCCTTCCTGCCTCTTCTTTTCCTTCCCCCTTCCATTTTCTTCCCTCCTCTCCCCTTCCCTCCACGTCCCACCCTTCCCAATCTACTTCCTTTCTCCCCTCTCTCTTTTTTCTCCTCTCTCCCTCCTTTCTCTTCCCCTCCCCTCCCCTCCCCTCTCCTCCCCTCCCCATCCCTTCCATACCCTTCCCATCCACTTCCTTTCTTCCCCCCCTCTCCCTTTTCTCCTCTCTCCCTCCTTTCTCTTCCCCTCCCCTCCCCACCCCTCCCCTCCCCTCCCCACCCCTCCCTCTCCCTTTTCTCCTTTCTCCCTCCTTTCTCTTCCCTTCCCCTCCTCTCCCCTCCCCTCCCCTCTCCTCCCCCCAACCTCGACCCTCGCGACCAGAATACCTAAGAGAAAGCCAGGGGTCAGCTTACACCCCTCCCCTCCCCTCCCCTCCTTCCCCCTCCCCCTCCCCTTTCCCCCTCCCCCTTTCCCTCCCCCTTCCTATTTCTCTTTTCTTTCTCTTCTCTCTCTCTCTCTCTCTCTCTCTCTCTCTCTCTCTCTCTCTCTCTCTCTCTATTTCTTTTTCCTTTTTCTTTCACCTTCTTCCTCTCCCTCGCTTCTATCGCTTCTCACTTCTCTCCCTCCTCCTCTCAATCTTCTCCCCTCCCTCTTTTCTCTTTCAAGTTCTCTTCCCCTCTCTTCCTCTCTTTATTTTTCCCTCTCCCCCCTTCCCATACCTTCCTCTCTTCTTCCCCTTCCTCTCTCCCTTCCTCTCCTCCTTCCTCTTCTCCTTCCTCTTCCTTTTGCTCCTCTTCCTTTTCATTTTCTCTTCTCTCTTCCTTTTGCCTCTACTTTCTTCTCTTCAATTACTGTTTTTTTCCTAGTCATTTTTCCTTCCTTCCTTCCTTTTGTCCTTCCTTCCTTCCTTCTGTCCTTCCTTCCTTCCACTGGTGCCTTCCTTACCCTCTTCCCTTCCCTGCTGCCTTCCTTCCTTCCTTACATCCTTCCCTTCCTTTCCTTGCTTCCTTCCTTACACCTTTCCTTTCCTTCCTTCCTCTTTACCTTCATTTCTACCTAGATCCCTCCATCCATCATCCCTTCCTTCCTTCCTTAATTCCTTCCTTCCTTCTTTCCTTCCTTATTTCTCTCTTCCCTTCCTTCTTCCTTCCTTCATTATTTCTTTCCTCCTTCCTTCCTTCTTGACCGTGATTCCTCCTTCCTTCCTCTCTTTCTTTCTCTCTCTCTCTCTCTCTCTCTCTCTCTCTTTCTTTCTTTCATCATTTATTTATTCATTCTTCTTTCCTCCTTCTTACCTTACTATCCCTCCTTCCAGTCTCCCTCCCTCCCTTTCTTTCTTCCTTCCTTCCTCCCTTCCTTTCTTCCTTACTCGTTTCCTTCTTACCTTTAATCCCTCCCTCCCTCCCTCCCTGCATTCATTCTTCCCTCCTTCCTTCCTTCCTCCCTTCCTTTCTTCCTTCCTTCCTCCCTTCCTTCCTTCCCTCCTTCCTTCTTTCCTTCCTTCCTTCCTTCCTCCCTTCCTTTCTTCCTTCCTTCCCTCCTTCCTTCCTTCCTTCCTGCTCTCTGGTTACCTTTGCGGCCTCTCAGTTTCTTGTAGTAATTATTTCTCCCGTCCTCTCTCTCTCTATGTATCTATTTCTGCCTCTCTCTCTCTCTCTCTCTCTCTCTCTCTCTCTCTATCTATCTATCTATCTATCTATCTGTCTATCTACTTCTATCTCTATCTCTGTCGCTGGCACTTCGAAATAGATGTGAGAGAGAGATGATGATGATGATGATGAAACAGACAAAGACTCGCACAGACAAAACGAGAAGCAGAACAGCGATAAAAGATAAAAGAAAATTGTAATCTATCTCACAAAAAAGCTGCCAGAATGAAAGCTATATCACACCCAATCGCGAGGACAGACCGACACACCTGGACCGGCAGGAAAACAGGTAGAAGGAGTGGCATCCCGTAGAACCCGACGCTCCGGTGGGCTCCATACTCTTCATATAGGAAGGAGAGAGGCTTTCCTTCCTCCTCCCTCCTTCCTTCCTTAACTTCCTTCATTCTTTCTGCCCTTCTTTCTTTCTTTCCGTCTTTACGTCCTTCCTTCCTCCTTCCTTAGCTTCCTTCATTCTTTCTCCCCCTTACTTCTGTCTTTCTTTCTTTCCTTCCTTTACTTTCGTCCTTCCTACTTTGTCTTTACTTCTGTCCTTCATTCTTTCTCTCCTTACTTCCGTCCTTCTTCCTTTCTACCTTTCCTTCCGTCCTTCTTTCATTCTGTCTTTTCTTCCTTCCTTCTTTCTTTCTTCCTTTACTTCCTTCCTCTTTCCTATATTTATTGATCTATTTTCTTCCTTCAGTCTTTCC
>NC_136979.1:2687500-2705000 GCF_032717465.1 Coenobita brevimanus
GAGAGAGAGAGAGAGAGAGAGAGACAGAGAGAGAGAGAGAGAAAGAGAGAGAGAGAGAGAGAGAGAGAGAGATTTTGAACCATAGTAATCTTAAAATATATTATTTCTTTTACTACTAAGCGACAAGAGTGAATTACAACTACCACCATCCACTACAGTCACAACTACAATCAACAACAATTACACCTACCACAGTCACAACTACCACCATCTACTACAATCACAACCACCATCCACAGCAATCACCACAGTCACATACATTCACCACATCTGCATACCACAATCACCACAGTCACATACATCCACCACATCTCCATACCACAGTCACCACAATCACCACAGTCACATACATTCACCACACCTGGCCACCTCAGCCTCCCATCACAACCACCACCACAACCTACCACCACCACCACAACTTACCACTACCACAACCACCCACCACCACAACCTACCACCACTACCCACAACCACTACCCACAACCACAACCACCATTACCACCCACCACCACCACAACCTACCACAACCTACCACAACTACCACAATCGCAACTACCACTACTACCACCATCGCTCCACACCTTTGAGGCTTTAATTGGTAGTTGGGTAATTGTGGGGTCCGTCTAACTACCAACATCGCCTCGTCACCACAATCTCTGCAACCACAATCCCAACGCCTTCATCTCGCTGCTGGTAATATCGCTTTTGGGACTACCACAATCACCACAATCGTCTGGATCACCCACCACATTCACCACAATCGTCTGGATCACCCACCACAATCGTCTGAAGCACCCACCACAATCCCCACAATCATCTGGATCACCCACCACAATCACCACAATCGTCTGAAGCACTCACCACAATCGTCTGAATTACCCACCACAATCACCACAATCGTCTGAAGCACTCACCACAATCGTCTGAATTACCCACCACAATCACCACAATCGTCTGAAGCACTAACCACAATCACCACAATCGTCTGAAGCACCAACCACAATCGTCGAGTCAACAACAAAACTGCTTATACAATCACCACCACAGTCATCAGAATCTCTTAATCAAGAAGCGATGCCGGACACAGCAAACCCTTCCCTGGCAGTCATTTTAGTGCTGACGTATAAACACAACAGGATATCTAGTCAAAGATGTCACATATCAAAGTTGGCGTAAATCGAGTGAAAATTGACGATTTTATGCCCATTTGAAATTTTAGGCCCGACCCACCTGAGACTGACCCCCCTACCGCTAACTGGTGAGTGACCCCCTGATGTAATGAGGTACGGTGTTATAGGATGCAGATTTGAAAGATGGTTTCATGTCGATACGGCGAATTTGAAACGAGTTATGGTGAAAAAACGATTCTTACATTGTACATTTTGGGGGCCTACAGTCTAGGCCTTGGCCCAATTTGGCCCAAAATTTGATCAGGTAATCAGAAGGTCATAGCCCATCATCCCTGTAATTTTAGTCAAAGTCACACCAGTAGTTTTCGTGTAAAGTTGTTAACAGACAGACAGACAGACAGACAACGAACAAACAGACAGACAAACCGAGTGAAAACAATACCCTTCCCCAAGCCCCTCCGGTGCGGGGACGGGTAACAATTACCACCACAATCATCACAATCTCTTTCATAGTCACCACCACAATCGCCAAAACAGTCACCACAATCGCTATAAACAATCTCTACCACAATCACCACAGCCACTTAAATCCTGACCCAATCCGGACCGCCACAATAACCACAATTGGCCTAATCACCACAATCACCACAATCGTTAAGCCATCAACATTGCCTCCGGCTGTTAATTAAAGCCCATTTAATGAGGGAGGGAGGGAGGGAGGGAGGGAGAGAAAGGAGAGGGAGGGAGGGAGGGAGGGAGAGAAAGGAGAGGAAGGGAGGGAGGGAGGGAGGGAGGGAGGGAGGGAGGGAAGGAGGGAGAGGGAGGGAGGGAGGGAGGGAGGGAGGGAGAGAAAGGAGAGGGAGGGAGGGAAAGGGCAGGGGGAGACGGAGAAAGACCAAGGAGGAGGAGGAAGAGATTGAAGAGAGAGGGGGAAGGGGGGATACGAGAAGGAAAAATGAAGGAAGGGAGGGAAGGAGAGGGAGGGAGAGAAGGAATGGAGAGAGAAGAAAGCGAGAGGGAGGGAGGGAGGGAGAGGCAGAGAATTAGAAGATAGGAGAGAAAGAAGTCGATGGGAGGGAGGAAAGCAGAAGGAAAGAAGAGTAGGAGGGAGGGGAGAACAAAGAAGGAGGGGGAGGGAAAGGTAAGAGAATGAAGGGAGGGGGAGGAAATGAAGAAGGAAGAGAGGTAGAGAGGGAGGGACAGGAGAAGTACGAATGAAGGAAGATAAGGGAGAAGGAGGGAGGGGGAGGTAGAAGGGAGGGAGGGAGAGAAATGGAAGGGAGGAGAAAGTAACTATCTTGGAAGGAAGGGAGAGAAGATGGCACGAGAGGGGGGGGAGGAGGAGAATGGAAGAGAGGGAGAGAGAGAGAGAGAGAGAGAGAGAGTGGGGGGGGGGCTTGACTAATGCTGTAATTGGGGGCTTGGGCACTCTTGCCTCCCTCCCTCCCTAGGTATTCTCTCCCTTCCCTCCGTGGGTCTTCTTCCCCTCCCTTTCTCCCTAAGTCTTCTCTCCCTCCCCCTTCCCTCCTTCCTTCCTTCCCTCCCTCCCTATCTGTGTCTTCTCCACCTCTCATCATCCCTCCCTCCCTCTTTAGGTCTTCTCCCTCCCTCCACTCTTTCCCTAGACTTTCTCTCCCTCCTTAATATTCTCCCTTAGTAACTTATCTCCCTTTTCCCTTCCATCCCTTGCTCTCTAAGACTTACCCCTCCCCCCTCCCTCCCTCCTTCCTATCCTTCCTTCTCTCTTCCTCCTTTTCACTTCTCTCCCTCCCTACGTAAACTCCTCCCTCCTTGAAACACGTCTCTCTCTCCATTCCATTTTTGCCTTCCCTCCCTCCCCCTCTTTCTATTTCCCTCCCTCTCTCCTTCCCCGGTTTCTTTCATTTATGCTCTCTCTCTCTCTCTCTCTCTCTCTCTCTCTCTCTCTCTCTCTCTTCATAATAATCTTCAAACTCCCTTAGAAACCATATTATATTCTCTTGAATTCATTTTCTTTTTTTTCTTTTTTTTTTTACAATTTTTCAGTTTCGTGTCATTTCATTTCGATTCAAATTTGATATATATATTTTTTCCTTCGACAAATACCCCCACACCTCTTTCTCTCTCTCTCTCTCTCTCTCTCTCTCTCTCTCTCTCTGTATCCCTTTTTAATTTATATTGTAAGTCTTCTTATCTGTCTACGTGTCTGTCTGCTTGCCTGTTTCATTATCTCTCTCTCTCGCTCTCGCTCTCTCTCTCTCTCTCTCTCTCTCACCCTGCAGCGTTGCACAGTAGTAATTGCAACCACTAATTAGGCTCGCTCACTTGGGTTCTTGGCCACTGCAATTGTGAGAGAGAGAGAGAGAGAGAGAAACAGACAGACAGACAAACACAAAAATCCCAACGTGTTATATATCATGTAGCTATATGTTGTTTTCCTCTCTGATGACGTCATAATTTAAATCCCATTCATTTAAAGAGCCAGGCATTTAAAGGGCACTCCACAAAAACACCCATTGAAGCTAAATTTAATGCTCTCTCCATTCACAGGATTTGCAGAACTTACACCCCTTCGAAAAATACCCCCACCTCTCTCTCTCTCTCTCTCTCTCTCTCTCTCTCTGGTTGAAGTGTGGATGGTTGGATGGACTTGTGAGTGGATGGTTTGTGTGGGTGAGGGGGTTGTTCGCAGTGTGGGTTAGTGGGTGGATGCGTGAGTGAGTGAGTGGGTGGTTGAGTGAGTGGGTGGGCGGTTGAGTGAGTGAGTGGATGGTTTGTGTGGGTGGGTGGATGGTTTATGTGGGTGGGTGGGTGGATGGTTTATGTGGGTGGGTGGGTGGATGGTTTATGTGGGTGGGTGGGTGGATGGTTTGTGTGGGTGGGTGGATGGTCTGTGTGGGTCAGAGAGTGGATGGTCGTGGAGGGATGGACGGTTGTGAGGTTGGATGGTAGTGTGGACAGAAGATTGATTTCGTTGGTAGGGAGACTCTCAAGCTGGCTGGTTGGATGGTCGGGTTCGTAGGAGTGGATGGATGAGTCAGATGGTAGGATCAGAAGAGTGGATGGTTGAGTGGGAAGCGTGGATGGTCGAGTCAGAGGGGTGAATGGTCCGGCTGCATGGTTGGATCCGAAGGTGTAGATGGTTGGTTGGTTGGATGGTAGGGGTGGATGGTCGGATGGTCACCAGAAATATGGATAGTCGGATGGTTCACTAGGAGGGCTGGATGGTCAGATAAAATGGTCGAGTCAGAGGGGTGGATGGTCGAATGGATGGTCGGATGGTCGGGTCAGAGGAGTGGATGGTCGAATGGATGGTAGGATGGTCGGGTCAGAGAAGTGGATGGTTGAAAGGATGGTCGGTCGGTTCAGAGGAGTGGATGGTCGAATGGATGGTAGGATGGTCGGGTCTGAGGAGTGGATGGTCGAATGGATGGTCGGATGGTCGGGTCAGAAGGGCGGATGGCTGGACAACCGCAAGTACTTGTGCAGTGGGCAGAGAAAGCTCCCAGGCGCCCACTCCCGGATGCGTGGGTACCTGCGTTCCCTCCCTCCCTCCCTCTCTCTCTCTCTCTCTCTCTCTCTCACACACACACACACACACACACACACACACACACACGCACATATTACGGTGCTAATTCCTCCATAGGTAACCCTCCAACCATCTTCATGTTCTCCCCCATCCACTCCCTCACCCTCCACCTCATCCTCCACCAGCTCACTTACGCCCACTTAGCATCCACTTATTCCCACAGTACACTTACCCACTTAGAGGCACTTATTCAGCACCCATTCACTTTCTTCTCTACTCCTCACGACCTCTCACGACCTTTCAGACACAGAAAAACACAGACACCTTCTTCACTAACCCTACTGCCATCTCCCTGACCCATTTTCATTATCATTTTTTGGTTCTTATTTACAGCCATCCTATAATAAAAACACAAACACGCCTTCGTAAGGACTAGTGGCTCCTGCAAAAGAAAAAAAATCAGAACGACTAGTAGAGCCTGTAAAAAAAAAAATGCAATGGCTAGAATATCCTGTTAAAAAAATCTATGGGTGTTTCTTTTTGTCCTCAGATTTCTTTATGCTTCCACTCACCCATCTGTCTTCTAATCTCTCACTCTACCATCTTTCCTCCACACTATCCCTCCACCTGCCTCTTCTCACCTCTCCACTTAGCTGTACGTTCAGTCTTCGATCCACCCACACCCTCACCACCCGCCCACCTGTACACCCATCCACACTCACCACCCACCCACCACCCTTCTTCATTTTTTCACCCATCCACCCAACTTGCCTTTCTCAGTTCGATGGTATACTTTACGCTCTGATCTTGCTTACTTACGATATTTTTCAAACTTAGGAAAGATTTCTTGATTTGGAGGGGTTGATTAAGGCTGTTCCTAACCCCTCCAGCTCGAAAAGTCTCCCTTCAGCTGAATAAAATCGTCTGAGGGAAGCAAAATATAAGTTGCGTCGAGGTGAGGGGATTAACAAAGATTACTGCAGGTTTTCATGACCCACGTGCAATCAGAAGTTTTCTTATTCATTCCCTCCTCACTATCTTCCCATCTATCCATCCATCCACCCTAATCATTTCTTAATCTATCCTCTTCCATCCACCTATTCATCCATCCACCCTAATCATTTCTTAATCTATCCTCTTCCATCCACCTATCCATCCATCCACCCTAATCATTTCTTAATCTATCCTCTTCCATCCACCTATTCATCCATCCACCCAAATCATTTCTTAATCTATCCTCTTCCATCCACCTATTCATCCATCCACCCTAAGCATTTCTTAATCTATCCTCTTCCATCCACCTATCCATCCATCCACCCTAATCATTTCTTAAAATATCCTCTTCCATCCACCTATGCATCCATCCACCCTTTTCATTTCTTAATCTATCCTCTTCCATCCACCTATCCATCCATCCACCCTTTTCATTTCCTATTCTATCCTCTTCCATCCACCTATTCCATCCATCCACCCTTATCATTTCTTAATATATCTTTTATCCGCTCTTCCATCCACCTATCCATCCATCCACCTTCATGACTTCTATCTCCTTGCCAGTCCCCCACCCGTCTATCCATTCCTTCATCCTCATCATTTCTTAATCAATTTTCTTTCCACTCTTCCACCAGCCTATCCATCCATTCACCTTCTTTACTTCAATTGTCACTTTTCCATCCAGTTATCAGTCCATCCATCCTTATAACGCAATCTATTTTCATTTCACTCCTCCATGCATTTATCCATCCATCCATCCACGCATCTATCCGTCCGTCCATCCTTATCACTCCTCAATCTATCCAATTTCCACTTTTCATCCACCCACCCAAAATTTATTATCTGCCTTAAGTAATCCATGTGTGACCGATAGGCATTACTATAAAATTCTGTCACTACTTCCCATCACTCCACTTCTCCATCCTTCCACCCGGGCGAGCCTCCGAGTCGTCCTATTCTCATTCCACCCCTCCACCCCCCATCCACCCACCCAGTCATTCAACCAGGCGTGACGACGGGTGCCCACTAACCTTGTAGGGGTCAAAGGTCAAGGATGGGGTGGAAATGGTCAGTTAGGTCACGATTCAGAACGGGAGATGAGATGGAAGGCGGAGGGGAGGGGGGAGGGGAGATAAGATGGAAAAGGGGAGGGGAGGGGAGGGGAGAACGGGAAATACGATGGAAAGGGGGAGGGGAAGAGAGGCAAGAACGAGAGATGAGATGGAAAGCGGAGGGGAGGGGAGAGGGGAGGTAAGATGAAAAAGGGGAGGAGAAGGGAGGGGAGAAATAAGATGGAAAGGAGGAGGGGAAGAGAGGCAAGAACGAGAGATGAGATGGTAAGCGGAAGGGAAGGGACGGAAGGGAGGGGACAGAAGGAAGTGGAAGATGGAAGGGAGTGTTAGGAAAATAATGGAAGGGAGGAGTCCGCATAAGATGATGGACAGGTGGTGGGTGAGACTGTAAGGAGGCGAAGAAAAAGGAAGAAAGGAGAACAGAAGGGGAAAGAAGTGGACGTGGGAGGTGAAGAAAGAAAGCAATATGAGGGAGGAGAGGAAGATAAGGGAAGGGTGGTGGGGGAGAGAGCAGGGAGCTAAAAGTGAAGAGGACGAATAGGGAAAGGGGGAAGAGAAGGAAGTGGAAGATGGACGTGGAGAAAGAAAGATATATGAGAAAGGGGCTTGTGGAAGATGATGGAAGGGTGGTGGGTGAGAAAGTAGGAAGAGGAAGACAGAAAGGAACATTGAGAGAAAAAGACAGACGATGAATAAGATCAAGGAGAGGCAGGTGGGGAGGAGATGCAGTTGTGGCGAGTGAGAGAGTACTGTATTAAAGAGTTTCCTGTGCAGTGAGCTGAATACTGAAATTGTGTTTATTGTGAGCATGCACCACTTTCGGCCCGACTTTGACTTTTTTTCTACATAACCGTACATAAGAAATTGATTACCGGGTCACTACCAGTCGGCAATAAGGTAATCTACGAAGGTCAAAGTAATTAAGCTCTTGATCGAACCTGTGTTTGTTAGAAAAGCTTAGTAAAGAGGAACAAGTAAAGAAGGGAATCAAGGAACTGAGGAAGTATTTCGATTTCATTCTTAATTTCCGTCAGGTGTTTTTTTGGTCAGGTAAATGGAGACCTAATTAACCTCTTCTCCACCTGCGTACGACCTATCATTCTCCCTGTCTATCTGTCTGTCTGTCTATCTATCATATCTACGTTTGTTTATCGATCTGTCTCATATCTGTCTATCTTTCTATTTATATATCTCCTTACCTCACCTACCTTCCCTTCATACATGCTAATCAGTGAATTATTTTACTTGTCTTTCTACCTTCCCACTTACCTGTATGCCTTCTTGCCTACCTGCCTGTCTATCTACTTACCCTCCTACTTCAATGTCTACTTATATGCCTGCTTATCCACGTACCAACCCACTTACCTACCAACCTACCACTTACTATATACCAACCTAATCATCTACCTACTACCTACCTACCTACCTACTTACCTATCAAGTCAATTACCTACCTACCTACCTACCTACCTACTTACCTTGACTAGGGAGTGTGAGGTGTATCCTGAAGAAGCAAGGGAGAGGGGAACATGCTACCTGTCCATGTGATTGATGATACACACCTGCCACACCTACACCTGTACACACACACACACACACACACACACACACACACACACACACACACACACACACACACACACACACACACACACCTGTCCTGAATCTACACTTATCCACTTGGTTTTGGATCTGGAGTAACTTCTGTAATCTCCTCCCAGTAACTCCTATAGCCTACACCTGTCCAACACCTGCTTTCCTCACCTGCCAGTTAGTGAAATACCTTTATATGTATCACCTCAAGTCAGAATAGAGGTGGAGTATACTATGTCGGCTTAGTTTACCTGGTACATAGGGTTTACTAGACTATTTCTTCTTTTAATTGTGTTTTTTCCGGTAATTACATGAGAGGACATTTTTTCCCCCCCTCTCCACAGCTTGCTACGATGGGCAAGGCACGGCTAGTTTCCAGGAGGAGGAGGAGGAGGAGGAGAAGGATACTCTACTTAAATGGATTAAGAAAATATTTTAGGGCTAACTAGGGTACTGTTACAGAATTATTTTGTTAACTACGGTATTATTGGCGCTTGCTGTGGCTTTCCAGGTTTTACAGAGCCTCCTGCTGTGGAATGGGGAGACCTAATTTTGACGTGGCTTATTTTATTCTCCCTGTGACATGATCTGATACAAGATAGGGACAACTCTTGCAGTGAATGGGTCGGTGAAGGATGCATATAGTCTCTCGAGCCTCATATGTCCCTCTCACG
Organism: Coenobita brevimanus; assembly: GCF_032717465.1. Taxonomy (NCBI): domain Eukaryota; kingdom Metazoa; phylum Arthropoda; class Malacostraca; order Decapoda; family Coenobitidae; genus Coenobita; species Coenobita brevimanus. The sequence continues at coordinate 2,696,475 of NC_136979.1, forward strand.
CTGAAAAGAATCGTCTGGAGATGGTAAGAATAATACAAAAAACTAAATCCTCGCTTTGAAGAGGCTGAGTATGAGCCCGTGGGGAAAGAACGAATAAAATGGAGAGTAAACAGAAAACGGAACACACAGGAGGCGAGGTGGGATGGCTATACTCCTTTCACCTTAACTTGGCCCAGGTTTTCGCCTTTTTCTTGCTTAGTGCACGTAGCTCAGTGGCAAAAGGCAATGCTGCGGCTCTGCACGATTTCCATAGCACTTCTTCGTGACCAGCACCATATTCCAGTACTGATCTATTATTCCAGTTCAGCATTCAAGATGGAGAGACGGCAATTTTAGGCCCAGAGTAAAATGAGAATACTTTTAATCTGGTTGGGCAACGAAATAAGATAAATATATTCAAAAGAGAGTAAAATTAATAAGGACTGATGAGTGCCTATGAATTACAGGGAAAAAAAATCCGGATTATAAATAGACTAGGGTTAATGTAATCCGCAAAGGTGAGAAAATCCACTCAAAAAAAAAAAAAAGAATTAAGAGGAAGTATTGAAAAAAATATCAACTATTGAGTATAAATTGGTCTTCAGAATAATATCGCTTCATTATTCTCTCTCTCTCTCTCTCTCTCTCTCTCTCTCTCTCTCTCTCTCTCTCTCTCTCTCTCTCTCTCTCTCACCTGGCAACAGATGACTGGCGTAAGAGACACACACCTGCTTCTTGTGTCCCAACCTGCCCATGTGCTCGTTTCACCTGTGTGCGTAATTTCCTTGTGTACGTTTCACCTGTGTGCGTATTTTCCTTGCGTAAGTTTCACCTGTGTGCGTATTATCCTTGTGTGCGTTTTACCTGTGTGCGTATTTTCCTTGTGTACGTTTTACCTGTGTGCATGGTTTCCTTTTCCTTGTGTACATTTCGCCCGTGTGCGTATTTTCCATGTGCAAATTTTACCTGATGCATATTTTTCTTATGTACGTTTCTCTTGTGTGCGTATTTTTCTCATGTGCGCGTATCTTATGTGTGCATTTTCCTTGTGCACATTTCACCTGTGTGGGTATTTTCATTGTGTACGCTTCACCTGTGTGCGTATTTTCCTCATGTACGCTTTCTCTTGTGTGCACATGTTTTAATTATGTACACCTCATCTGTGTGCGGATTTTCCTTATGTGCACTTCTCTTGTGTGCGTATTTTTCTCATTACATATATTAGACGTGTTTTCCTCGTGTTCACGTGTGCGTATTTTCCTTATGTGCGCTTCTCATATGTGCGTATTTTCCTTGTGTGAGCTTAATCAGCATGTATTTTTATGTACGTTTGTGCTGTGTGCATATTTTCCTTGTGTGCGTCTCTGCTGTGTGTGTATCATCTATGTGTACTTCTCTGTGTGCGTATCTTAGTTGTGTCTTAATTTTTGGTTATCTCCCATGTGTATGCCTGTAGTCTGTGCGTATCTTCCATGTGCACGTCTCCAGTGTGTGCGTATCTTCCAAGTGCACGTCTCTAGTGTGTGTTTAACTTCCATGTGTACGTCTCTAATGTGTGCGTATCTTCTATGCCTACGTCCCTAGTGTAGGCAAAGCTCATCTTCCATGTATATGTCTGTAGTGTGTGTGTGTGTGTGTGTGTGTGTGTGTGTGTGTGTGTGTGTGTGTGTGTGTGTGTGTGTGTGTGTGTGTGTGTGTGTGTGTGTGTGTGTGTGTGTGTGTGTGTGTGTGTGTGTGTGTGTGTGTGTGTGTGTGTGTATGTCCGCTCCTCGTACCCCATGTGCGTATATCTGTGTACGTCGAGTGTCACATACATGCTGTGTGTGTGTATTTGTCTTACGTACCTACTGTTTCTGCGTAATGTGTGTGCGTATCTTACAAAAATATCTGCTGAGTCATGTGCGTCTCTTACTGTGCACATCTACTGTATGTCGTGTGTATGTTAGTTCAGAGTGCGTCTTATGCTGTGTACGTAATCCCTGTGTGTATTTGTGCCGCATGTACACATTAGGGCTGTATGCTTATGCATTTTGTTCGGTAGGTGTGTGTGCGTCCATGTGCGTGACGTTATGTGTACTTTTCTGCCCTACACATCTCTCTCTCTCTCTCTCTCTCTCTCTCTTTACCTTTTCCTCCTTTAGGCTCTCTCTCCCTTGTCTGTCTTCATTTTCCCTGTTTCTTCTCTTCTCTCTCTCTCTCTCTCTCTCTCTCTCTCTCTCTCTCTCTTTACCTTTTCCTCCTTTAGGCTCTCTCTCCCTTGTCTGTCTTCATTTTTCCTGTTTCTTCTCTTCCCTCTCTCTCTCTCTCTCTCTCTCTCTCTCTCTCTCTCTCTCTCCCTTTCCTCTCTCTCTCACGTCTCCAGTTCTCAATTTTTCCTCCTCCATCATTATCCCACGTCAGTCCCTCTTTCAAATACCTCTCTCTCTCTCTCTCTCTCTCTGTCACGGGAGTTGTCATTTTTTTCTTTTTCTTCCTCTTCCTCCTCCTCCTTCTTCTTCTTCTTCTTCTTCGTCTTCTTCTTCTTCTTCTTCTTGAGAGAGAGAGAGAGAGAGAGAGAGAGAGAGAGAGAGAGAAATCAAAATCCCACACATCCTTTAACACATTAATTCTCCAAAACAAAAATTAACCCAGTCAGACGAAGGACATTATTTCTAGTCTATTCTCTATTACTGAACAATTTTACTATACTCTTTTCACTCTAACTTGGCCCTGATTTTCGTCTTTTTGCGGCTTATTTCACGTAGATCACTGGCGGAAAATGACAACGCTACGGTTCTCCATCCTTTACATTGCACTTCTTCGTGACTGGCACCATATTGTACAGTTGATACCTTGTTACAGCTCAGCATTCAAGATGGAGAGATGTCAATTTTAGGCCAAGTTAGGGTGAAGAGGGTATAACTTTACTAGAGTCCCTTATCAACAGAGCGGGTTAATGAAGACTACATTTACCCTGGAAGTTCTAAAAATCCTCCCTTTACTGAATAATACTCGTCAATAGAGCGTAAGAAATAATTATGATCTTACGCAAAAAGTATTAAAAATGCCTCTCCTACGACATTAATATCTCTTACGTGGAAATTAAAGTGTGGATTGTAAAGGTATTGAGTATTCGATTCTAAACAATCAAGAAGAGCCAAAAGCCATGTAAAAGAAGCAGCATTTGAAGTAGGTATCAAACTGGGGGTATGGACTCTATGAAACTCGTACTCACACAGGTAAACTCAGGTGCTGCTCAACTCATTACCTGAAATGAAAAAAATATATACATTACACGAACTCCTTTGAAAAAACATGAATTATGTGGCATAGTAATAATTATAGTAAGATATACCATTAGAAAAACCACTTGATTATTTCTACTGTTAATTCCATACGTCGTCAGGCTGCTCCATATACAGTAATAAAATAATAATAATAATAATAATAATAGTAATAATAATAATCAAGAAGAAAAGAGAGAGAGAGAGAGAGAGAGAGAGAGAGAGGTGTTATCTCAATGCGCTTGACGCCTTCCACTTGCTCTACTCAGCATCACAATGACAGGAATGCTGAGGGGGGGGGGGATCATGCAAGGGCCAGGGGATGATGGGATGAGCACGAGAGAGAAAGAGAGACAGACAGACAGACAGACAGACAGAAGATAAAAGAACTGCAAAAAAGTGAGAGGAAAAAAAAAAAAGGTAATAAGTAGTATGAGGAATATAAAGAGGAAAGACATCCAGAAAAAAAGAGCATTCATTTATTCTCTCTCTCTCTCTCTCCCTCTCTCTCTCTCTCTCTCCCTCTCTGACACACACACACACACACACACACACACACACACACACACACACACACACACACACACACACACACACACACTCAATACCATCACGCTCACCCCACAAAAAATGCTCCAACCCTCCCTCCCTCTATTCTCCTCTCTTGTTTTCCTCATATTTCCTCTCTTCTCTCTCCTCCTCTCTTCTTCTCCCTTCTTCCCTCCTCCTTCCCTCTCCTCTTCCTTTTCCCCTTTGTCCTAGAACTTAAGGAAAGGGAAAGTATGGCAGGGTATGGTAGGGTATAGTAGGGTACGGCAGGGTATATTAGAAGACATAACAAGAAATGGCAGGGTATGACAGAGAGAATAATGAGGACAGGCAAGGGAGGGTATGCTGGGGTTGAGGGGATCATGGAAGGGCTAGGGTATGGAAGGGTATGGCTGGGTATGGTATAAGGTATGGTAAGGAATGGCAGGGTGTGAGTATAATAAAAAGCAGTGGCATGGCATGGAAGGGTATTATGGCAGGGCTAAGGAAAGTATGGTAGGGAACCGTAGGGTATGGAAGGGTAAGATGAAACAGGATTAGATAGGATAGGAGAGATAGGCAGGCTTAGGGTTTGGCAGGGGTATGACAGATATGGAAGGGGTTGCAACGTGGTATGGAAGGGAGGACAGACAAGCCATAAAAAAAAAAAAGCTGACCTAAACTAATCAGCAAAGAAGAAGAAGCTCCCGAGGCTTCCATGAACTCTGCACATGCGACGCTTGCTGAGTGAATAGCTGCTGAGTTGCTGAAGGATGAGTGAATGAGTTTGGTATAGAGCAAGAAGGTACAAAGGAAAGCAGACATCAAAAAACCTGTTGGTCCTTTCGAGCCTGCTTGTTATATTGAGAGTTTCAGCTAACAAAATTATTCTGAGTTCAAGACGAGGGCAGAATAGCACGAAGGCTCTCCCCCGCCCACCTAACCCTCCGGCTGATCTCGACAGGAAATAGTGAAAAGGACCACCATGTAGCAAGGAAAAGATAAATGAGGGAGTGAGTAAGTGACCAAATGAGCGAGGAAGGGAAAGTAAGTGAGAGTAAGCGATGAAGAGAGAGTGAGTGAGAGAGTGGGATAAAGGCTGACAGTGTGAGAAAGTGAGCAAATAAGTGAGAAAGGGGAAAGTTAAGTGAGTGAAAGTTGGAAAAACAGTGAGAGTTGGATAATGAACGATTGGGATGTGAGATATGGAGTGAAACTGTGTGTGTGTGTGTGTGTGTGTGTGTGTGAGAGAGAGAGAGAGAGAGTGAGTGAGTGAGTGAGTGAGAGTGGTTATGTGAGTGTGAAGAATAATTTAATAGTAAAAATGAGTGATGGAGAGTGAGAGAGTGGCTATGCAAGTACGAGTAAATGAAAGTGAGTGTAATGGGGTGAGTGGGTGTAATCAGTGGGTGTAATCAGGTGGGTGGGTGTAATCAGTGGGTGTAATCAGGTGAGTGGGCGTGTGGGTGGTGAGGGTGTAACGTTACCTATCCGAGCACCACCCACCCACACCTGCGGTAGGCCACATCCCCTCTCTCTCTCTCTCGTGCCTGGCATCTCACACCCTCACCCACATCCACACTTACACCTACACACACACACACACACACACACACACACACACACACACACACCTGCATCCACAACCACATCTGTATCCACATCCATACCCACACTCACACTCACACCACACCCACACCCACACCTACACACCCCACACCCACACCCACATCCACACCAGCCCATCTCCTTCCAATGACTCTGCCCTCACCCACACCATCATCCTCTCTCATCCTTCACCCTCTCTGTCTCCGCATATATTGAGAGAGAGAGAGAGAGAGAGAGAGAGAGAGAGAGAGAGAGAGAGAGAGAGAGAGAGAGAGAGACCGGGGAGGGGGGAAGGCAGAACACCCCTCATACCATAAATCAAACTGCCACTTCATCCCATCTCCCCATTTCGCTGGCATCTACCTCCTTTCCCCATTAACATCCCACCCCCATCCCACCCCATCCCAGGGACAAATGAAGGGGTGGAAGCTCTCAACCCCTGCCTACCCTTCCATTTACAGGGGGATGACAAAGGGAGAGAGATACACCCTGCCACGAGCGAGGTTTGTTTTTCTGTATTGGGAGGAATGTGCAGGTAGGTGGGTAGGTAGGCTGGTTGGACTCTCTCTCTCTCTCTCTCTCTCTCTCTCTCTCTCTCTCTCTCTCTCTCTTTCTCTCTCTCGCTTCTTATAACCTCCTTTCAAACCTCTTTTCACTTCCTTCACTCTTCTTCGGTATTTTTTTTTTTCACCATATTATTCACATTTCCTCTTATTCCATTTCACATAATATTCTTCTTCACATTCCTTCACTGCGGATTCTCGTTGTCCTTCTCCCTTCTTATCCCTCCCTCTTCCCTCCTCCTCCCCCTCCCCCACCCTCCCCTGCCCCTCTGCTCTCTGTCAGTGGTCAGTTTTCTTCCCTCCATCCTCCCTCCCTCCCTCCCTCTCCCGATCTCTCCTCCTCCCTCCCCTCCTCCCTCCCCTCCTCCCTCCCCTCCTCCCTCCCTCTCTTGATCTCTCTTTCTCCCTCCTTCTCCCTCTCTTCCCATGTCTCTCTCTCCTCCTGCCTCCCACTCCTTCCTCCCTTCCTTCTCCCTCCTTCGTCCTACATTTCTCTCTCTCTCTCTCTCTCTCTCTCTCTCTCTCTCTCTCTCTCTCCCCTTTCCTAGGCCCTTCCTCTTCCTTATCCTCTTCCTATACCTCATTCCTTACCGCTCCCTCCTATTTCCTCCCTCTCTCTCTCCCTCTCCACCTCTCTCCTCTTTCCTCCCTCTCTCCCTCTCTATCTCTCTCCGCTTGCCTCCCTTTCTCCCTCCCTCCACCCCTCCGCCTCTGCCTCGTCCCCAGTACATGTAATGATTGTACTTAGCACCTTCCTGCACCCCTCGCATGTACACCCAAACCTACACTTTTCACCCAATACACCATTACTTGGCACTAGGGCGCTATATCAACACCATCTACACACACACACACACACACACACACACACACACACACACACACACACACACACACACACACACTGACCTTTATTCAGCCAAAGAAAGGATGGAATGACTCAAGTTTACGTTATTATTATTATTATTTTTTTTTAATTATTATTATTATCTATTTTTAATGACGTCATTTAAACACTTATGCTCTTATTATAAAATATTTTATTATCATTATTATAACAGCGTTCTTATGACAAAAAAACATTGAATTTGCAGGAGCGTTGTTAATGATATTCCATCGGTGTTTTGAGAGAGAGAGAGAGAGAGAGAGAGAGAGAGAGTTATGACAGGTACTTCTCATCTCACCTGAAGCCGAATTGCAAATGACCCAAGGCGGAAAAAGAGAATAACAAATTTTCCTTATTTTCTTTCTTTTTCTTTTTCTCTCGTCTCCATATCCACAGAGACTCTACACCGTCCAGACACAAGGAGAGAGAAAAAATGCAGTAGGGGAGAAATGGTGTGTGTGTGTGTGTGTGTGTGTGTGTGTGAGAGAGAGAGAGAGAGAGAAGGGGAGGGTACCAGAGCTTGGGGCGAGGGGCAGCTACGCCAAATACCAAATTACATGAGGTACCATTAACCCAAGCCACAAAAAGAGAGAGAGAGAGAGAGACACACACACACACACACACACACACACACACACACAGAAACCAGACCGACTCGCAGACTGGACATTAGTAGAAAATCACAGAAAAAAACATATACTGAGAACAGGAGACAGACATTGATACTGGGTCAGAGAGAGAGAGAGAGAGAGAGAGGGAGAGGGAGAGAATATTACGCAGGTACCGACACAGGTAAACGTAATTAGAAAAAGGGTCACGTATATTGCAGGTAAGTAGGTAAGTAGGTAAGTGGGTAGGTAGGTAGGGAGGTAGAGAGACAGAGGTAGGGAGGTAGGTATGTAGGTAGGGAGGTAGGTAGGGAGAGAAGCATAGAAGTAGGGAGGGGAGGAGATAGTTAGGATGTAGGTAGTTATATATGTGGGTAGGCAGGCAGGGTAGTAGGTAGGTACAAGGTAGGATGGCAGGTAAGTAGATAGGACTGATAGGTAGGTAGGTAGGTAGGTAGGTAGGTAGCTATTGTGGCAGGTAGCTACTAGATAGATAACTAGCACGAAGGTACGGAATCGAATAGACAGATTTTACTAGACAGGTAAGCACATGGAAATCTAGGAAATCTAATTAGACTGAATTTAGAGCTACAGAAGGAGGGATGGGAGGATGGATAAGTCGCTAATTGGAATGTCATGAGAGTATCTTTTTAAATGGAAAGGAAAATCGTGTGTGTGTGTGTGTGTGTGTGTGTGTGTGTGTGTGTGTGTGTGTGTGTGTGTGTGTGTGTGTGTGTGTGTGTGTGTGTGTGTGTGTGTGTGTGTCCATCAATCTCACTTAACCCATTCAAAAAACAAAAAAACAAAAAAGAGGTAGATGATACACACACACACACACCTAAAACACTTAAATAACACTTCCCAGGCCTGAAGATTAATATGCATACCGGGTGAAGGAGCGTGGGGATAGATGGATGGATAGATAGATAGATGGATGGATAGATGGGTGGATAGATGGATGGATAGATAGATGGATAGATGGATGGATAGATGGATGGATGGATAGATGGATGGATAGATGGATGGATAGATAGATGGATAGATAGATAGATGGATAGATAGATGGCCAGGTAAGCAGGTAGTTGACTTGG
>NC_136979.1:2710000-2740000 GCF_032717465.1 Coenobita brevimanus
AGACTTATCGAGGTAAATAAAGCCTTCAATGTCTTCTTAAAAAAAAAAAAGAAAACTTAAAATCAATATAAATCATTTGAGACTAATCAAAATCATTCAAAATAATGTATTACCTGATTCAATGAGAGAGTGATAAGAGTGAGGAGAGAAATGAGGAGAGTGAGGAAGCTACGTCTAACCTATCCAATTTGAAAAAATATATATATGACGAAATCATCATCATCATTATCATCAATATCATTATCACCATCACCATTATCATCATCATCATCACCATCATCGTCATCATCATAAGCATCATCACCTTCACCATCATCACCTTCATCTTTATCACCATCATCATCATCATCATCATCACCATCACCTTCACCATCATCATCATCATCACCATCCAGAACTCTTTGCCCACCTATGTATGGGGTGAAGCCAAAATAAAATATAAAGTGGGTCATTGTACTGAAGGGATCTAGGAGACTGAGAATAAATGAGAGGAAGAACGATAATGAGAAAAGAATAAAGGTAAAATGAGAAGAGGAAATAAAGTAGAGAGGGGAAGAATTACAAAAACATGAGGGGAAAGGATATATAAGGAGGAGAAATTAATAAGGAAGGAAGGAAGGAAGGCCAAGGAAAGTGACAGGGAGAGAAGTAGGAGGAAGAGGAGGAGGAGGAGGAGGAGGAGGAGAATGGATGGAGAGATATGACTAATAATAAATAAAAAAACTTACAGGAGAAAAATGAGAAAAAAGGACATTATTTCCTTTATATACTTATAGAACATTTTTTTCTTTGCTTGTGTACTTGCCATGATAAAAGACCATAATTTTTTTAGAACATCAATTCCTTGCTTTAATAACAAAATAATTACCTTGGAGAACATTTTATTACCTTGAAGAACATTTTATTACCTTGGAGAACATGTTATAACTTTTTTTAATAATTCTGCTTACCTGTGCTGATAAGGGAACATTATTTTTTTCTCAATTTGCTTTATTAATAGAATTTTTTCCTAACAAAGCTCATTTTTTTGTTTTTGCTTTTTTTTACCTTGCTTTATTTTTTATTGTATTTATTATTTTATTTATTTATTTATTTATTTTCTTTATGTACTGTATTTATTCTCTTTATTTTTACTTACCTTTCTTTATTTTTTATTTTTTTTTATATATTATATTTATCTGTTTAATCTACTATTTTTTTTACTTTGCCTTATTTATTATTTTTTATTTATCTATTTTTATCTATATTTTTACCTTGCTTTAATTATTTTTTTATTCTTTTATTCTTATTATTTTACTTATTCATTTATTTTCCTTATATATTTATTTTATTTATTTATAATTTTCCTTGAATTATTTTTATTTTTTTAAGTGTATTTTTACTTGCTTTATTCTTTATTTTTTTTTATTTATTTTTATCTATTTTTATTTTACCATCTCTAATTATTTTTTACCTGCTTTCACCTGATCCTATTCTTAGTTAATCGGTCTATCAGTAACGGCCCGCGCCTCACCTGTTCCCCTGGGCTAAAAAACTTACCTCAAGCACGAAAATAGACCAGGGCCGGTATTCTCCCTAACACCTTCTCCTAAGCGATTCATTTTATTCCACCTTCCTATCCTATTCTGTGTTACATAATCCAATATCGCTAAGCTCTGCAGAAATAACGTACAAAGGGATATTAACCGGACATATTCAAAAATAAATCACTAAGTGAGAGGTGTTAGGAAGCTCCACTTTATTTTTATCTTCACACTTGCTAAATATTCCCTACATATTTATCACACACACACACACACACCCGCACCCACCCACCCACCCACTCACACCCACACACACACACACCCACACCCACACACCCACACACACACACACACTCACCCGCTACCACTCCCCACTCACCCCCCACAAACACACCTGGCAAAGACCTACCTGCCCATCCCTTAATTAACTCCTTCCTTTGCACGTAACCATATCAAGGCCTTAGGGAATCACATGAAATTAACTCTTAAGATTTATTTAAGCCGTTCCTTGGATTCCTTGCGCTTTCTTAGGCCAAATAAAGGCGAGTTCTGACGTCACTACAAAATAAAGGAGGAGGAGGAGTAAAGAGAGAGAGTGCCTAAAGAAAATTGTAAATATTGAAAAGTGGCTGTTAAGTGCAGTTAAGTATGTGAACTAATGAGGATGACTAAAAATAACGATGAGAGAGAGAGAGAGAGAGAGACAGACAGACAGACAGAGACAGACAGACAGACAGACAGACAGACAGACAGAGACAGAGACAGACAGACAGACAGACAGACAGAGACAGAGACAGACAGACAGACAGACATTCAAGTAATCACACTGTTCCCTTCCTTCTTGCTTTCTTAATATTATCTTCCTCTCATAGAATTAGATATCGTAGTTTTTTCATTCTTTCTTTGCAAACCCCGAAAGGATTATTGGGTTTTGCTGTTTGCTTTCCTTTGTACTCCTTTGAACTCCTTTGAACACAACTTTGAATGGAACTCGAGTCCTTCTCACTGCAGATCACTTTACTAACCACTTCAAGGGAGGGAGGGAGGGGAAGAGACGAGACGAGGTGGCTGAATTTGGCTCTCTGTTACGAGTTATTTTTTATTTTTCTTGGTACGAAATATTGCTTGATTCTGGCCTTTGGTTCCTTCTTTCTTGCATTAAAAAGAAATGCTTAATATGCTAACGAAGATGATGCTCTTGGTGGTGGTGGTGGTGGTGGTGGTGGTGGTGGTGTGGATGTAACTGTCCACCGATAAAAGCAAGTGGGTTGGGGCAGGTCATTGCATGGTGGGGGGTGGTTTGCGGTCACTAGGGCGTTGATGAGTGTTAGGGTAGGTTAGGTATGAGGAGTGAGACGAGCAACCAGAAGGAGAAAATCTGTAAGCACTCATAAACACGGGAAACAGACGTCTAATGGGTGTTTACTACCTTGTCAAACAACCAGGTGTATATCAGGTGAGTGGCGAGGTAGGAAGTGTCGAGTGATAAGTTAGTGTGAACAGACAGGCAGACAGACAGACAAAAGAGGGCAGCTCCCCTTTAGGTTAGAGGAACCAGCTTCTTGTGAGTGTGTATATATATAAATGTAAAAATATTTGCTGTATATATAAGCTCCAACATTTTTCCCATGATGAACGATACTTAAACTGCCACATAAATTAGTTTTGATACTGGCACTGTAAGAAACGACTTGCTAGAGGCGTTTCTGCTGTCTTCCCTGCATATTAAGTACGTGCATATTTACACGAATATTACGCATACTTCATAAAATATCAGTGATGAATATAAAACAACTAACTTCACGTGGTCACCAATGTATATCTATAATATTCATATGTGTTTATATATGTAGGTTATGTACCGGTATGATGATGATGACGATGATGATGATAATAATAATGATGATGATGATGATGATGATATATATACGGATGCTTGGGTTGTATGTTCAGAGAAAGTCATCAGTTAATACATGAAATTAATCAGTCTGTGTATCTATAATTCTGCATGTAAGGGAGTTGTGTCTGTGTCTACATGCAGGAAAATACATATGCAGTTGGCTACACATGTACCTGGGTCAGTGTCTGTGTGAAGTGAGGGTCTAACTACAATATCCGACGTTCCTTATCACAGTTCCTTGGTCATTTCAGTTCACAGACACCTCCTTTCATCCATAGTGCCGCCAACAAACACGTGATTATGTCAAGATTGTCAGGTGTACCAAACGCTAGGCTTCTGCTACGCCCTTCTGCTGTACCAGGTTCGTGTGCTGCCAACTGTACATAACGGCATGGGTACTGGAAAATATAAGTACATTACACCGCCTGACCTCTCACCTGCGTACCTTCTTTGAGACTTACAAATTTAATTAACGGCAGGTGTATAAGCGAAGGGTACGGTGATGAGTATAAATATTAGGATTTCTCAGGTAAACTGTCTGGCTACGGTGTCGACGTGTGTGTGTGTGTGTGTGTGTGTGTGTGTGTGTGTGTGTGTGTGTGTGTGTGTGTGTGTGTGTGTGTGTGTGTGTGTGTGTGTGTGTGTGTGTGTGTGTGTGTGTGTGTGTGTGTGTGTGTGTGTGTGTGTGTGTGTGTGTGTGTGTGTGTGTGTGTGTGTGTGTGTGTGTGTGTGTGTGTGTGTGTGTGTGTGTGTGTGTGTGTGTGTGTGTGTGTGTGTGTGTGTGTGTGTGTGAGAGAGAGAGAGAGAGAGAGTAAGTAGAGACGGAGCAAAGACCAAGACTGGACCTAATTCCCCAGGAGAGGGATGAACTGCATAATAAAGTGTCAAAAGAGAGGAGAAAGTGTGGGAGGCTTTGTAATGCGGTGGGTTAACACGGTAATGAAGTAGATGTGGCTGGAGGACTGGTTGTTATGTGGTAGGTTATGGTGTGGTAGGTTATGGTGTGAGGTAGGTTATGGTGTGGTGTCGTAGGTTATGGTGTGGTGTGGTAGATTATGGTGTGGTGTGGTAGGTTATGGTGTGGTGTGGTTTTTATTGTGTGAAGTGCAGGTGTGGTGAAGTGTGGTAGGTTATGGTGTGGTGTGGTAGGTTATGGTGGGGGGTAGGTTAGGGTGTGATGCATATACGACAGAACAATGGACACTCCCCCACTCTCCCCACTCCCCTTCTGACCCCTCATTATGCACCCCATCCCACCCCACCAAACATATTCACTTAATTCACACTCTGCCTTATTCTTAGTCTCCCCTTAAGCAGATTTCAGTTCTGTATACCATTTTTACAATATGTGCGGTTTGATTTTTTAAGGATTTTTACCCTTTCATTATCTTTTTAAACCGAACTTTCATTTATCATTTTTTTTGCAATTTACGTAGCCTCGCCATTTTTTAAAAGTATGTATTGTCCTAAGGCAGTGTGTTGCTCTGAGATAAAAGTGTGATAGTGAGTGTAATAAGTGTGATATTAACTTCAATAAGTAAGTGTGTGTAGGATGTGTAGTAGTAATCATAATAATTTAAGTGTGTGATAGTAACTGTAATCAATAAGTGTGTGATAGTAATTCTAATGTGTAATATTCCTTCAAGTAACAGTTTGACAGTTACTCTTGGCGTACAACAATGAATTCAATCAACCTTTATTTCTGAGGTACATTTTGGGTCACAGAAATTCAAAACACCCAGAAGGACCATTTTTTTATTTATTTTAGTCATATTTATCTCATTTACTTTTAGATGCAGGTGAGTTATAATATTATTGTGCGTCAACCATGTGCTCACAGCCATTGTCAACACATCATTTTCTCTTACGGATTTACAAGATAATATTTTAGTTCGTGCCTCATACACTATCATCACCTCGTCAAGATAATGTTTACATCGTCCAAGAAGAAGAAGACATGGCAGAAAAAAAAAAAAACTGAGCATGTACCGCACTTTTTTCTTTCTTTTTCTCATTATTATTATTATTATTATCATTATTATTATTATTTTACTTTTTAATGTCTTTAGGAAGCTCAGCAAATCAGCGTAGCCTGCCCTCCTATTTTCAGAACCGCTACTGAGCTAATTTCACAAAGGCTTATCTACGGTGTCGTGGATGCAGGTTTAAAGTATTGGATTCTAAGTATTTTTGATCAGATACCAATGTCACTTATGGGCAAAAATAATGATGCTGATTTTTTCCACTATGATTTAAATTTTTGATATACCGAACAGTACCACATGCAAATTTTTTTTCATACCCCATTTTGAAAGCTAAAATTAACTAGAAACGTATCCTAAATAGATTCACCTCTATACCCTTTTTACTCTAACTTGGCCTAAAATTGCCATCTCTCCTTCTTCAGTGTTGAGATGTGACAATAGATTATCACCAGAATACGATGCTGGTCAGGAAGAAGTGCAGTGAAAAGGGTGTAAAGCCGTAGCAGTGTCTTTTCCTTCCGCTGAGCTACGGGAAATAAGCTGCAAAAGGATGAAACTCTGGGACAACTTCAGGTGAAAGGAGTATATACGAAATTACAAAAGATTACGCCTAGCTATGAGAGGTCCATAGTGTGGTTATAATTGCTAGAGGTTCAACCCAATTATTGCCTAGTGTGTGTGTGTGTGTGTGTGTGTGTGTGTGTGTGTGTGTGTGTGTGTGTGTGTGTGTGTGTGTGTGTGTGTGTGTGTGTGTGTGTGTGTGTGTGTGTGTGTGTGTGTGTGTGTGTGTGTGTGTGTGTGTGTGTGTGTTGATATCTGCATTTAATTAGGCCTACATGTCAATTCTCTCGCGTATAAATAAAATGCAAATAAAACGGAGAAGAACGACATACAGTAGAGAACAGTACACCTTGCTGTCTGTGACCTAAGGAGGCTGAGGCTGTCAGTGCTGTCTATCTACACCCACACATTATTCGACACCCTCTACCCCCCAGTTCTACACTCAGTTCTACACCCAGCTGTTTAACAAGCCGGTAAATACTCCTGAGATGTCGGCCTCTCGTGTTTACATCTGTCAAGACCTTTTCCTTTTGGTTCCTCATTCCACACCTGAATTTCCTGACCTACCTCACTACAAGGCTCCTTCGTAGTGACCGCTGCCTCACCTGCTCCTACCCCTGTCCTCCCTTGACCTGCCTCACCATTGCGTGTATGTGGGCCTACCTGACTTACGAGTTTTTCTAGTCTATAATACTTTACTGTGCTCTTTCTATTACTCATGTGTTCTCTCTCTCTAATGTTCAACACCTCAGTTCCTCACTTTATTCATTATTCATATCTTAAATATTATTCATTTCACCCTGATGTGTTTTTCATTTTTATACCTATTATTTCCAAAACACACACACACACACACACACACACACACACACACACACACACACACACACACACACACACACATACACACACACACACACACACACACACACACACACACACACATACACATACACACACACACACACACACACACACACACACTTAATTCATCCCTTCACTACAGTAAGCCTCCCAAAACTTAATAAAACTCCCTGAAAATAGCACAAAAAAAAAAAAATCAAAAAAGCACACCACCAGCCCAAAGGATTTAATAAAGATTGCAGCAACATCAAACACAAGAATAATAACGCGATAAATGAGGAGATGGATAAGAAATACGTGCCAGAGAGCCTCCTTATCTGTGACCTCGCTCCCCCCCCCCTCCGTGACCTGCCAGAACCTTCAAGTTCCCTGTGACTCCTTATGTCCATTCTCCTGTCAAGTGCACAAGTTTCGTATGCATGAGAGTTGCCACCATGATCCCAAAAATTACAGTTAGATTTCTATGTCTTGTTGTGTTATTATCGCTGTCCAAACATAAGAATGCAAGAAGAGAAGATAGAAGAAGAAGAGGAGGAGGAGGAGGAGGAAGAAGAAGACGAAGATAGAAGAAGAAGAAGAAGAAGAACAACAACAACAACAACAACAACAACAAGGAGGAGGAGGAGGAGGAGGAGAAGAAGAAAGTAGAAGAAGATGATAGAAGAAGAAGAAGAAGGAGAAGAAGAAGAAGAAGAAAGAGGAGGAGGAGAAGGAAGAAGATAGAAGAAGAAGTCGATGATAGAAGAAGAAGATAGAAGAAGAAGAAGAAGAAGATAGAGGAAGAAGAAGAAGAAAAAAAGAGTAATGAAAAAGTATATTAAGTTCTCGTTATAAAGTTAATTCGTGTTTCAAAATATCACAAAGTTTTTTTTTATGTATCTGATATTGCAAATTGGGAGAGCCGTCAATTCAGCTTTCTAGTTAACAATGGAGACTTGATAGAGTATTTTTCTGAATTCTAGACGGGAAAAAAGATCGTGGAGTGTAAGAGCTTGGAGGAAAACAACTGATGTATAAAATATCCTGATTCTATTCTCCGTCGTTGATAATTTCCTCGTTTCCAAAATTCGCTGGGGCTAAAAAAAATAAATACATAAATAAATAAATAAATAAAAATCACATACACTCACTGTACTGTTTTCATTTTTTTTTTTTTTGGGTGGGGGGATGGGGGGAAGGAAGTTGAGGTAGTAAAGGCACAGGTTAGAGAAAAGAATGATGACCTTCCACTCTTATCATCTTTCCATGACCTGACCTGACCTAACCTAATCTGACCTAACCTAATGAAAAGAATTCTATCCTGACCTCATCTAAACTTTCTTCCACCCTCTACTACCCCAACCTAAGCCAGTCCAACCCAACATAACCCAACCTGACCTGGCTTAACCTATTCTAACTTTCCCACCACTTCAACGTCACAGCTTACCTACCCTACCCTACCCTAACCTACCCTAACCTAACCTAACCCAACCAATCCTAACCAAACCTAACCTAACCTAACCAAACCTAACCTAACCTAACCAAACCTAACCTAACCTAACCTATCCTAACCTATCCTAACCTACCCTACCCTACCCTACCCTACCCTACCCTACCCTACCCTAACCTAACCTACCTAACCTAACCTAACCTAACCTAACCTATCCTCTCATCATCCCTCTACCCCAAACCATCTCGTCCTTACCTTCCGCAGCCTACGTTCCTTCAGCAGTACCTACCCACCAACTCCCACCACGTCCATCCCCAACCCCGCAAAATAATCAGTGACCCCTACCACCACACCCCCTCCCACACCCTGACCCACCTCAAGCCTACCTCCCTTTAGTAGTGCCTTCCTCCCAAGATCCACTACACTAAATCCAGCTCAGACACTTGGTATGGTCTGGTGTAATCTGTAATCTACACCACCACCACCACACCTACATCACCACTACCATACCCATACCACCACCACCACACCTACACCACCACCACCACATCTACACCACCACTACCACCAATACCTCACCCTGCATTCTCCACCACATCTTCTTTTAACCAGATCTCCGTTACAAGGGATCTGACCCCCCCCTCTCTCCCACACACATGACCCTCTCCCCTCCCCTATCCCCCTCCACACACACCTCTCTCTCCCCACCCTCTCCCTCCACACATACACACGACTCTCTCCCCACCTCTCTTCCCACACACATAACCCTCTCCCCACCTCTTCCCCACACACATAACCCTCTCCCCACCCCTACCCCCCCTACACACACAACCCTCTCTCCAACCCCTCCCTTCACACACACATAACCTTCTCCCTTCCCCCACCCACACACATAACCTTCTCCCCACCCCTACCCCCCACACACATAACCCTCTCCCCACCTCTTCCCCACACACATAACGCTCCCCACTCCCCTTCCCCCCACACACATAACACTCTCCCCATCTCTCCACCTCCACACACACACACCATCACTCCCCCAAACCCACCATAATTCGTCCATAAATATTCTCTCTTTTACACTGCCATGACCTAGACCAAAAACACACCATGCCACCTTGCTCCACTTAATTCCACTTAATTCCACCATGCTCCACCTTGCTCCACTTTCATCCACCTCTTATCCATCTCAATATAGCCTATCCAATCCCCACTACAACCCTCATCATCACCTTCAACACAGTAATTCTCTCTCTCTCTCTCTCTCTCTCTCTCTCTCTCTCTCTCTCTCTCTCTCTCTCTCTCACCACAAACCTCTTTCACCCGTTTAAGACATTGATGTAATTTTCTTCTCTCTCTCTCTCTCTCTCTCTCTCTCTCTTTACCTACCTATCTATCTATCTATCTTTATCAGTACCTATCTTTGTCTTTCTATCTATCTATATTTATATCTATCTGTTGTTAAAACTAAGCATTCACGACAGGGGGACAGCAATTTTAGGCCAAGTTAAAGAGAAAAGAATACAGCATGAGTGATACAAATTATACCCACATTCTGACACTTTTGACCAAACTGGGTGGGATGGTTGAGTGTCAGAAGCGGATAGTTTTTTTTTTTTTTTTTTTTTTTTTGAGAGAGAGAGAGAGAGAGAGAGAGAGAGAGAGAGAGAGAGAGAGAGAGAGAGAGAGAGAGAGAGAGAGAGAGAGAGAGAGAGAGAGAGCGATGGGTTAGAAAGGGAAACAGAGCAAGGTCAACTTTTTGGCCCTTCCCTTCAGTTAGGTTTGCTTCGATTTAGACCCGACTTGGTGGACAGGTTGAAGGTTAGCCAAAGATGAAGTCCTTTGTCCGTATTCTCGTCTGTTAAGGAAGCCCCCTATCACCTCTTCCTTAGCTACTTATTTTTGGATATGTATGGTTAATATCCTTTTGTATGTTATTCATGCTGAGTAAGGCGAGGCTGGAGAGATTTACGTAACACTGAAGAGGACAGTGAGGAGTAGTTAACAAAATCAATCACTAAGGAAAAGGTGCTAGGGAGCTTCTTTAACTAACGAGAATACGGGTCAAAGGTCAAGGTCACAAGGAAGGGCTAAAAAATTGACCTCAGACCAATTGTAGGGCGAGGGTGTTGTACTCTCTGAATGCCCCTTCTTGCTGATCCATTCACTGCTTGACATTCGTTAGGAACGGAATAAAAATGTTTGGAGGTAACGACAATGATTTGAGGTTTGGTGACAGGAGTCTGAGATTGTTCATTTTCTGCTCTATGATACTTGTACAAGATATATAGTAAATAGGTATGAATAATAATAATAATAATAATAATAATAATAATAATAATAATAATAACAATGATAACAACAACAACAGTAATAACAGTAGTAGTAGTAGTAATAGTAGTAGTAGTAGTAATAATAATAATAATAATAATAATAATAATAATAATGATAATAATAACAACAACAATAATAATAATAATAATAATAATAATAATAATAATAATGATAATAATAACAACAACAATAATAATAATAATAATAATAATAATAATAATAATAACTAATAATAAACAGCACAATAAAGTAAAGAATTCCTTATATGAGAGCATTGTCTTGTGATCCCCACATACGTATAGAAGCGAAACCTGGACCTGAATGGAAGGACACAATGGACATGAACTAAGAGAGAAGCGTGTGGGGTTATGTGGACGGGCATACAGGCAAGTGGTGAAGTTTGGGAGCATTGTGTGGTGTTGGTGTGGATAAGATGGATTGTGTGTTGATGTGGATAAGATGGATAGACAATGTAGTGCTCTGAGGTGATTTGGTCATGTGGGGTGAAAGGAGAGGAAAAGACTAACCAAGGGAGTGAGAGTGAGGTGGTGGGAGAGAGGAGGAGAGGGAGAGCGAGGATGATGGGGAGGATCAGGGTGGAGTGAATGACAGTGGAATGAGCTGGTGGATGGATAGCATGATGACGTGGGACAGACCGATGTGGATATGATTCCTTTGTTAACACTCCTTCTGGGATAGATAGATAGTCAGACAAACAGGCAGACAAAGACAGAGACAGAATGTGCAAGATTAACAGCGAAGAGAAAGGTGACGGGTAAGTGTACAAAGAAATCGATAATGTGGCCCAAGAAGAAAAAAAGAAAACAGAAAAACAGAAAAAGAAAACACAGTAAGCGATGACTAAAGTATAAAGCATCCCACATCCCGTTCTCTTCCTGCTTTGCTGCCCGGGCCTGCTCAACTACTGCCCTCTTGTTCCCTGCTTGACTGCTTACCTCCCCCTCCCCCCTGCTGCCCCATTGGTAGTTGCCCTATGTTCAGAATTCATATATGCATCAATCACTGCCAATTCACTTAGATTTTCCTGCCAAACCTCATCATATTTTCCTTTTTGACAATAATTTTGAGTCTCGCTTTATTGGTACCGTTTTATTACTAGTCACCATGATTTTTTTGTCATTTTCGAAAGTTGGGATTTTGGCAGTGATCCGTGCATTGAGATTTTGAGTGTATATTGTTCTTTGGTTTATGAGTAGTTTGTAATAATCCAGAAATCATTTTTATTCACAGATTTCAAGTTAGTGATAATTCTGACCTCACCTTTATCCTCAGCTACGCGGATATTGCACTTTATAATCATTTTCAGCCTCGTCTTTATTCTCAGTTATTGCCTGGCTTTCAGAGGTAGGTGATGCTTTCTCTCCATTAGCATTTAATCTTTCTGTGCTGCATCTCCAGTACATTATTACATTTTTTGCCTTGCCTAAGTTTTTCCTTGACCAGTTTTTCTTCCTCGAGTAGCATATTAAATATTTATAATGCCTGTGATGGACGCTCTCCCCTCTCTACGCTCTCTCCTGTCTCTCTCCCCTGTCTATGCTTTCTCCTGTCTTTTTTTATGCAAGGAAGAAGGAACCAAGGCCAAAAGATTGCTCCCTCCAATAAAAAACAAAAGCAAAGTAACAGCCAAATTCAAGATCTGTTCACGCGCTCTAGTCTCTCCTGTCTACTCTCCCTCCTGTCTACGCTCTCTCCTGTCTAAGCCCTCTCCTGTCTCCCTGCCTCACATATTTATTTATTTTTTTAGTTTTTTCTTTGTTCGTCTTATGCTGGATTTTAACATTTTGATCGAGCCATTTTTTTTTATCCATTGGGCTTTATAAACACGTTCAGGCTCCTATGACTCACTCAAAAAAAAAAAAAGTCGTCTCATATTAGCCAGGAAATAATAATATAATCGACTTCTTTTTCTTCTTCTTTTCGTTTTTTCTTCTTCCTTTTCCTCCTCCTCCTCCTCCTCCTCCTCCTCCTCCTCCTCTTCTTCTTCTTCTTTCTACCACTGCTGCTACTACTACTACTACAACGGACACACTAACGCTCCAATCACTCGTTATCAGCTGAATAAAATCGTCTGGCGTCAGCTGAAAGAGGAAAGAGATACAGGCCCGTTTTCTCATCAGGTATGGAGAATCCCTAACACCTCTTCCTTAGCGATTTAATTTCCAAACTACTCATTACTATCCCCAGGGTGGCTTCATATGTCTTTCCAGTATCGACACAGCTTGCATGAACAGCACGCGAGAATACGGTAACGGAGCAGAATCGGAAATAAATCGGCCAGGAGAAGGTGTTAGTAAGCTTCCTAACCATACTCCAATACCGCCCCAGGGGAGAACTCAGAGATTTTTTTGTTTCTTTTTTTGCACATTTTACACACAAGTTGTCATCATCATTTTCCTAAACCAATTTTTCAGTCATAAATTGGGTGGTAGGTAGGACTAAAAGAGAGAGAGAGAGAGAGAGAGAGAGACAATGGGCAACGCAAAAGTAGAAGAAACGAGACACACTTTCTTTCACTCATCATACTGTCTATCTGTTTATCTATCTATCGATCTGCCTATCTATTTCTCTACCTATCTGCCTACCTACCTACCTACCTATCTATTCATTCATCAATCTACTGTATCTATCTATCTGTCTATCTATCCATCCATCAACCTACAGAGTTAGGTATCTATCTATCTATCTATCTATCCATCCATAAACCTACAGAATCAGCTATCCATCTATCTACTGTATCTATCTATCTATCTATCTATCTATCCATCCATCAACCTAAAGAATCAGCCATCTATCTATTTATCTATCTATCTACCCATCTATCAACTTATCATTCAGTTCTTATTTACTGAACTAAAATCGTAAGGACCCGAAATCATACTAATCAATCCCAACAGTGAAGGCAGGGGTGACCATCCTCGACCGCCCCTGAGCAGCACTGTGTGAGAAGTATACCCCAGCCACGCCTCAAATGTAATCCCTTATGTGGCCCATTGTGTTGGAGAGCCGTAACCCGCTAAACCACCAGGCGACGTTTGGTTATATGGTGAGGAGGAGGAGGAGGAGGAGGAGGAGGAGGAGGAGGAGGAGAACAAGAAGAAGAAGAAGGAAACAAAAATAACAACAACGAAGAAGAAGAGGAGGAGGAGGAGGAGGAGGAGGAGGAGGAGGAGAGGAAGAAGAAGAAGGAGAAGAAGAAGAAGAAGAAGAAAAGAGGAAGAAGAAGAAGAAGACAAGGGGAGGAAGATGCCAAGAAAAATTAAAATGCCAAGCCAGAGAAGAAAGAGGTAAGTGGTAAATTGAGGGAGGAGGAGGAGGAGGAGGAAGAGGAGGAGGAAGAGGAGGAGGAGAGGAGGAGGAGGAGGAGGAGAGACAGGGAGATGTGCCGATAGATAGACAGGTAGATAGATAGATATACAGAAAGAGAGAAAAATGATATATAAACAGACAGATATACAGAAAACGAGATACGGTAGGTAAAGAGACAGCCATATAGAATGCGTACATACATACATACATAATGGTACACACGTATATACACATACATACACAAAGAGAGAGAGAGAGAGAGAGAGAGAGAGAGAGAGAGAGAGAGAGTACTTTGTGAGGACCCTGTGTTTTCCTTTGACCTACCAGGAAAATTGGGAGCTGCCTTTAACATCGAGGGGGAGGGAGAGGGAGAGGGGGGGAGGGGAAGTGGAAGGAGGGGGAAGGAGAAGTCAAGGAAGGGAGGACGGGAGCTGGAGAGAGAGAGAGAGAGAGAGAGAGAGAGAGAGAGAGAGAGAGAGAGAGACAGACAGACAGACAGACAGACAGACAGACTGACAGACAGGCAGGCAGATTGAGAGTCAGTGAGAGAGAGAGAGAGAGAGAGATAGCGGGGGAGAGTGAGAGAGACAGATTGAGAGGCAGTGAGAGATAGTGATGGTGTCAGGCAGGGAGGCTGAGATGGATGGAGATTAAGAGGTAGCCAGGAATCTGAGAGAGAGAGAGAGAGAGGGGGGGGGGAATGTGCAGCAACGGACACACCCATTGTGGCTACTTAGAAATAACGGACACTAATTCTCTCTCTCTCTCTCTCTCTCTCTCTCTAATAAATCAGTCCTTGACCCTACTAACACTCGCATACCTGGAGCAACAAAACACGCACACACACACACACACACACACACACACACACACACACACACACACACACTAAGACAACCGTAACCATGGCAACGCAATTAACCCCTTCACATCGGGAGGTCCATAAACTGAAGGAAATCGTCTGTCGGTCGCATTTCGGAAGCAGAGAACACGTCAATAAAAATATGGGGGGTTTCCAGAAATACAAGAAGGCTTCCGAGGATTAATAAAGGCTTCCAAACGACGAGGGGGTTTCCGAAGATTTATAAAACCGTCTGGAACTAACCCATCACCTGCCTATGTACATCACAGTCCCTCAGCTTCCACTCGATGCCCACAAAAGGGAATATTGTAGTGCAGGAGGAGGGCAACTTCAGCCTGCAGTTCACTGGGTTCATATTATACGAACCCAGACGCACAATTGCTGCTAATACTACTACCGGTAATATTACTACTACCGGTACTTCTACTACGGCTTGTACGACCACTACTGCTGACACTAACAACATAACAGCTGTAAGATAAGAACTGGCCTGTTGAGGCTACAGACATATATATAAAAATAGTTTTTACTGTAGCTTGCTCATGTGTAGGAATGTATAAATACCCAAACGCACACACACACACACACACACACACACACACACACACACACACACACACACACATACACATACACATACACACACACACACACACACACACACACACACACACACACACACACACATACACACACACACACACACACACACACACACACACACACACACACACACATGCAATCACGTACTAACACACAAAGGCCCAACTGAAAGCATACATTTTCTACACAAAAAGTAAAGTACACATGTATAGATAGATAGATAGGTAGACAGATAGACAGATATAGATATAGATATAGATTTATTTATTTATTTATTTATTTATTTATTGTCTTCACAATAAACAGAATAAAAAAGAAGAAAAAAGAGAAAGAAAATTGAAAAGTAACACCTGGGCTGAATGTGTCTAGTGGTAATAAAGACAGAAATAAAAGACGTCATCGAACTGCAGGGGTTTACAGCGAGAGAGAGAGAGAGAGAGAGAGAGAGAGAGAGACCCCTAAATTAAAGGTGAAAAAGGTGCGTGTGAGAAAGTGTGTGAAGGCAGAGCTCTCTAATAGGCTGCGAATCCCATGATCAGTCCTGCTTCGAACCCTGACGAATTTTGGACACGAGAGAGAGAGACAGACAGACAGACAGACAGAGAGAGACAGACAGACAGACAGACAGACAGACAGACAGACAGAGACAGACAGACAGACAGACAGACAGACTATATATATATGGACTGGTATGCAGGAACCAGTATTAATTAGACTCTCTCTCTCTCTCTCTCTCTCTCTCTCCTTGCGTGCGTGGTGTTCGTCAAAGTTTGGAACAGAAATTATAAGAAGCTTGAAAGGTAATTACAGAGGCCTTCCTTCTCTCTCTCTCTCTCTCTCTCTCTTCCTCCTCCTCTTCCTTTTCCTTCTTCCTCGTCTTCTTGGGAGTGAGAAGACTGAAAGAAAGGATGGAAGAAGTAGAAATAAAAGGAGGGAGAAGAGGGAGTGAGACGCAAGAAAGGGAGATAAGGAAGAATGGGGGAGAAGAGGAAGGAGAGAGGGGAGTTAAGGGAGGGGATAGAAAAGGAGGTAAGGGTGGAAGAGAAGGCAAAGGGAGGGAGAAGAGATACGGAAAGAGGAAAGGAGAAGAGAAGAGAAGACGAAGGGAACAAAGGGGAGGAGGGAAAAGGAGAGGAAGAGAGAAGAGAGGGAATGGCAAAGAAGGAAGAGGGAATGGAGGAGAGAAAAGGAGGTAAAGAAGAGAAGTAGGGAGAGGAAGGAGAAGAGAAACGGGAGAGGGAGAGGTGAAGAGAGAGATAGAAGAAGACGAGAAGAGAGGAGGAAGAGGAGAAGAGAGAGGGGAGGGGGAGGAGAGAAGAGAGAGGTGGAGGAGGAGGGTGGGGGGGGTCTAGATCAGGTTAGTGCAATATTAGACCATTCTTGGGTGGGGAGGAGAAGAGGGGGTGGAGGAGGAGAGGAGAGGAAGACGGGGAGGAGAGGAAGAGGGGGAGGAGGAGAGGAAGAGGGGGAGGAGAGGAAGAGGAGGGGGAGGAGAGGAAGAGGGGGAGGAGGAGAGGAAGAAGGGGAGGAGAAGAGGGGGAGGGGAAGGAGGAAATGCAGGAGAGAAGGAAGGGAATATCAGAAAGTGACGGAAGGGGAGAAATAGGAAGAGAGAAGAGCTGAGAATGGAAGAAGAGTGTATGGAGAAGAGAAGGGGAGAGAGGAGAGGAAGAGAGGAAAGAAGAGAAGGAACTGAGGCAAAGGTACGAAAGAGGAAGGGAGGAGATGAAGAAAGAGTGGACATGGAAAGGAAAGAAGGGAGGATGAGGGAGGGAAGGGAGAGGGAGGAAACAAAAGAAGATGAGGGGGGGGGAAAGGGGTGGAAGGTAGGGTGCGTGAGGGGTATGTAGGCATGAGGAAGGGGGAGGGAGGGGGAGGAAGAGAGGAAGAGGAAAATGAAGTGAGGAAAAGGACAGAGGAAAGAAATAGGGGAGGAACGGAAGGGAAGGAAGAAGAAAGGAAGGGAAGAAGGGAAGAATGGAAGGGAAGAAGGGAAGAATGGAAGGGAAAAAGGAAAGGAAGGGAGAAGGAGAGGCAGGTAAGAATGAAGGTAGGATGAAGAAGAAATGGGAAAGTAGAAATGGAAGGGTGAGGAAAGGAGAGAGAGAGAGAGAGAGAGAGAGAGAGAGAGAGAGAGAGAGAGAGAGAGAGGAAAAATGAAAGAAAGGGAGACGAAGGGAGAAGAAAGGAAAATAAAAAAAAAGGAAAGACCTGGAAGACGGAGAGAGAGAGAGAGAGAGAGAGAGAGAGAGAGAGAGAGAGAGAGAGAGAGAGAGAACTAGTAAGAAACAGAAAAAAGATGAGGGGGAAAAAGAAGGGGGAGAAAGGAGGAAGAGAAAGGAGAGACAGAAGAGGAGGTGGTGAAAGGAGGAAGAGGAGCAAGGAGGAGGTGAAAGGAGGAAGAGGAGCAAGGAGGAGGTGAAAGGAGGAAGAGGAGCAAGGAGGAGGTGAAAGGAGGAAGAGGAGCAAGGAGGAGAAATTAGGGCAGAGGCGAGGGGAGAGGAGGAGGGGAAAAAGAGGAAAGAGAGAGGGAGGAGGAAAGAGAGCAGAACGACGAGAGAAAACGGAGGAGAATGGGAAGGGAGAGAGAGAGGAAGAGGGGGAACTAGGACACAGTGGAGGAAAAGGAGGGAAAAAGGGGAGAAAAGAGAGGGGGGGAGAGGAAAGAGGGGGAGGGGGGGTTTGGGTAGATATATGACGGACTGGTTAGCTAAAAATAGAGGAACCTAGATCCCCTACCCCCTCCCCCTCCCCCTCCCCTACCCCCTCCCCCTTCCCCATCCCCTTCTCCCTCCCCTTTCCCTCTCCCCCTCCCCCTCCCCCTCCCCTCGTCAGGTCAAATCAGGTGGCAACTTGCTTGCACACACGCACGTACACACATACCGTACACGCACGCACACACACACACACACACACACACACACACACACATACACACACACACATACACACACACACATACACACACACACATACATACATAGGCAAGCACACATACACACATACAGATATCGACACACACACACACACACACACACACACATACATACATACATAGGCAAGCACACATACACACATACAGATATCCACACACACACACACACACACACACACACACACACACTGACACTCACCGACACAAAACAACAACCACAGAATTCACCCACACGCACACAAACCCCAGAAGCGCACATAAAAATGCAAATTGTCTATGGATGTCCACACACACACAGACACACACACACACACACACACACACACACACACACACACACACACACACACACGCACGCACCTTCAGCACTCATACCCACTGTCTAAACGAAGCAAAGGAAGGATATGTCATTCAAGATTAATGTAGTGTAATTAACCCCTTTTTTACGAGCACATCTTATATCTATCTATCTATCTATCTATCTGTCTATCTGTCTATCTATCTATTTTAAGGGAAGACGATTTTATTTATCACGTACTGATGGGGTGCAAATTTCGTGGATGATTTGGCTATTCATTTTCTTCAGCTGAGAGAGAGAGAGAGAGAGAGAGAGAGAGAGAGAGAGAATTATGTGTTGCTTGGATCACATCACCGGTAAGGCATCCGGCAGCGAGGGTCACTGGGATCACTAACCCAGTGTGTGTGTGTGTGTGTGTGTGTGTGTGTGTGTGTGTGTGTGTGTGTTTCAGTTACTCGTCTGCATGCCTGTGTGTGTGTGTGTGTGTGTGTGTGTGTGTGTGTGTGTGTGTGTGTGTGTGTGTGTGTGTGTGTGTGTGTGTGTGTGTGTGTGTGTGTGTGTGTGTTTCAGTTACTCGTCTGCGTGCCTGTCTGCCTGTGTGTGTGTGTGTGTGTGTGTGTGTGTGTTTCAACCACTCGTCTGCATGCTTGTCTGTCTGTCTTTTACACACACACACACACACACACACACACACACACACACACACACACACACACACACACACACACACACACACACACACACACACACACACACCGTTCCAGCCTCCACTTTTTACTGCCGATTATTTTTTTTTTTTTTTTTTTTTTAGGGCTTAGGACCCCCCCACCCTTCGCCCCCCTTCCATTGGCTCCCCACCTAAGCACGGGAATAGCTAGGGCCGGATTCCAGGGCGCCTAGGGGAGGGGGAGAGGGAGGGGAGGGGGAATAGGGGAGAAGAAGGGGGAGGGAGAAGGAATGAGAAGAGGGGGGAGGTTGAGGCAGAAGGAGAGTGAGGGGAAGGGAAATAAGGGCGGGAAGGAAAAGGGGAAGACAGGAGGGAAAGGAGGAATGGACTGAGAAAGAAGAGCAAGAGGAAAAAAGAGAGGAAGAGAGAAGGACAGAGGATATGGGAAGGGAGAAGGGGGAGAGGATATGGGAAGGGAGAAGGGGGAGAGGAAAGGGAAGGGGATGGAGATGATGAAAAGAGATCGACAAAGAGATGACAGGACAGGAAAAGTGAAGTCTGTGAAGTGTGTAAGAGGTCAGTGAGAGAGAGAGAGAGAGAGAGAGAGAGAGAGCAGGAGAGGAGCAGGAACAGGAGTGAAGAGTGAGATGGGGAAGAGATGAGAGGGAGAAGAGGAAAGACGGAGAAGAGTCAAAAAGGTGTGGTAGGAGATGAGGGAGTGAAGAGAGGAAGGGAAAGGGAGGGAGATGGAAGAGGAAGAAATGGAGATAGGAGGAATGGGAGAGAGGGATGGGAAGATGGAAGGGGGAAGGAGGAAGGAATGTAGGAGAGATGTGCGGGGGTTGAAGGCAGGGGTGAATGGGTACGAGGGAGGCAGAGAGAGAGAAAAAAAGACACAGAAAAGAGAAAGTAAGGGAAAAGGAGTGAAAGGAAAACAGAGATGAAATTCAGGAAAGGGAGATGATTGGAGAGGTTGAAACACAGTACTGTGGGTTGAAATGATGGGTGAGGGTGGGGTGAGGGGGGGTGAGGGGTGTAGGGAGTAAGGAGGAAGGGGAGGAGTGAGAGGGGCAAAGGAACCGCAAGGAGGATGGGTGGAGAGGCGAAAGGAAGAAGTGAAGGAGAGATGAACTGTGGATTGGAAGGGGGAGAGGAAGGGTTGCAGGAGATGGGTAGAGGGAGAGGGGAGGGAAGAGGAAGTGGGCGAGGGGTAGAGAAGGAGGAGAGAACGGGAGAGGGGTGGGGGAGAGGGAGTGTGTGAGGAAGTGGGCAAGTGAGGAGTGGGGGAGAGGAAGTGAGTGAAGTGGGGGAGAGGGAGTGAGTGAAATAGGGAAGAGGGAGTGAGTGAAGGATGGAGAAGTGAGGGAAAGGGATGGGATGGAGAGGGGAGATGGGATGGAGTGAGGAGAGAGGGGAGGGAGGAGAAAAGAATGAGGAAGTGGAAAATGAACAACGAATGAGGAAGTAATAGAAGAAGAGGAAGAGTAAGGGATGAATGAGTGAAGATTTAGTTGCAAGGAGGAAGGGTACCGTATGAAAAAAGTAAGAGGAAGAGAAAGTGGAAGGAATTGAGAGAAGGCATATAGAGGGAGAAGTGGAAGGAAGGGAAGGAGAGGAATAGGGTGGGAAGAAGTGAAGGAGAGGGGAGAAGTAGAAGAGGGAGGGAGGGGTATTGTGGGGAGGGGGGTAGTGGAGAGGATGGAAGGGTAGAGAGAGAGTGAGGGGTTAACAGAAGGTCTGGAGGGGAAAATGAAACCATCTTGCCCAGGAATGCTGTGGATAAGGTGCCTTGCTCTGCCCTGCCCTACCTCTGTCTGCCCTGCCCCACCTTTGTCTGCCCTGCCCACCTCTGTCTGCTCTGCCCCACCTCTGTCTGCTCTGCCTTACCTCTGTCTGCCCTGCCCTAACATACCGTACATATGTCTCACCTAATGTGCCCTGCTTTGCCTGTATTTGCCCTGCCCTGCCTAACCTGTACATGCCCTGGCCTGGCGTGCCCTACCGTTCACAGGTCTAGCTTTCCCTGTCTACCACTCACTGACCAAGCTTGCCCTGCCTACCTGCCTACCTGTCTCACCTCGCACACCTGGCACTCTCACATTCTATCACACCTGCCCTGGTCTGCCCTGCCCTACGACTCTCTGACCTACCTTGCCCTACCCACCCACCTACCTACCTACCTACCTGCTCCATCTGGCACACCTGGCACTAACGCACTCTATCACATACCTTCCCTACCTCCCTTATGCCTCTCTTCTTACCTTCAGCTTCCTAACACAAAGCTCGTCAATCAGATAAGTTATTTTTCATCTTTATCTTCACATCACTTTATTTGACTTAGGAGAGAGATATTGAACTGAGTAACCTAGACACATCTTTCATTCAGCCCTTCACCACTAGGCCTATGCGTCTCTACTAAAATATATCAAGTATTCTGGTAACAGGGAGAGTAATGTACAAAAAAAAAAGTTAAAGAAGGATTAGATTAATGTACAATGCTTCTAACACTGACAACTGATAGAGGTTGTTCTTGAGCTAAATAAATTCGTGTGTTGGTAGTAGGATTAATAAACATATACGGCCGCCTACCATCAGTGACCACCATACAGCTGCCTACCATCAGTGACCACCATACAGCCGCCTACCATCAGTGACCACCATACAGCTACCATGAACCAGGACACCACTACCATTAAGCAGGGTCACTCATCAGACACCATCAATCCCACGCTGAACTACCACCTACCATCAGTCACAGTCAGCCACCACCAGTTACCACCATTAGCCACTACCAACCACCATCGCCTACCACCCCTGCCACCATCAATAAATACAACTACCATCATCCACTATTAACCACCAAACAACCACACCAGCCAGCATCCAACTACAACCATCACCATCATCATCATCATCATCATCAGCAGCAGCAGCATCACATTCATATCATACCACCTCTACCTACATAACAAATCATCATCATCATCATCATCATCATCATCACCTCAGTATCATACCATCTCTACCTACTTAACAAATCATCATCATCATCATCATCATCATCACCTCCGTATCATAACACCTCTACCTACTTATCAAATCATCATCATCATCATCATCATCATCACCTCAGTATCATACCATCTCTACCTACTTAACAAATCGTCATCATTATCATCATCATCATCATCATCATCATCATCATCATCATCATCATCATCATCGTCATCATCATCATCATCATCATCACCACAACGCTTACACCTACACCCCCCTTTCAAAAATTCTTACACCCAATGCCCCCGCCTCATCTCTGTGTCTTCTTCCCACCTCCTCCTTTCTTCCCTTGACCTTTCCTTCAGTTGACCTTTTGACCCCGTCTGCTTGGCCATTTATTACTCCCTCTTGCTCTTCTCACTCACTAATACTTCTCTTTTCCACTGACTTCTTCCTAGTTTCCCCTTGACCTCCTACTCGTACTTCCCCTCCTTCCTTCAATCTTCTTCCCTCTCGTCTAACCTCTCCCTCTCCCTCCACTGCCTTCCTCCTCCCCTCCTGACCTCTTCCTCCACCTGACCTCTCCTCCCATCTCCGTGTCCCTCTCTCTCTCTTTCTCCCTCCCTCTCTTCTCTCCCTCCCCTCCTCTCCCCTGATCTTCCAACGGTAGGTATAATTTTTTCTTCAATAAATTCCACTTTAGGCAAACCCCAACTTTTCCTCCTACCTTTGTCAACTCTCCTCCTCCTTCTCCCTCTCCTCCTCTTCCTCTTTCTTCTCCTCCTCCTCCTCCTCTTCCTCCTCCTCTTCCTCCTCCTCCAGTTTTCATTCGTCTACTTGATTCTAAAATTAAATTTCTTCTTATGCGTCTGTTTTTCTGCATGTTAATAATTACTCTTTCTCTCTCTCTCTCTCTCTCTCTCTCTCTCTCTCTCTCTCTCTCTCTCTCTCTCTCTCTCCCTCATGCCCCGTGGTCAGTCTGCCGCCCCTGACGTGCACTCCTGGGTCGCCTGTCTGCACGTAAGTCTGCTTCGCCTGTATTTAGATCCTCTATAAATAAGTAGGTCTGCTCTCTGCTTCTGCCTACACACACACACACACACACACACACACACACACACACACACACATGCCTCTGCTTTCTCTTACTTCTGCTTATTTTTTGTCTGCTCATGTCTAGCCTTGTCTAAGCCTACATTACAAGCAGCAGGAATGTCGATGTGTTTTCTTTCTCGTCTGCTTTTTTTTTCTGCTCTTGTCTAGCCTTGTCAATGCCTATATTGATGCTTTCTCTCTCGTCTGCTTTCGTCTGTGTGTGTGTGTGTGTGTGTGTGTGTGTGTGTGTCAGTGCCTATTTCGATGCTTTCCTTCTCGTCTGCTTAGGCCTGTGTATTTCTATGTGTGTGTGTGTGTGTGTGTGTGTGTGTGTGTGTGTGTGTGTGTGTGTGTGTGTGTAATTCACCGGGTCGGTCAGGATCACTGGATGGTCGTGATCGTCAGCTTTTACCCTCCCGGAAGAGAGCTGAGAGCTCATATAGTCCAATCTAAGGGCAAGGCTGTGACCTTCACACACGCACACACCCGTCCCCTTGCTCAAGGGGGACAGTAACCACCCACTTCGTCAGTGAAACTTTTCGCAACCTGAGCGAGGCTCGAACTCCCGTCTACCAGATGGCAAGCGAGAACGCTACCACTGAGTCAGCTAGCGGTGTGTGTGTGTGTGTGTGTGTGTGTGTGTGTGTGTGTGTGTGTGTGTGTGTGTGTGTGTGTGTGTGTGTGTGTGTCAAAATATTTTCAAAACAGAACTCATTAGCTCTCAAAATGGGGAGTAAAATCGTTTCGTATTAGGCTGAGAAAGTAAAATAAAATAAATATCTTGCCTTCCAGATTTTTACAAGTCGTGCGCGTCATCTCTCCTTCTTTACCTTCTCCCTAATTTCTCTCTGCTTCTCATTCCGGTTTTCTATCTTTCCTACTTTCTCTTCTTTCTATTCCCTACTTCTGTCTACTCCCTGCTTTCTCCTCCCTCAGCGGTCTACCTTTCTTCCCTCTCCACCTCACTTCCTCTCCTCTTTTCCTAATTCAATTTTTTGCTTACATTTTTTCCATTTTCTTTTGCACTTCCTCTTCCTCCTTTACCTGTTTTAACTCAACTTACCCCTCTCTCTCTCTCTCTCTCTCTCTCTCTCTCTCTCTCTCTCTCTCTCTCATTCATTCCCTTTCTACCCCTCTCCCATCCTCACTGTCTCACCCACTTCCTCCTCTTCTTCAATTACCACTCCACCCCAACCTCTCTCCTTCCTCTACCTCCCTCACCCCTCCCCTCCCCCACCTCTCTCTACCCCCACCCATCCACATTCTCTCCCTCCCTTCTCTCTTTTACCTCCCTCATCCCTCCCCCATCCCCCCATCTCTCTCCTATCTTCTTCACTATCTCCTGTTTCCTCATCTCCCTCGCTCCTTCGCCGCCCTCACTCCTCCACTCTCTCTCCTGTTACTATTTCTCCCTTTCCTACCTCTCTCCCTCCTCTACCTCCCTCCCCCCACCCCCCCTTTTTGCCTCCCGGAGCGAGCTGGACTCTCACCTACAATTACCACCTACATCACACCTCACCTACTGCCCACACCACCATAAATCTCTTCCCCACCACCACTACCCCCACTGAACCCATAACCACCAACCCACCACCCCACCACCAGCACCTACCCACCTAACCACTCCAACTACCCAGTGCCACACACCACCTACCCACCTAACCACTGCCAGACCCACTCAAAGCAAACACCCATTTACTCATCACCACCTACTCAAGGACTCACCAGTCTCTTTACTCACCTGCGCTAACAGTACCGTCACCTGAGCCTTACTTCTACCTGTCCATTACCAAAAAAACACATTCTTTTCATACACCCATTTACCTCTCGCTGTCTCTTTATACCATTATCTATCTATTATCCACCACCTACCATCTACTCATTTACTCAGCATCTACCCACACTCTTATCCACCAAAATCCCAGCTACCCACCTACCTATCACCTCCCTTAACCCCCCCCCCTCTTTCTCCTCTATACTCTCCTTCCCATTCCACCTGCCCATATCTTTACCCATACTCCCACCTACCCACTTACTCCACCGCTGATCACCACACCACCCTCCCGTCACCATAAACATCACACCACCTCCCATCACCATCACCACACCACACCATCACTCCTCTAACTCCCCATTCTCACCATCACCACAACATCTCCCCATTACCCCCATCGCCTCCCCATCCTTCCCCACGACCCCTCCTCTTCCCCATCGCCTCCCCATCCTTCCCCACGACCCCTCCTCTTCCCCATCGCCTCCCCATCCTTCCCCCACGACCCCTCCATCTTCCCCATCGCCTCCCCATCCTTCCCCGCGACCCCTCCTCTTCCCCATCGCCTCCCCATCCTTCCCCACGACCCCTCCTCTTCCCCATCGCCTCCCCATCATTCCCGGCGATCCCTCCTCTTCCCCATCGCCTCCCCATCAACAACCTACGCGTGGAAGAAGAAAAAAAAAGAAAAATACTCAGAGATGAAAGAGATTGGGTGAACACTAACCGTTTGGCTCTGAATTCCACTTAATGGTCTCTCTCTCTCTCTCTCTCTCTCTCTCTCTCTCTGAAAATGCTACTTAGGTTAGAAAATGCTACTTAGATTAGATGCTCCTTCAGTTATAAAAATGCTACTTAAGTTAGGTGCTACTTAGATGCTACGTAGACTAGAAAATTACTAAGTTATAAAATGCTACATGCTACTTTGCAGAAAAACAAAGCAATACACGGAACAAAGGTCTCTAAGTAATGAATTTCTTTATCTCAAGGTCTCTAAGCAATTTCTAACTTTATCTCAAGGTCTCTAAGCAATGAATTTCTTTATCTCAAGGTCTCTAAGCAATGAATATCTTTATCTCAAGGTCTCTAAGCAATGAATATCTTTATCTCAAGGTCTCTAAGCAATGAATATCTTTATCTCAAGGTCTCTAAGCAATGAATATCTTTATCTCAAGGTCTCTAAGCAATGAATATCTTTATCTCAAGGTCTCTAAGCAATGAATATCTTTATCTCAAGGTCTCTAAGCAATGAATATCTTTATCTCAAGGTCTCTAAGCAATGTATTTCTTTATCTCAAGGTCTCTAAGCAATATCAATAAATCTTTTTTTACTAATATGATTAATTATAAAAAGAAACAAGGTACTGATATTTGACGGGGTGATAGGCCTAGGAGAAGAAGAAGGAGAAAGAGTACTTGAGAGGGGGGGGAGATCAGTAGGGGAGATCTGAGATGACTACTGATAGGGAAACTTGAAGGTATTTTTGTCAGTACGTGTTTTCTGGGACTGACTGGGAACTAGAGAGAGAGAGGGGGGGGGGAGAGACGAAGAAGAAGGAACTGACAAAGATAGATTGCTCAGTACGAAACTTTATAGGATTCTTTCTCTATAATAGCCAATTTTTATTTATATGTACAGTCGCGGAAAATACTATCGTTCCACCTTTTTTTCCTGAACAAATATGACCCCTCAACGTTATATTCTGAAACATTAGCTGCGATTTTGAAGAGAGCATCACTGAATTTCGAAAGTTACTGCTCACTGTCTCGTTATATATCGCTCAGGGAGAGAATTCAAATTTACGTCCGCAACAAGACAGTATAAACAGATCCGTTAGCAGTACAGGATACGTTAACGGTAAACAGTAACTTCCTCCACGATTCAAACTTCATTCATCTGTTCAAAAATTTCCCTCCTTTTTTTCCACGTCTTTAATATATTTTACTTACATTATACATTTTTTTTACTCATTTTTCAAACTCTCTTTCCTTCCTTTAACTTCTTTTTCTTCATATTTTCTTTATTTTTGATTTTTACTTACGTTTCTTTCTGCTTGTCTCTCTTTCATTTTCTTCCCGTTTTCTTTAGCCTTGTCCTCTTTTCCTCACCCCGCCCCCCTTTTTCCTTCATCCCTCCCATTCCTTCCCTTTACAGCCCCATAGGCTTCCGGTATGGCCAGTCCGAGGTTTCTCTCTCTCTCTCTCTCTCTCTCTCTCTCTCTCTCTCTCCCTTTCTCAAGATGGTTATGCTCGTCTATTCACTGAAATACAAAAGAAATACGAGAGGGGAGGAGGAAGAGGAGGGGAGAGGAGGAGGGAAGAGAGAGAGAAGGGAGAGAAAAGAGAAGAGGGGGTGGGGGGAAGAGAGTGGAGGAGGTAGCGGGAGGGAGAGGAGGAGGACGAGGAGGGGAGGACGAGGAGGGGAGGAAGAGGAGAGGAGAGAGAGTAGGGGAAGAGAGGAGGGGTGGAGGGGAAGAGACTGGAGGTGGTAGGGGGAGAGAGAGGGGGGTGAAGGAGAAGAGAAATGGGGATATGGAGGAAGAGAGAGGAGAGGCTGGAGGAGAGGAGAGAAGGAGAGGAGGGGGCGGAGGGGGAGAGAGAGAGAGAGAGGAGTGGAGGGGAGGAAAGAGGAGGGCTGGGGGGGAGAGAGAGAGGAGGGGGCGGGGGGAGGGGGAGACTGAGATAAAAGCACTTGTGACAAACAGTTCTATTGTGATTCTCCTTCTTTCCTTAAATTGCGGGGTTGAGAAAGATAACAAAGGAGAGAGAGAGAGAGAGAGAGAGAGAGAGAGGATGGGTGGGAACATGATGAGGAAAAGCGATGTGATTGATGGATTGTAAGGCTTCCCCCCCCTTCTCTCTCTCTCTCTCTCTTTCTCTCTCTCTCTCTCACACACACACACACACACACGTAAGTCGATAGGTACACATGAAGCCGTGTGAACATACATATTCCTCGATAGGTCTTCTTTCAATCCTTTCCTGTCTGTCCTTCCCCATCTCTCTCTCTCTCTCTCTCTCTCTCTCCTTTCCTGCTTGTCTCTCTACATAAATACATACACACACATACACATACATACATAAATACACACATACAAACCTACATGCATCATTACACACGGTACACACACATATGCATCTACACACACAGATATACATACCCATACATTTCATACATTCACTCTCTCTACTTTTATACAATCGACATTAATACAGACTACAACAATAACTACAATCACTACAACAACAACAACAACACAACACCATCGACCAAGAGGGGGCGCCGGATCCCTCCTCGGTGTATAAGGTGTACTTTTCCTGTAGGGGGGTCACGCAGGGGCAGTCGCTGACTTGTGGTCGACTGGTCAGCTCCCCCAGATATACGAGTACTGGGGTTAAGCACAGCAAATAATAACAAGTACAACAACAACACAAAAACACAGAAAAATACATCACAACTCTATTAATACAACATTACAACACAAAAACTAGACTAGCTACATCACGGTAAAGAAAACAAATAACACCACAACACAGGTACACATACACTACCACACCCACATCAACACACCAGCAACACCACACCACTTTACCATTCCAACACCACAACACTACAACACCCTAAAGAAACATTTACAAACACGTAACACTCGGAGCTAAATCCCCATACAGCTGCAGCAACACCAGAATCAACTCGTGCAATACAACAACTATCAAAACTGCAGTGAAATACTACAATAATATTACTGTAACAAGGAAAGCAACACAATAACAAGCACAGCGTCAACACAATATAGCGTAGCAACATCGTCAGAGCAACACAGTATGGCAACATTGCAACACACAGCAAGGAAAGGAAAAAAAAATATTACCCCAGCTAACAACAATAACAAATATTTCAATTAATGGAGAGAACAATGAAAGACAAAAATGCAAGTGAACACATCTCCTCCATTATAAACAATCACACACACACACACACACACACACACACACACACACACACACACACACAAAGAAAGCCAATTGTGAGAAGGTACGAAACTCACACAAACAAGAAACAAACATACACGACAGAACAAAGAAACAGGCACTCAGCAAGATATACCGGTACCGTTACACACACACACACACACACACACACACACACACACACACACACACACACACACACACACACACACACACACACACACACACACACACATACACACACACACACACACACCCATCAGCACACATCAATACTTAGACATATGCTCACACACACATAAATACATACATAAACACACACACACACACACACACACACACACACACACACACACACACACACAGTCTACGGGGGTGAGAGAGCGTGAGAAGGTAATTACCAGGTATCAGAAAAAGACCATAAATATAAGGGAGTCATCAGTCCAGCCATCCCTTACCTTGTTTCACCTGTCCCCCCTTGCATCCTGTCGCGTCACGCTCTCTCTCTCTCTCTCTCTCTCTCTCTCTCTCTCTCTCTCTCTCTCTCTCTCTGCCTCCCCTCCCACATCTCTCTCTTCTCCCTCTCACATTTTCTCCCATCTTTTTTCTCACTCTCCGACTCTCTCATACACCCTATTCTCTTTTTCCTTCATCTGTCATTTCCTTTTTCATTTCCGTCTTCTTTCCTCCCCTTCATTTCCCGTCCTTTCTCTCTCACTCCTCACCTCTCACTCCTCCCTCTCATATCCTACATCATCATCTGTTTTTCCTTCCTCTTTCCCCTAATATCAACCTCATTTTCGCTTCCCCCTCCTCTTCTGTCTTTCCTCCCCCTCCCCACCTCTTACTATCGCCACATTCCCTCCCTGCTCAC
>NC_136979.1:2745000-2750000 GCF_032717465.1 Coenobita brevimanus
TTGTAACATGAGATTAACAGTAGAATATGATGCTAGTCACGAAGAAGTGCTAGGATGTAGAGTCGAAGCACCGTCTTTTTCTGTCACTGAGCTACCACGTGAAATAAGCTCCTAAAGGACGAAAATCTGGGCCAAGTTAAGGTGAATAGACTATAGCATCTCCAGTCTCTTGTGATTTACCCTCTTCTGACTGAATTCCAGAGGGTTAACATCTGTCCATTGTCTCTGTCATAATCAGTATTGCTATTGCTATCATCGCTACTACCATCATCACTACTGTCATTACAAGCACTGCATCAAACATTAATAAATCATCATCATCATCATCATCATCATTATTATCGTCACCATAGCCACACTATACCATCTTCATCACATTATCATCATCATCATACATATACAACACATACTGTTCCCCCCCTATCACACATCACAAAAAATATTAATCTTATCAAATACATAATCATCACCTGCATCAAAAATCATCATCATCATCATCATCATCATCACCTCCAAAACCGCAGCAAGGTAAAAAAAAAAATCGACCTCTCTTCATTCACTTATACACACACATCTAAGCCCCACGTAAGATTTTTGAGGTACATCGACTGAGAGAGAGATTTTTAAAATGTGTGAAACTAATGCATTATATTAAGGGACAGACAAGCATAAATAGATGAAAAAATGGGTAGATGAATATTGATGCGTGAGATAAATTTGGATAGATAAAATGAAGGATAAGTAGATGAATTCAACAGCGTCATTCAATCTTACCTTTGGCGAGTGGCTCAGGTATCTTATCCCTTCACGTTACGCCGTCACAGATACGCCGGCCGGGTCTTACGCACATACACACACGCACACACTCATCGACGCGCACACAGAGTTCCCCAGGCGTCTACACACACAACTATACGCACACGCACACACACACACGGACGTGGTAGTCGTCAGGTAGGTGTGTGCGGGTTTACAGGTACACCATCACAGTTTACCTTCTCTTATAAACACAAATCCACAAATATTTCCATGATTTAGAAACACACAAGAAAATTTTCAGTACATTCTTAGCGTGAACAGTATTCTTATTATCAAGAAAAACACTATGATTTTTTCTCCCACCAATTAACTGTTGCTTGCCATCACACAATAATTTTTCCCCTTTTCGTTCCTCTACCAAGCTATTCTTTTCTGAGGGGTTATAAGGGATGAGGTCAGTGAAGTGGGAGAGGAAGACGGGCGACCGACGTCCTCACTCCTCCGTGGTTCAAGGCACACTGATGCTCTTGGACGCTATGCTGGTCGGGCTCCTACACTTACGCCAGTTACCTGATTTTCCAAGATCATTTTTACGCAGGTCGACTCCCCATTTAAGCACTGAATTCGACCACGCAACGCACCGAAACCCCACGAAATACGAAGGGTTGGTTACGAAAACAGGGAGAGTGTCGCGCGGGAGGCGAGGGAGGGGAGGAATTTGGGGTAGGTGGCATCGCGACCGGCATCAGGAACTTTAATTCACAGGCAACAGATTGGTTTTAACTACGACTTTGGGGAGGATGGTTTCGTCTCCCCAGCTAGCCTCCTCCTCCTCCTTCTCCTCCTCCTCCTGTGCGTAGTAGCTTGGTGGAGGGGCGTAGCAGAGGAGAGAAGAAGAAGAATAAGAAGAGGAAAGGGAAGGAGAGGGGAGAGGACTAAAAGGAGGACAGTAATCCAGAGAGATGTAACTAGAAAGACTGACAGAGACACACAAATAGAGAGAGAAAATGAATAAGTTGACGAAGTGAGAAAGAGGAAAAGAGAATGGAAAGGAGGAAGGAGGAGATGGAAAGAGAGGAGGGAAGGGAACGCAAGGGAGAAAGGAGAGAATGAGACAGCAACAAAAAGAAAGCAGCAAAGTATCGAATAGTCTTTTGGAGTTGTTACAGAGAAAAGTAGAACCAACGGTGTAGGTAATAAGGAAGAGAGAGCGAGAGAGAGGAAGAGAGACTAAAAGAGAGGGCGGGAGACTGAAGGAGAAGAGAGGATGGGGGAGTGAATGGAAGGAGGAGAGAATGAAAAGAAGCAGGGGAGGGAGTGAAAAAGATAGGAGAGAATGAGGGGGAGGAAGGGAGAAAATATAAGAGGGTGGAATAAGGAAGATGAAATGGAGAGAAGAAGAGAAGGAGGGAGAATGAGAGATGCAGGGGGAGAATGAACGGGAGGAAGATAGAGAGAATGAGAGTAAGGGAGGAGGGAGGGAGGGAGGGAGAGAGGAGCGAAGGACCGCATACCAAAGGTGTATCACGGTCCCACACGGCTCACTGACCGACCGTACCCTGACTCCCTCACCACTCCCTCACCACTCCCTCACCACTCCCTCACTGACCGATCCTACCCTGACTCCCTCACCACTCCCTCACCACTCCCTGACCGACCGTACCCTGACTCCCTCACCACTCCCTCACTGACCGACCGTACCCTGACTCCCTCACCACTCCCTCACCACTCCCTGACCGACCGTACCCTGACTCCCTCACCACTCTCTCACCACTCCCTGACCGACCGTACCCTGACTCCCTCACCACTCCCTCACCACTCCCTGACCGACCGTACCCTGACTCCCTCACCACTCCCTGACCGACCGTACCCTGACTCCCTCACCACTCCCTCACCACTCCCTGACCGACCGTACCCTGACTCCCTCACCACTCCTTCACCACACACTCCCTCATCACTCATTCCCTCACATCCTCCCACACTCTCCGCATCCTCACTCCTCACTCCCTCCTTCACTCCCTCACTCCTTCATTCTCTCCTCACTTCATCACTACCTGACCTCCTCCTCATCCCCTCCTCACTCCCTCACCACTCCCTCACTCCCCCACCACTCTTCATTCACCCACTCCTTCCCCCCATTCCTTCCAATCTTTCCACTCCATTGCTTCCTAATCTATGGATGTTTTTATGTATCTTTTTAAACTGAATATATTTACCTCAAGAAATCACTGTTTGACGCCATATATTTCGATTTTCAGTTTTTTTTTTTCTTCGTAAATATCATGTGCCTAACACCTTTTCCTAAGCTCCCTAACACCTTTTCCTGAGCGATTTATTCTTGCTTACTACACTATTGCCCTCTTCTGTGTTCCATAAAAATCCTTCAAACATCGCCATACTCTATATAAATAACGTACTAAAGGACATGAACCAGCCATACCCAAGAATAAATCGCCAAGGAAGAGGTGTTAGGGTGCTTACTTCAGAATACGGATCAAGGTCTGGAGAATAACTTAAGATAACCACAGTCAACCATTATCTTTATTTTTATTATTAATTTTGGCTGTTTAGTTATTATTTCCTTTAGTTCATTTTATTTTGTTTTGTATATTTATCTATCTATCTATCTTTCTGTCTACCTATCTATCAAGTCTATGGCAGAAATCGAATACAGACAGACAGACAGACAGAGACAGAGATAGCGAGAGAGGGCGGGAGAGAGAGAGAGTCTCCTTATGTTCCCCCCCCCTCTTTTTTTCACCCATTCAGTCTGGGTCTATTACAATAAAGTTGCGTTTTCAAAAGACGGCTTCTTTTACCATAAGAATGAGTTTACAGAGCGAAGGGGTTAAGTACAGCCATCATTAACTTCACCTTCAGACGTCATCCTCAAGTCAAGTAATAGCTTTAGTAGTAGCAAAAGATGGAGTGGAGAGGTATATGAGAAAGGGGGGCGTGAAGTGGGGAAGGGGGCAGCGAAATGGCGGGGGGGAGAGGGCGACATGGAGGCGATTTGTTTGTGGCCACCCCTTACGAGATTAAGACGTCCGGCAATAGATACATATAGAAGAATAACGCCAAAAATACGTAATAATTTTGAAGGGGTCAAGTCCACAGGAAAATGCATAAGAAAAATGACTTAAAATCACATTGGTATTTATAAACCAACCAGGATAGGGATGCACAGACACAAGCACAATCAATTACATATCGTCATTCAGGTTTTCATTTATAGGAAGACAAGGACGCTGGCGAATCTTCCTCTCCTGGCCTAACTTCCTGAATAAATACTAAGTTACAACACAAGAATTACACCAAGTTATAATTATTTTCTGTAGGATGATCAAGGAAGGGACTGCAAAAAAAAAGAAAAAAAACATCTGTCTAGTGCTTCCTATAAAAAAAAAAAAAAAAAATTCTTGTCTTGTGCTTCCTATAAAATCATATGCAAAATGCTTCCCCTGTCTAGAGCTTCCTGTAAAACCATATCTTAAGGAACAAGGAAGAGATCGTATATATATGTTAAAAAATTCGACCCCAGACATTAAAAAAAAATAATAATGGCATTTAGGGACATCCATTAGGTCTGCACACACACACATACACACACACACACACACACACACACACACACACACACACGCCACGTCAAACACATTAAACAAACAAACACACATGCGCCCATCAGCACCACATACCAACCTAGGAATGTGGCACAGCTGTAGATTGGGAAGACTGTGTGTGTGTGTGTGTGTGTGTGTGTGTGTGTGTGTGTGTGTGTGTGTGTGGAGTGCAGTGTAGTGGTAGGGTGAAGTGGTGTAGGGTCTAGAGTGTACAGTCTGGGTGTAAGAATAACGAAAAGCATGGTGTGGTGTAGTGGTGGTAGTAGTGTGGTAGAAGAGTGTGGTAGCTAGTAGGATTATCAAGAGACAAGGTGTAGTGTGGTGGTGGTGGTGTGGTGGTGGTGGTTGTGGTGTTGATAGTGTCGTGGTTACTGTGGTGGTGGTGGTGGTTGTGGTGGTGCTGGTGTGGTGGTGATAATAGTGTTTTGGTAGTGGTGGTAGTGTGGTGGTGGTGAATCTGATGTTACCTCTGCTGTGGTATGGCCAAAAACAAAATAAATTACCATCATCAGCATTACAAAGACGTATTCCATGTGACGTAAGAAGCTCCGTAACACCTCTTCCTTAGCGATTTATTTTTCACAGTGCACCTAAACAAGAGGATGCTGAGAATGAACG
>NC_136979.1:2760000-2762500 GCF_032717465.1 Coenobita brevimanus
CACCACTACACTACCACAACCATCACAACAACCACTACTACCGTAACAACCACAACAAAAACTCCCACAACTACCACTACCACCTTTGCTCCTAACACCACCACAAACACTACAGCCATCACAACCACAACTACCACCACTACCACAATCGGGGGTGAAAGCTGAGTAAGACCAGTAGGCTACCTCTGTTGTCAGGCCCTCGGGGGGAGAGAGAGAGAGAGAGAGAAACTGTATGGAGACGTAATGAAGTCGAGAGGAGAAAGGGAGGGAAGAAAGGAAGGAAGATGAGATGAAGGAAGAAGGAAGAGGAAGAGAGGAAGAAAGGAGAGGTGAAGGAAGGGAGGAAGAAGAGGAAGAGAGTGAAGAGAGGAAGGAAGGTGAGGCGAAAGAAGGACGAAGAGGAGGAAGAGAAGGATGAGGGAGAATGAAGGAAATGAAAAAGAAAGGAAAAGGAGAGCAAGGAAGAGAGGAAAGAGAGAGGAAGAAAGAGAGAAAGGAAGAAGATAGGAAATGGGAAAGGAAAGGAAGAGAGACAAGGAAGAGAGATGAGGAAGCAAAAAGAAAGGAAGAGGAAAATAGAAGGAAATGGAAAGGACTGAAGGAGGGGCAAGGAAGAAGACAGGAAAGAGAGGAAAGGAAGACGTAGAGAGAAGAAGAGGAGAGAGAGAGAGAGAGAGAGAGAGAGAGAGAGAGTGAGAGAGAGAGAAAATACAATGGAATATGGATGGATCCTGTACACCATTAGTCTCTCTCTCTCTCTCTCTCTCATACACACACACACACACACACACACACACACACACCTGCCCTCATTAACAGGTACTCTCATAAAGCAATCATCTCCCAATTTTCAGAGTACCTCTCCACCAACCACTCAACCCCCCCCCACCCTTCACCCACATACCCCTACCCCTACCCTACCCCCTCCCCTTCCCCTCCCTCTTCTTCCCCTCCCTCCCTCCCCTTGCCTCTATCCCTCCATTTTTTTTTTTTAAGGAGGATAGACAGAAGAGGAAAAAACATAGAATAAAATAAAAAAAATCAT
This sequence comes from Coenobita brevimanus, assembly GCF_032717465.1. Lineage (NCBI taxonomy): Eukaryota > Metazoa > Arthropoda > Malacostraca > Decapoda > Coenobitidae > Coenobita > Coenobita brevimanus. Next base: position 2,761,046 of record NC_136979.1, read on the forward strand.
GCACCAGACTACATATGTCCTCCATACATTTTAACAAAAAAAATCTCTCATCTTCTATCTCCATGCCCCTCCCTCCCATCCCCCATACCCCTCTCTCTCTCCCATACCCCATACCTCTCTCTCTCCCCCATCCCTTTACTTCCTCTCCCATGCCCCCTCTCCCTCTTCTCTTCCCATACCTCCCCCTACATCCTCCCCCTCTATCCTCCCCTTCACCCTCACCCATCCCCTTTCCTCCCACGCTTTATGGGAGGAGGAAAAAGGAGGAGGGAATGGGAGGAAAACTTTTAAGGGAGGAAGGAAGGAAGGGGGAAAGTTTAGGGAAATACAAAGGGAGGGAAGAATGGAAGAGGACGAGGAAGATATGGAAGGGAGAATGAAGAGGAATGATGAATGAAACGAAGAAGGGTGAAAAGAAATGAAGAAGAGGGATGAAGAGGAAGGAAGAAGAGAGGAGGAGGAGGGAGGAAGAAGGGCAATGAAGAGGGAAGAGGCACACACACACACACACACACACACACACACACACACACACACACACACACACACACACACACATACACACACCAATAAAATCAATAACAACAATGCCAGAAGCCACTAAAAATCAATCCCTCAAACGAAAATTAAACAAAGGCAAGTAAAAAGCAAGATTCGTTCGTTTGGAGATGCCTGGACACAGAGACAAAGGCCAAGGCTGGGGAAAGGACAGTAGTAGTAGTAGTAGTAGTAGTAGTAGTAGTGGTGATGGTTTAGAACAAGATGATGATGAGGATAGTAATGATGGTAACGATACTACAAGAGACGAACATCATCATCATCATCATCATCATCATCATCAATAAACACAACCACTAATAGCTCTCTCTCTCTCTCTCTCTCTCTCTCTCTCTCTCTCTCTCTCTCTCTCTTTATTCCAGGTGAGAATGAGTCATAGGAGCCTTATCTTCCTCCGTCCTCCTCCCTCACCCTGACTTTCCTCCCTCCTCCTCCCTTACCCTCTCTCTCCCTCACTCTCCTCTGTCTCCCTTGACTTCTTCCTCCCCTTCCCTCTCAAATCTTCCTCCTCATCCCTCTCAGATCCTCCTTCCTCATCTTCTCTCTCTATTCTTCCCTCCTCTTCCCCCTCCTTCCCTTCCTCCTCTTTCTTCTCCAGTTCTTCCTCCTCTTCCTTCTCCTTGCATTCCTCCTCTTCCCTCTCCTTGAATTCCTCTTCTTCCGTCTCCTTGCATTCCTCCTCTTCCCTCTCCTTCTCCTCCTCCTCCTCTTCCTTCTCCCTGCATTCCATTTCTTCCCTCCCCTTCCCTTCCTCGTCTTCCCTCCCTCTCCCATCCTTCCCCCTTCCCCTTCCTTCCTCCCCTCTCCCTCCCAATCCAACAACCCCTCCCACCACCTCATTCCTTCGTTCCCCTCTTTTCACTCCCCCATTTCCCCACTCCTCCCCCTCTTCGTCAC
>NC_136979.1:2767500-2782500 GCF_032717465.1 Coenobita brevimanus
CCCCTCTCCCCTCACCCCACACCCCCTCACCCCTCTCCCCTCTCCTCTCTCCCCACACCCCCTCACCCCTCTCCCCCCTCCTTCCTCCCTCCTCACCCCTATCCTCAGGTATTCACCGATTCTCCTGCATCTCATATAACTCTCTCATCTCCATCTTCATCCCCTGATCCATCTCTTTCCCCCTCGCCACCTCCTCCTCCTCCTCCTCCTCCTCCTCCTCCTCTGCTTATCCTCCTCCTCCTCCTCCTCCTCCTCTCCCTCATCATTTCCATATACTGTCTCGCCCACAAATAAATGCATAGAAAGTTAACGTTTCGGGTGTTTGGAATTTTGACCACTCTCTCTCTCTCTCTCTCTCTCTCTCTCTCTTCCTTCCCTCTCTTCTTTCATTCCTTTCTTCCTAGATTCCTTCTTCTCTCCCTCTGTTCCTCCCTTTCACCCTTCCTTTCTGCCTTCCTTCCTTCCTTCCTACCTTCCTCCCCTCCTTCTTCTCTCTTTCTCTTCCTTCTCTGCTTTCTCTCTCTCTCCCATCCTCCCTTTCCCCACTCCTCTCTCTCCCTCTCTTCCTCTCTTCCTTCCTTCCTTCCTTCCTTCCTCCATCCTTCCCCTCCAGCCACACAGGGGGGAGGGGGAGGAGGCAGCCCCAGACCTAAATACCTCTCACTAAACACCGAGGTAGCAAGTGGACGGACCTTCCTGCCTCGCATACTGATGAGCAGGCAGGCAGGTGAGGCAAGGGGAGGCAGTGGGTAGGCAGGGGTTTAGGAAGTAGGAAGAGGCAGGGATTTAGGAAGTAGGGGGAGGCAGGGGGTAGGCAGGGGTTTAGGAAGTAGGAAGAGGCAGGGATTTGGGAAGCAAGGGGAGGCTGGGGGTAGGCAGGGGTTTAGGAGGTAGGGGTAGGCAGGGGGTAGGCAGGGGTTTAGGAAATAGGAAGAGGCAGGGATTTGGGAAGTAGGGGGAGGCAGGGGGTAGGCAAGGGTTTAGGAGGTAGGGGTAGGCAGGGGTTTAGGAGGCAGGGGGAGGCAGTAGGTAGGCAGGGGTTTAGGAGGTAAAGGGGAGGCAGGGGTTTGGGAGGTAGGGGGAGGCAGTGGGTAGGCAGGGGTTTAGGAGGTAGGGGTAGGCAGGGGGTAGGCAGGGGAGTAAGGCAGGGGTGAAGCAAGGGTGAGGCAGTGGGTAAGGCAGAGGGAGAAGAGGGATGATGAGATAGAGGCAAGGTAGGTGGTGAGGCAGGAAGGTCTGGAAGCGGTAAGGTAAGCAGCTTTGGTATGAGGCAGGGTGGTGTGGTGGTGAGGAAGCCTGGTGGTGTGTGGGGTGAGGTAGGGTGGTGTGAGGGGTGAGGTACGGTGGTATATGAGGTGAGGCAGGGTGGTGTGCGGAGTGAGGCAGAAGTTTTGTGTGTATGAGGCAGGGTGGTGTGGGGTGAGGCAGGGGTGGTTAGGGGGGTAAGGCAAAGACATGTGTGGTGTGGGAGGTAAGGCAGGGTGGTGTAGAGATTAGGCAGGGTTGTGTGGGGGTGCGGCAGGGGCTGCGATGGGAGGCAAGTGTATGAGGGTAAAGGGGTAAGGCAGGTGGAAGGTAGGGTAGGGAAGAGTGATGAGGCAGGTGAGGGGTGTCTGGTTTTGAGGCAGGGAGAGTAGGGGGGGAGGGGAGGCATGGAGGAAGAGACAAGGGCGGAAGAAATGAGAGACAAGAAAGGCAGGGAGAAAGAAAAGGGGTGAGCAGGGAGGAAAAGGGAGGTAGACAGAGCAAGGCAGTGGATGGGGAAGGGTAGATGAAATATGAGGGGAGGCAGGTCGTGCAAGGGAGGTAGGTAGGGAAACAAGGAAGGGACAGGGAAGGGAAGTGAGGAAAAGGGTGGCAGGGAAGAGGTGGCAGGGAGGGGTAAACTGGAAGGGGAGGTAGGGAGGTAAGACAGGGTGACATAAAAAGGTGAGGCAGTAAAGGTAAGAAAGACAGGCAAGGTAACGAGATGGATGAGGAAAAGTACAAAGGAGTGCAAAGCATAGCAAACCAACAAGACACATATTCTTCCCTTAAAGACTGTTTCATATAAAGCAGGAAATAACTATGGTAACTGTAACTAAATCAATATCAAGGACAGCAACGTAGAAACCCTTCCCTCACACACCAATGCCTATAACCAAAGAAGCTGGCAGGAAAAAGTGAGAAGGACTATCACGAATTTTTGAAAAGCGCTCATGGAAACTTTACAGGAAGGGACGAATGTGGTCATATTCTACACTACCTTAAATTGAAAAGGAGAATAATATCAAGTTAATATTATGTCTATCTATCTGTCTATTGCCAGACGCCTCAATCCCGTTTGGGGTGGCCACAAACAAATCGCCTCCAAGTCGCCCTCTCTCCCGCCATTTCACTGCCCTGCTCCCAACTCACACCCCCCTCTCTCATATACCTCTCCACCCCATCCTTCCATCTCATCCTCGGCCTCCCCCTCCCTCTTCCCCCCTCCACCTCACTCACATACACTCTCTTCGTCAGTCTTTCACCCTCCATCCTCTCCACATGGCCAAACCACCTCAGTGTGTTCCTCATAACGCTTCCTATCACATCCACATCCACACCACAACGCTCATTTATATCCTCATTCGTCAGCCTGTCTCTCCACGTGACTCCACAGGCTCCTCTTAAATAACTCATTTCCACTGTTCTCACTCTTGACTTGTGTCCTTCCAACAATGTCCAAGCTTCACTTCCGTACGTTAGAGTTGGTGTCACAATACTGTCATGTAGTAACTTTTTCACTTCCATGCTCACTTCCCTGTTTCTTATCACTGCTTTCAAAGAACCAGCAACCTTTCTTCCCTGCTGTACCCTTTCAAGCACTTCACCCTCCAAACCTCCATCCTTACTCATCACACTACCCAAGTACTTAAACATACTCACATTTTCCAATTCCTCACCATCCAACTTCGCTGTACATTCACTAACTTCACCTCTCTCAAAGACCATCACTTTACTCTTCCCTACATTCACCTTTAGATTCCGTTTCTTACACACTCTCTCAAACTCATCCACCAAGCCTTGCGGCTCCCCTTCGTCTTCACTCAACAACACAGTATCATCTGCAAACAACAGTACAGGGAGTTTCCAAACACTATCCTCTCTCACCAGGGCCACTCCAACATCCACTACCCTACCTTGTACCTCTTTTATTACCCCATCCATGTACAGATTGAACAACCGTGGAGACATGACACGTCCCTGTTTCAAACCAACTTTCAAAGAGAAAAATTCACTTAGTTCACCATCCACACGCACTGCAGCCTTCGCACCATCGTACATACTCTTCACAGCATTCAACAACTTCCCATCTACTCCATATATTCTTAACAATTTCCACAATCCTTGTCTATCCACCCTGTCATATGCTTTCTCCAAATCCATGAAAGCCGCATACAACTTCTTCCCCTTCTCTAGAAACTTTTCCACTAAAGATCTAAGAACGAATATCTGATCTACACAACCTCTTCCCTTCCTAAAGCCTCCCTGTTCTTCTCCAACTAATTTCTCTGTTCTTTCTCTAACTCTGTCTATAAGTATCCTACCATACACTTTTCCTATTATACTAAGAAGACAAATGCCCCTAATATTATGTACTGTATGTAAAGACTTTGTCCTTTGTGTCTTCCATGTTTTGTAAAGTTGAAAGCATTACACTTCTGAAAAGGGTGATTTACGATTGACACCTAGTTGAGGATTGGAAGGAAGGGAGGAAGGAAGGGAGGGAGGAAGAGAGGAAGGAAGGAAGAGAGAAGGAGAGAGAGAGAGAGAGGGGGGGGAGGAGGAAGGTGGGATCGAGGGAGGTAATGATGCAACGGGTAGAGAAGAGAGGGAGGGAAAGGAAGTAGGATACAGGGTCAACGAACGCAGGAAGAAAAGGAGGAAGCAAAGACTGAGGAGAGAGGAAGGAAGAGTAGTTAGAGAAGGGAGAGAGAGACAGAGACAGAGACAGAGACAGAGACAAAGACAGAGACAGAGACAGAGACAGACAGACAGACAGACAGAGGAGAGGTGAAGCAGGGGTGGACAACAGGGGTCAAAGGTCACTGCTCCTACTCCCCTGACCTGCGACGTGTGGTGGCAGGGGTCAGGCAGCGTCGCGGCAGGGAGAGGCAGGTGTGTGGGGAGGCAGGTGTGTGATGAGGCGGAAGTATGGGGAGGCAGGTGTGTGATGAGGCGGAAGTATGGTGAGGCAGGTGTGTGATGAGGCGGAAGTATGGTGAAGCAGGTGTGTGGTGAGGCGGAAGTATGGTGAGGCAGGTGTGTGATGAGGCGGAAATACGGTGAGGCAGGTGTGTGTTGAGGGAGCAGGTGTGCAGTGAGACATTGATGAAATAGGTGTGTGGTGAGGCAGGTGTGTGGCGATGTAGGTGTGTGGTGGGGCAGTGCGTGGTGAAACAGGTGTCTGGTGGGACAGTGTGTGGTGAGGCAGGTGTGTGGTGAGGCAGGTGTGATGAAACAGGTGTGTGGTGAGGCAGGTGTGATGAAACAGGTGTGTGGTGCAGGTAATTCTAAATACTTTCTAACCTTCATCTCATTTATCCATTTTTATTACACTCTTCCTACTTCATATAATTTGTATTCAAGGGAAAGAATTAAATAGGAATTAGTCGCCTCCCTTCATGGCTAATCCCCTCAACGATTCTCTGTCTTAAGTTCACTATCTCTCCCTCCCTCCCTCCCTCCCTCGGTGCCTCCCTTCTTATCTCCCTCCCTCCATCGGTCCCTCCCTTCCTCCCTCCCTCACTCCCTCCCTCCCTCACTGCACAAACATTGACAACACAAGGTACACAGACACAGATACACTCAGCACACACACACACACACACACACACACACACACACACACACACACACACACACACACACACACACACACACAGAGCACACAAAAAACGCAGACTACACTGACTGCACACACACACACACACACACACACACACACACACACACACACACACACACACACACACACACACACACACACACACACACACACAGCATCTTAGGCAGTAACATACCTTGCCTTGTGCTTACCCTCAAGGACCCAGCATCAACATACATGCAAGGAGATATAATTATTAGCTATCTATAATCATTCCATAGAAATAATTATACTTCCTTCATAAATTATAATTCTTTGAAGTACTTAGCTAGTGTGGCCTCGCTTCGATAAATGTCTATCTCTTTATCTGTTTATTTATCTATCTGTCTGTCTGTTTACCTATCTATTAATCTATGTACCCACCTACCAACAAGTAACCTTCACCATTTCTTCCTTCTGTCCAGCCACTCCCTCCAAGCCTGCCTTCCTTCCTTTCTTCCTTCCTTCCTTCCTTCCTCTCCCCACTACTCTTCTCAGCACCCTTTCTTTCTCACTATAATCGAGACAGCTTCTGATATATGTCCTATAGTTTAGAGAGAGAGAGAGAGAGAGAGAGAGAGAGAGAGAGAGAGAGTTACATAATCAATACAACCCCCTGTGTTATGCAGTTAAAACTTCATCGTCTCTCACATCGCCTCTACACAGTCAAATCCTTTCAAACACAACATATGCATTGGATTAATATATTTCTTTGAACGTTTGCTATAACACAGATCTGTTACTCTATCCATCTACCTATCTGTCTATCCATCTATCCATCTATCTGTCTCTCAAGGTTCAGATGCAACAAAACAACACATTAAAACTTTCTACCACCACCATCATTTGCATATAGGGTACATGATCAGCACACAGAGGGTTCAGTTCCGTAAGCCACAATCTGCACAGGAGAATGAGGGAATGAGGAGGATGGATAGGGCATGAATAGGTGGGTAACTAGCAGTGTGTGGGGGATGCAGGGATGACTGGCAGAGTGGCTGGATGACGTGGAGCCGGAGTGGATAGCTGGCTGGATAGTTTTGCGTTTTTATAATGCTAAACAGAGGGAATAAAAGGCTTGGAGCTTACGTATATTTTCCCTTCTAAATACAGTTGAACAAAACAATGCCAGAATCAAGACCCGTTCATGTTGAGATACCTGACAGTGTAAAAACAGATAAAATCCCTTCACTCCGGGTTCTTTGGACAGATAGATAGATAGATAGACAGATAGATGGATGGGTAGATAGTTTTGCAGCTTATTTCTCAGTAGCTCAGTGGCGACAAAAGACATTATTTCCGCGACTCATCGCAACAAACATTATATTCTAGTGTTAACAGAACCAAGCATTTAAGATGGACAGAAGGCAATTTTAGGCCAGGTTAAAGTAAACAGGGTATAGAAAAAATATTTTAGTGTTAGGCTCTTGTTATGGCTCAGTTTTTCAGGAAGGAGAGATGGCAATTTTAGGCCAAGTTAAAACAGAAAGACTATAGGACCATGAGAACACAAACACAGGGAACTCTCTCTCTCTCTCTCTCTCTCTCTCTCTCTCTCTCTCTCTCTCTCTCTTACCTTAATCTGGCACACCTGATCAGCGGGGGATGGAGGAATTAGGTGCTTAATTAGACCTCATTAGCAGGTTAATTATCATATACCTATATACTGCGTTACCTGTGTTGTCTACCTGTCTATCTATCTCTTGCTATCTATCTATCTGTCTGTCTGTCTATCTATCTCTTGCTATCTATCTATCTATCTGTCTATCTATCTCTTGCTATCTATCTATCTATCTATCTGTCTCTTTATCTATCTTCCTATCTACTATGGTATACCTGTCTGTCTATCTGTCTGTCTATCTCTGGCTGTTTATTTATCTATCCATCTATATCCATCTGTTTCTACCTTACCTGCCTGTCTGTCTGTCTATCTATCTATCTATCTATCTATCTATCTACCTATTCGTCTGTCTGTGCTTTCCTACAATATTTTTCTGCCTATCCACGTATCTATCTATTTCTATCTATCTATCCAATTACTGCCTCATCCCGCATCCTGTGAGGAGTTGCCTGGACAAAAGGACCAAAAGGAATCTCTCTCTCTCTCTCTCTCTCTCTCTCTCTCTCTCTCTCTCTCTCTCTCTCTCTCTTCAGTAACGATCCATTTCCCACAAATCACCATCCTACCCTCCATGATCTCACTCTCGGTCTGCCTCTCCCTTCCCTCTCACCCACTTCACTCGCTGCTAATCAGTCTCACACCTTATCTCGACGTCTCTTTCTCGCTCTCCCTCTCCCTCTCCACCCAGCCACCTCACATACTCTCCTAGTCAGTCTCTCAAAGCAATAAAGAGATGGGAAGTAGTTTAGAAAGAGTTTAAGTTATAAGTTAAAGTGAATCTATCTATCTATCTATATCTATCTATCTATCCTCTTTCTGTCTGTCTAAATCTCTCTCTCTTTATCTCTCTCTCTCTCTCTCTCTCTCTCTCTCTCTCTCTCTCTCTCTCTCTCTCTCTCTCTCTCAGTCTTGGCTATGGTTTTTTCCTCCTCATTCTCGGTCTTCCTCTCCTTCTAGGCCTCGCAATCTCGTCGGTGAAGGAAGCTCCCTAACACCTCTCCCTTAGCGATTTATTTTCAGATATGGCTCTTCAGTAACCTTTCCTACGTTATTTATGCAGAGGATGGCGATATTGGAAGGATCTATATAACACACAAGGGGACAGTAAGGTGCAATAAACAAAATAAATCGCTTAGGAAAAGGTGTTAGGGAGCTTCCTCATCGGGTCATAGCTGAATTTATCTATAGTCTTTTCACCATAACTTGGCCCAGATTTTCATCCATCACATTTATTTCACGTAGCTCAGTGCCAGAGAAAGACTGTACCATAACTACACCCTCCCCACCTGCACTTCTTCGTGACTAGCACCAATTTCTAGTGCTGACCTGCTGCTACAACTCAGCACTCAAGGTGGGACGGGGGGAAATTTTGGGCCAAGTTAGAGGGAGAGGAGTATAGAACAAAATGACTTCGATGAAAAGGTTTATAATTCTAAAATATAAGGTGTCCAGGGAAACGTGTGGTATTATTAGGAAAAGAAATAGATAGATAGATTGATAGATAGATAGATAGACAGATGGACAGATAGATAGATGTGGGGAGAAAATAGCCTTCCTCATCATTCACTAGAGAGAGAGAGACAGAGAGTCGGTTAAGGAAGCTCCCTTGCACCTTTTCCTTAGCGATTTAGTTTGCTTACTACACCTTGCTACTCTCCTGTATACTGTTTATATTTTTTTTATTTCCAAGAGAGTTCATATAAATAACACAAGCGATTATTACCTAGCTGTATCCCTAAATAAATCGCTTACGAAAAGGTGTTAGGGAGCTTCCTTAACCGACGGATGAGAATTGGACCCTCTTTGATTTAGTTTGTATAAAAAATCGGACCATGAATCGCCTGCTGATATTTGTTACGAATTTTCCGAAATCCGCGTATGGCTTTCTTTGCACTGATTTCTGGTGTGTAGTGTGTGTGTGTGTGTGTGTGTGTGTGTGTGTGTGTGTGTGTGTGTGTGTGTGTGTGTGTGTGTGTGTGTGTGTGTGTTTTATAGCAGCTTTCTATGCACTGATTTCCGGTACGTGTGTGTGTGTGTGTGTGTGTGTGTGTGTGTGTGTGTGTGTTCTAAGTGTACAGGTGGATAACGTGTACGTGTTTGATACAGGAAATGCCGTTCAAGGATTTATAGGGTTGTGGTCTCTCTCTCTCTCTCTCTCACACACACACACACACACACAAATATATACACTCCTGTTTCAAACATCCTTACGTAAACAGTCTCTGCCTTTCACGCAAACACTCTCTCACTCACTCACCCACTCACCCACTCACACCCACACTCACTCACTCACTCACACCTATCCACCACCACCCCAACACACACACACACACACACACACACACACACACACACACAAAAGAAGAAATAACAGGAGGAAATGTAGAAAAAAATGAAGAGGGAATTATGAGAGAGGAGGAAAAGAGAAAAAGAGGGAAAATATGGATAATAAACAGCTTTGAGAGAGAGAGAGAGAGAGAGAGAGAGAGAGTTTAATTAGAAAGCAATTAAATACAAAACTAGTTACTCTTTTCACTACTGCAATCGAAAAATCAGCCTCTCATCATTATTCTCCATTCCAGTATCAGTAACACCACCATTACTACTATAACCACAACCACAGTCAAAATCACTACTACTACTACTACTACCACTACTACTACTACTACTACTACTACTACTACTACTACTACTACTACTACTACTAATATTAATAATAATAATAATAATAATAATAATAATAATACAATTACTTCATTTTTATATCTTTCTTCAGAGTGCACTACCTCCATCCACTTGGGCTTGATCGTGAAGAGTATATGTAATCTTCATAATGCACTATGCTGACTCCAAGCACGCCAGCCTTATTGCAGTGTTACTACTACTGCTGCTCTTGCTACTACTACTACAGCTACTACTAATACTAATACTAATAATACTAATACTACCACTATAATTGCTACTACTGCTACTACTTCAATTTATACAATTTACATTAATACTCGTACTGGTGTTAATCATACTACTACTACTACTACTACTACTACTACTACTACTACTACTGCTACTACTACTACTACTACAAACTATAAGCACCACCACAAACACTTCTTAACCAAACGCCTTGAGACACAACAATCAGAGTTAACGAAGGACTCTGGCTGTACTAAGAGACTGGCCAGTAAATCCTACTCTCACTGCATCACGCGCTTATCCCTAAATTATCGCTGAATAAATTAAAGTACCCGGGCAATATTTCAGAATCTGCGCCTGTACACCCACGCGCAGGCACACTCTGAACCCTTCCTGATGAGCATAAACAGATGATCATACGGCGTTGTGTAAAGCCACCCTGATGTTTACGAAAGCTTTGGCTGATTCTCATCTCGCTAAATTGGAGAGTTCGATTCGATTCTACACGCATCTAATGTTGCTAGTTAAGATAATGGAGATAACGGTAGGGGAAAATGTATGCATGAAAGACTTGTGCTTATCAGAAAACGTGTAATATTGGAGACGCCTTCCTGTGGTGGCATTGATATAAGAGGGTGGACGAATTGCCCGGTAATACAAACGTGCCTCAGCTACTTTCCTGTCCCCCGAAAGGATGATGATGGACTGCAAAGAAGGGACAACTTAAGCCTGCAGTCCACTGGGTTCACGTTCAGATGTGCCTGGAGTTTCTACTACTACTACTACCAACACGTGTGCCATAGGGATCTACAGGTACTGGGAACGAAGTGATAAAGTTGTACATGAATTAACCAACAGGGAAGGCCATCATTTTTTTCAGCAAATAAAAGAAAGAAACAAAGGCTGATAACCTGTAAGTGTTGTTCCTTCACAGTATTAAGCAAGTGAAAGAAAGTTTAAAAATCCGTTCATATCGAGAAGAAAGAATATATTCAGTAAAGTATAAAAAATCGGAGGTCAGAGTCAGAGGGAAAAGGAGAGGGAAAGAGACATCCACTCAATCTAGACCTGATCAGTTGTATATATAAAGGTCTGAGTATATAGGTTAAACTCTAGAAAAAATAAGAATAGGTAACTAGAAGGGTGCTGCATGCCCTACGTAATATGGAAGAGATACAGGGTGGCAGTTCTGAAGAGAGAGAGAGAGAGAGAGAGAGAGAGAGGGGGGGAGGGAAGGAGGGAGATATGTAACAGCAGTGCGGCGAAGAGGGAGAGACTGAGGGGGAGAGAGTGACAGCAGAGGAGCCGATGAGATGAAAACCCTTTGAGTCAGCCCTAGAGAGAGAGAGAGAGAGAGAGAGGGGGGGGGGATATGTGAGAGCCATGGTCAGTGGAGAGATAAAGCACGGAAGAGAGGGGAGGAGTCTCTCTCTCTCTCTCTCTCTCTCTCTCTCTCTCCCCGCATCAAGTCCCCTATCCAACCACAGTTCCATCCATCTATCCATCCATTGCACTTATTTTCACCCAACCATCCCTCCATCTACCAGTCCATCCATCTATCCATCCATCCATCTACCCATCCATCCACCTACAACCCATTCAACCATCCATTCATCCACCCATTGCGCTTAGGTGTGTGTGTGTGTGTGTGTGTGAGAGAGAGAGAGAGAGAGAGAGAGAGAGAGAGAGAGAGAGAGAGAGAGTAAGGCCGCTGGGAACACAGTGCAAGAAAAAAAATAAGAGGGAAAATCGAGAATGAGGAGGAAAATTTAAGAACAAGAAAAAAAAACAAAAAAACAAAAATATGGAAGAGAAAACAGTTGAGAGAGAGAGAGAGAGAGAGAGAGAGAGAGAAGGGGGGAGAGAGACCAGTAGCTGTTCTTCTTCTTCTTACGTGTGGGTGGGGACGGCAAAGAGCAAACAAGAGGAGAAACTAAAATAGAATAGAGTGGGCAAGCGTGGCTGAGTTTTTTTTTTTTTTTAATCCATATTCCAAGCCCTGTATCTGGGGAGGGAGGGAGGGAGGGAAGAGGAGAAAGAGAGGGAAGATTAGGTAGCAGGGAGAAAGGGGGAGGGAAAGAAAGAGGAGAGAAGAAAGGATGGGGAGAGGCGAAAAATGATGAGACAGGAAAGAGGAAGGAAGGAGGGATGGAAGTGGAAAAAGAGAGGGAAGATTGGGTGGCAGTGAACAAGGGGAGAAGGAAGAAAGAGGGGGAAAGGAAGGATGGAAGGAAGGGAAAAAGATGAGACAGGAAAGACGAGGAATGGGAGGGAAAGAGAAAGGAAGGAGAGAAGAGGAATGACGATGATGGAGGAGGAAAGGAGAGAGAAGTAAAAAGGAGAAAGGGGAAAAGAAAGAATAGAGAAGAGGAAAGAAGGAAGAGGAGGCAGGAGAGATGAGGTTGGAGAAAAAAAGAGGAAAAGAGGAAGGGAGGGAAGAAAAAAGAAGAGAGAGGAAGACTGACACGAAACAAGAGGGATGAGGAAGAAGGAGAGAGGGTATGGGAAGGAGAGAAGGAAAGAGAGAGGGTATGGGAAGGAGAGAAGGAAGGAGAGAGGGTAGAGAAGGAGGAAAACGAAGGAAGAAGGCTGGAAGGAAAAGTGAAAGAAGTGAAGGAACGAAAGACTGATCAGGAAAAGAGAAAGAGAAGAGAGGGAGAAGGAAAAGAGAATAAGAAATAGGCGAAGTAGGAGAGAGAGAAGGGATTAAGGAAGGAAGGGAGGTAGGAGGAAACATAAAGGAGGAAGGAGAGAAGGGAGAACGAGGAAGGAGGAAGGAGAGATGGAAGAATAACGAAGAAACAGGGTAGGAGAGAGGAAGAAAAGGGAAGGGGTAACTAAAGAAAATATATGAGAAGGTGAAAAGCCAAAGGAATGAAAAAGGAAGGGAAAAGAAAGAAGGAATGAAGGAAGGAAGAAGGGAAGGAAGGAAGGAAGGGAGAAGGGAAGGAAGGAAAGAAAGATTAAAGGAAGAGAACCAGAGGAAGGAAAATCAGGTAAGGAAAAGAGAAATTATGGAATGAAAAAAGAGAGGTTAAAAGAGGAGAGAGGGAGAGAGAGAACAGTAATAAAAATAAAACCACCTAAATCACCACCAATAACCATCCCAGTTCCTCCCTTACACTACCACAATACCACCACTACCACACAACACCACAACTACCACATCATCCTCATCACACCACCACTACCACAGATTCACTACCACACTACTGCTACCAAATAACCACACCATCAACGTTGCTACCATCACCACACACACACACACACACACACACACACACACACACACACAAATATACACTCGCACATAGTCTCTCTCTCTCTCTCTCTCTCTCTCTCTCTCTCATCACCACCACTCCCTCAATACTCCATCACCACAACCAACACACCCTATCCCAAACACCACACACCACACCACACCACACCACACCAACAGCACAACACTTCACCATTCCACCACCACACACCACACTACCACACCATCAACAACAACAAGAAGGCATCAAATCAAGTTTTCCATTAACCTTCCATCATCTTTTTGTTTCCTTCCTTCCTTCCTTCCACCCTTCCTTCCTTCCTTCCTTCCCTCCCCTCCTTCATTCCTTCCTTCCTTCCTTCCTTCCTTCCTTCATTCATTCATTCATGCTCTCCATCTTTCCTTAACTTCATTTTTACTTTCGTTTTCATACATTTTTCATCCTTCAGTTCATTTTTTTTCTTCATGTAGTCTTCCATCCATCCATCCATCCATCCATCTATCTAGACATTTTATATTTCGTCCATCTATCCATCCACCCATCCACCACACCACCACACCACCACAACTCTCTCCCTCCTCTGTTAGCAATACACCTTACAGCACCACACCACACCATACCACCGCCACAATACCGCACATCACACCACGCTACCACCCTAACCTTACAGAATACCACCACAACCACACCACACCATACCACCAAACACAACACAGCCACACCACCACCATACATCAGAACCACACCATACCTCACATCACAGACCACCACCACCCTCTCCACACCACCACACCACACCACACCACACCACCACACCACACCTCCACCATACATCAGAACCACACCATACCTCACACCACAGCCCACCACCACCCTCTCCACACCACCACACCACACCACACCACACCACCACACCACACCTCCACCATACATCAGAACCACACCATACCTCACACCACAGCCCACCACCACCCTCTCCACACCACCACACCACACCACACCACCACACCACACCTTCACCATACATCAGAACCACACCATACCTCACACCACAGACCACCACCACCCTCTTCACACCACACCATACCACACCACCACACCACACCACTACACCACCACACCACCACAGGAGCGGTGGCCAGGTTTCTCCCGAGCTGCACCAACACTGTAATTACGCGAGAAAGTTTGGCTGCCCCTCGTCTCCGGGTATTGCTGTCCCCCCCCATTCCTCTCTCTCTCTCTCTCTCTCTCTCTCTCTCTCTCTCTCTCCCTCCTCTTCATCAATCCCTTCAACTCAAGAACATATATCTTTCGTTCTATCTATCTCCGGACGATTTTACTCAGCTCAGGGGATTCTTTTTAATAGAGGGGTTAGCTACAGCCTTCATTAACCCCTTCACTGCCAAGACTCTTTTCTGAGATGAAGGAAATCGTCTTATGGTCCTGTCCTTTATAATGCCTTCATCCAACTATACTCCTTTCACCTTAACTTGGCCCAGATTTTCGTCCTTTTGCTGCTTATTTCACGTAACTCTATAACAGAAAGAGTATCACTATGCATACTTCCCATGGCACTTCTTCGTGACTAGCATCATATTCTACTGTTAATCTCTTCTTACAACTCAGTACCTCTTCCTTAGCGATTTATTTTTTGGATATGGCTGGTTAATATCCTTTTGTATGCTATTTATGTTAGAGTATGGCAATATTAGAAGGATTTGTGCAGTACAGAAGAGCGCAGTAAGGTGTAATAAAAAACAAAATAAATCGCTTACGAGAAGGAATTAGGGAGCTTCCTTAAGGACACTGAAAATAAAAGTGATTATTTTTATTACTCTCAGCCAAAGAACATAAATTTTCTTTATTCCTAACACCACCAAATTATTTTTATTTTATTTTCCCTCTTTATCAGTAGAAATTAGACTTTATTGAGACGCCTTCAGGTGGTGACACTGATATAACCACGTGGCTCTCGATCAAGCAAACGTTTCTCCTGCAAACGTTTCCTGAACTCCCTTCCTTTCCCCCCAGAAATAAAATAAAATAAAGAGGATGAGTTACAGGACAATTGTATGTATATTTACGTATTTATTATTATTATTATTATTATTATTATTATTATTATTATCATTATTATTATTATTATCGACATCATCATCATCAATCATCATCACCATTATCATCATCATCATTATTGTTGTAATTATTATCGTTATTAATATTATTATTATTATTATTAATATTATTATTATTTTTACTTTAACTCCTATAACTCTCAATCGGTAGAGAGGTGGCCTGCAGTCCCATCGGACCCAGGT
>NC_136979.1:2785000-2805000 GCF_032717465.1 Coenobita brevimanus
AAATCAGCAAGAAAACACTAGGAAAAAATCTTCATTGTTTTCAGGTATTCAACACTGGCTCCTATGACTCACTCTCAGCTGAATAAAATCGTCTGGAGAGTGGAATTTACCTCTAGACTTCCTCTGACCGTGAGAGGGTTCCGCCGGTATTCTAGGTGAAACAGGTGAATCCGTAACACCATTTTCTCAGCTGTTTATGCACGTTTAATTTATTTTTATTAACTTTACGTCACTGAGGAAAATTACGTCGGTATTAAATATAGATAGAAAGATAGATCGATAGATAGACAGATAGATAGATGGCCAGATAGATAGAAATGACATGAAAATAGAGCATCAAGGAGTGGTATCTATAATAAGTCGCTCAGAAAAGGATGCTAAGAAGCCTGCAGTGGCACCTTGAATATTGTCCCTTACCTGCCTATAATGTTTTGTCTTTCTCTATGTAACTGTAATTCCTGGGTGTTTATTCTCTCTCTCTCTCTCTCTCTCTCTCTCTCTCTCTCTCTCTCTCTACCTCCAGTTCCTCCCTTCCTTTATATTGCGATAAAAATATCCTCCCTTTATTGGTTTAGAATATATATATATATATATATATATATATATATATATATATATATATATATATATATATATATATATATATACATTTTTTAAGCAAGGAAGAAGGAACCAAAGGCCAGACACCAGCAAAATTGTTCCCTCCAAGAAAAAATAAAAACAAGAGAGAGTCAAATTTAAGATCCACTCATTTCGAGATGCCTGGACACACTGCATTTAAGAGACTGGAGGTCATAGGCAGTCGGAAATACAAAGAAGGACAGTTCCAGAGTTGACCTGCTGCCCTAAGATGCATTTTCCTAGCTTGGAGGGGTTGGATATACCTTAAAGATTTTTCGAACCCACACCCACACCCCCACCCCACACCCACACACCCTCCGCCCACCCCCACCCACTCCCTACCAACCCACCCCCACCCCACACCCACAAACCCTCCCCTACCCCCACCCACTCCCTACCAAACCACCCCCACCCCACACCCACACACCCTTCCCCCACCTCCATCCACTCCCTACCAACCCACCCCCACCCCACACCCACACACCCTTCCCCCACCACCATCCACTCCCTACCAACCCATCCCCACCCCACACCCACACACCCTCCCCCCACCCCCACCCACTCCCTACCCACCCACCCCCACCCCACACCCACACCCCCACACCCACCCCACCCACTCCCTACCAACCCACCCCCACCCCACACCCACACACCCTCCCCCTACCCCCACCCACTCCCTACCAACCCACCCCAACCCAAATCCACACACCCTTCCCCCACCACCATCCACTCCTTACCAACCCACCCCCAACCCACACCCACACCCCCACACCCACCCCACACCCACTCCCTACCCGCCCACCCCCACACGCTTGATGGCACTCCTTCAAGAATAACAAAAAGCAAAAAAAAAAAAAACAGACTCCTCTTGGCAGTAATAATATATGACTAAAAATAATAGGCTTATGATAATGGCTAAGAATATTAATAACTTAGTATGTTGTGGTGCTGTGGTAGTGGGGAATGTGGTGGTATGTAGTGATATGTCGTGGTATGTGGTGGTGGTGTGGTATGTCTTGGTATGTTGTGGTATGTGGTGGTAGTGGGGTATGTTGTGGTATGTGGTGGTAGTGGGGTATGTTGTGGTGTGTGGTGGTATGTTGTGGCATGTGGCAGTATACGAGTTACGTGATAGAATGTGGTGATATGTAGTGGTATGTGGTGGTGTGTAGGGTATGTGATGTTATGCTACACTGGTTAGATACTGTTAGTCACACACGCACCACCTCTGTCTGGCACATTACTTCTCTCTCTCTCTCTCTCTCTCTCTCTCTCTCTCTCATACTACAAACGAGTATCTTGCTGAATAAAATCGTCTGGGAAGTTCAAAAGAAATTATACAATCGTCTTTGTCTTGGAGGTGTACAGGAGGGTTTTTTTTTTTCTCAAGTTCATCCACTACATAACATTCTCAGGTCTTTATAACCCACTCTCAGATGCACAAAATCGTCTATAGATGGCATATGAACACGCAGGCTTTTATATCTCACTCTCTGATGAACAAAATCGTCTATATATGACTTCTAAACACACGCAAACCATTCTAACTCCCAGCAGTTTAAAAATAGCCCTGTGTTACCTAAAATAATAAGAAAAGAAAACGATGACACGACCAAAACGCTTAAATTTCAATGCCAATTCAATGTGGTCTCTCAAATCAGCACTTTCTCCCCAGCACTTTCGGACGAGCACTTGGCCAGACCCATCCTTATTTCCGAGAGGTCCAGCACGTAAAATCTTAGGCCCCCGTGTCCATCTAATATAAGTTTTACAAGACAGATAATTAGGCTGGTATGAAGGGCTAGGGGGGAACCAGCCAATCAGAACGGCGCGCCTATTCCCGGACGTTCTTTAGGTCGCTCATAGTCGAGTCTCCTCTCCTGTGATTCTTCTACTGCTATTTTCTTATCTGTATTGTATTCCAGTTGACTTTAGACGATTTTATTCAGCTGAGAGTGAATTATAGGAGCTGAGAACGTTGATACTGGAACCAATAACCCTCTCATGGTCGGGGAAACTCTAGTCTTCAATTCCATGTAAGGCAAGACAGTTTTATTCTTTTATGGGTGAGTCACAGGAGCCTGAGAGTGTTATTCATTTTTTTTTTTTTTTTTAGACAAACGATTTTCCACAGCACAAATATTTTCATCAATCATTTTGCCTTTTTTTTTTTTCACATTTTTATGCAATCTAGTTTGGTTGTAAAGTATTTGGTAGATGTATTTGTGAAGAGAAAAATATATTAAAGATGGAAAGCTATGCCAAAAATTTAGGCTCAAGAAAGTTTATGAATACGAACCGTAGGACTAACCCACGTTGCGTTTTCTTTACGTTTTCTTTTGCTAATCCCGGTAGCCTGAAGGGAGACTGTACAGTAATTTTACATAATATTCTGGTCGACTTAATCAACTCGTGCCGCTAGCTAGACATCTCCTCCCCCCTCTCTCTCTCTCTCTCTCTCTCTCTCTCTCTCTCTCTCTCTCTCTCTCTCTCTCTCGCTCTCTCTCCCTCTCTCTCTCTCTTCCCCAGCGTGATCTTGCTCCTACTCTCACTTCCAAATCTCCTTCATTCCAACTCTTACCCCCTTCCCTCCCTTCTTATCCCTCCCTCTCTCCCTCCCCATCCCACTTCTCTTATTCACCTCCTCCCCGTCCCACCCTTACACTCACTAATCTTCACCTTACCCCACTCATACGCCCACTCACTCCCATGTTACCCCACCCCTACACTCACCTAACCCCACTCCCTTGACTCCACCTCAGTCTCACCTCAACTCTTTCCATATTTTCAACCAAGCTTCTCTCGCCTCCTCTCAGTCCCCCATCCTCACTCCACCCCAGTCCTCTCCCCCATCCTCACTCCTCTCCACTCTCCCCCATCCTCACTCCACCCCACTTCTCTCCCCCTTCCCTCCAACTCATTTTTCTCGTCCTTATTTTATCACAACTCCAACTCCTTCCCCTCCAAAAAAAAATCTTTCCACACTCTCCCTCCCCTTAATCCCTTATTGGTCTACATCCTACCCACGTTTCCTCACCCCTGGCACCCACACTATCCATTCCCCTGTTCTCTCACCTGTGTACGAATTCTGGCTGGCATTAGAGGCCTCATGGTGCCTTTTCCATGGCGATTTATTCTACATATTGCACCTTAACATTCTCTCGTATGATGCATTGATGGAAAAATAGATAGACAGATAAATACACACAAAGACACAGATAAACAGATAGATAATCCTGACCATAATGCCCATCTCTTGGATTTATTCTTGACAAATAATCCAGATCAATACACGATAGAGGTACTGTCACCACTTGGATCCTCTGACCACAATCTCATCAAAGCCTCATTAGTTAACCCTCCTACACCTCCCCATTCCGAACCTGTCAGGGTGACCCGATGGCACTTTGACAGGGCAGACTGGGATGGATTTAGAAATTATCTTGCTGATGTTCCATGGCAGTCTTTCTTCTCTAGTGATCCCAATTATACCCAGTCCCACATTTGTGACTTAATACTAGCTGGTATGGATTTATTCATACCAAGTCAACAATTCACTAAAAGATCAAACTCTCCAAAATGGTTTGATGGCAATTGTGCCAGAGCAACAGCCCAAAAGTCATTAGCATATAACTCTTACTTAAAATCAAAAACACCTGAATCACTCTCCCAATTTAAAATTGCTAGAAATCATGCAAAAGCTGTATTAAATCTATCTAAATCAAACTTTCTTCAAAAGCAAGCATCAAAACTACTTAACAACCCTAATGACAATAGAATATTCTGGTCAACTCTTAATTCTTTCAATAATAACTTTAACAAGTCATCTTCCATTCCCCCACTAAAATCTTCAGATGGCAATATTACAAGTGACCCACGTGGGAAAGCAAATATCTTTGCTAGTACCTTTGCAAGAAACTCTACCATAGATGATACCAGCCAGAATGTCTCAGTACTGGAACTTGATTCTCCCGAAATTGCCCCACTTAAAATACAGACAAGATTTGTAAAATCCATCCTAGACAATTTACCTACCAACAAAGCTCCAGGTCCAGATGGAATTCCGCCAATTGTTTTGAAAAAGTGTTCCCCTGAACTTGCCTCTGTCCTAGCTAAATTATTCAGACTATGCATACGTACTTCTTTATTCCCAAATTCATGGAAAGAAGCCAATATCCACCAGTTCCGAAGAAAGGAAATTCGTCTGACCCTCCAATTACAGACCAATAGCTATCACATCTTCTCTTGGTAAGGTATTTGAAACTTTAATTAATAAGCATATTGTTAAACATCTTGAATCCAACAACTTAATTAATGATAGACAATACGGTTTTCGCCACGAAAGATCCACCATTGACATACTCAATCTCCTAACTCATACCATCCATCAATCAATTGATCTACATGGAGAAACTCATGCAGTAGCTCTTGATATCTCTAAAGCTTTCGACAGAGTATGGCACCGTTCCCTGCTGTCCAAACTCCCTTGCTATGGACTAACGTCTTTTGTTCCTTTGATTTCTTCTTATCTTAGTGACAGGAAAATAAGAGTAAAAGTAGATGATGTATATTCGAATTTCCACTCAATTAACGCCGGCGTGCCGCAGGGATCAGTTCTGGCTCCAACCCTATTTCTGGTTCATATTAATGATCTTTTATCTGTCACTCACAATCCCATTCACTCATATGCAGATGACTCAACACTACATAGTTCATTGACACTCAGACATCCATTTACAAAGTCTAATATCTCTGCTTCTCAACTCAGTACAGCCATCTCCATAAATCAAGATCTATCTGCAATCAGTGAATGGGGACAAAACAACCTTGTCTCTTTTAATGCTAGTAAAACTAAATATATACAGTTTACTAATAGACAGATATTGCCAGATTCGTACATTATCTTCAGTGCTACTAATATTCCCATCTCCAAAAGTATTGAAATTCTTGGTGTCTCACTTAACAGTGCCCTCAGCTGGACCTCTCATGTCAGATCACTTGCTAAAACCGCCTCAAAGAAACTTGGATTATTGTACAGAGTCCGTAACTTCTTCGCCGATGAGCAGTTAGCTATAATTTATAAGAGTCATGTGCGCTCTCAGCTTGAATATTGCTCACCCTTGTGGAATGGTTGTGGAGAGGTTGCATTAAGACAACTAGACAAAATTCAGAATAAAGCTGTTAGAATCATTAACAACCCTGCCATTACATATAAAGTACCTTCCCTGCAAGTAAGAAGGAATGTTGCCTCCCTTGCATTATTTTACAGATATTTTTTTGGCAAATGCTCAGACGAAGTTGCGTCCATGGTGCCACCTCTCCATGCCTTCCCTCGTGCTACACGGGCATCTGGTAGCGCTCATGACTGGAATGTCACTCAACCATATTGCAGAACTTCTGCCTATCAGAATTCTTTCATTCCCCAAACTGCATCTCTCTGGAACTCGCTTCCCCAGAGTTGTTTTCCTCCAAATTTCAACCTACAACTGTTCAAGTCTAACTGTTACAGATATTTTGTGAACAGAGGACACCAGTAATCTGGTGTATGGATAATTTTTTTTTCTCCATTTGTTTTTCCTTCCTCCGTTCTGTTATTAAAAAAAAAAAAAAAAAAAAAAAAAAAGATAGACAGACACAGATAAATAGATAGATAGATAGACACAGACAAATAGATAGATAGATAGACACAGACACAGATAAATAGATAAATAAGGTAAATAGATAGATATACAGACAGATCCTTTTCATCACATACATTGCCTCAGTAACACATAAGATAATACTAAGGTCTAAAGTTCAAAGTAACTCGCTAAGGAAGAGGTGTTAGGACATCCCCAAAGCATCTTAGAATACAGTCCTACATCCCACCCACCATCCCCTCCCCCCAACCCCTCCTTCAACCCCCCCACCCACTCCAGGAAGGGGAGGGGAAGGCTTGATAAAAAAGTAGGGTAGGTGAGGATGGCTGTCAGGATGAGGGCAGATCAGATAAGAAACAGAGATGGTAGGTTAGGTTAGCATAGGTCAGGTCAGGCAGAAGAGAGGGTCAGGTTAGGGTGTAAGGTTGGTCAGGTTAGGGTGTAAGGTAGGTCAGGTTAGGATGTTGGGTAGGTCAGGTCAGGCAGAAGACAAGGTAAGGTTAGGGTGTAAGGTAGGTCAGGGTAGGGTGTAAGGTAGGTCAGGTTAAGGTGTAGGTAGGTCAGGTCAGGTAGAAGAGAGGGTCAGGTTAGGGTGTAGGGAGGTCAGGGTAGGGAGTAGAGTAGGTCAGTTCAGGCAGAAGAGAAGGTCAAGTAAGGGTGTCGGGGAGGGCAGGTTAGGGAGTAAGGTAGGTCAGGTCAGGCAGAAGATAAGGTAAAGTTAGGGTGTAAGGTAGGTCAGGTTAGGGTGTAAGGTAGGTCAAGTTAGGATGTAAGGTAGGTCAGGTCAGGGTGTATGGTAGGTCAGGTCAGGCAGAAGGGAAAGTCAGGTCGCGTTGAAGAGAAGGTAAGGTCAGAGAGAATAGTAGGTTAGGGTGGGTACAGTAGGGTTGCAGGGAAGTTCTAATTAAGGTGCAGAAAATACAAGTAGGTTTCTCTCTGCTTCCCCTTTTAGAAGATAATAAGTACAATTAAAGACAATGCTATTAGTAAATGACTTAGTACATGAAATTACTAAAACTTAAGCACATTTTATAAAGTGCTAAAGACCACAGACATCAAAACATCAAAGCGTTTCATTCAGCATTTCAACACATCACTGAGGACTGCTAGTAATTCCTCACGACTTGATGCTAGCAATTATGAACCCAATATTTACAAAGGGCAACACATCACTACCTAGCATTCACTGTCCAATTAATTCAACACCTTTTCTTTGCCAGGTGTTGAAAACCATGAGAGTAAAATTAACAGGTCTCTTCCTATTTGCTTTCCATTGTACTTCCTGGTAGGGTAGGTCGGCTGAGGGCAGTAACACAAAGGCCTACAAATTTAAAAGCAAATTCCATCGCCAGAACAAGTATGCAGGGTACAAAAAAAAATAAAAAAAATAAATAAATAAAAGATCTAGTGCGTTGTGCTTTGTGTTACCCTCCGAACAACCGCTTCATTATTATTATTATTATTATTATTATTATTATTATTATTATTGTTATTATTGCTATTATTGTTATTATTTCTTTCTTCTTATTATTTTTCTTCCTCCTTCTCTTCTTATTCTTCTTTTCTTTTTCTTTTTTCTTTTTCTTGCTTCCTCAAAATCTTCTTCTTTTTCTTCTTCTTTCTTCTTCTTCTTCTTCTTCTTCTTCTTCTTCTTCGTCTTCTTTTTTTCTTTTTCTTCTTCTCTTCTCTTCTTCTTCTTTCCTTCTTCTTCCTCCTCTTCCTCATCCTCTTCTTTTTACTCTTATTCTTATTCTCAGTTTAATTCGCCTTGCCACTGCAGACGATATAAACTTAAGCGAACCATTACAGAAGATACCCACCTTCAAGCATGTGCCCAAATTAAGCATGAGGGTGGAGGATAGAGGAGGAGGAGGAGGAGGAGGAGGAGGAGGAAGAAGAAGAGGAGGAGGAGGAAGAAGAAGAGGAGGAGGAGGAAGAAGAAGAGGAGGGGGTCGGAAAATGCGTCTTAGTTTCTTGTATCTGAGAGCTGAATATGCTAACCACTGCACCAGAAAAAGAGAGAGAGAGAGAGAGAGAGAGAGAGAGAGACAGGGGGGAGGGGGTGATAGCCTTGTGATCTTAGTCTCCAGTACTCACCCCAGTCAACCGGGACATCGACTTACCTGTTTGGGAGAAAAGGTGAGATTAATAAACCAGGTAAAGGCACATTTCATACCTGACAGTGTAGTTATAGCGTTACCATCTCCACTCATCCCGCCCACTCATCTCCACCCACTCCACCCACTCATCTCCACCCACCCCATCTACTTATCTCCATTCATCCCACCCACTCATCTCCACCCACCCCACCCACTCATCTCCACCCACTCCACCCACTCATCTCCACCCACCCCACCCACTCATCTCCACCCACCCCACCCACTCATCTCCGCCCACTCCACCCACTCATCTCCACCCACCCCACCCGTATCTAGAAGACTGACAAGGACATACCCCAAAAATCATTGTTCTCATGGGGTCATTTCACACACATGACCTAACTTAACCTGTATTTACCTCATTCGATACCACGGACCACAGAAGAAACCTGAACGAAACGAAAAGACCTGAAATGCCAATTCTCGAGACCCATTGCGCCGATAAGACTCATTTTGACCACGTACACGCATAGACACGACCCTAATCGATTTTGAACACACATACACACACACACACACACACACACACACACACACGACCCTGAAGTTTTCTAAATTCTGTATGGCAAGAAGGACTCAAGAACAGTATCAGTGGCAGAGATTAAAAAGAAAAAATGTGAGAAATAGAAAGAGAAAAGAGAGAAGAGAAGAATGAACGAAAGAAAGAAAGAAGGAAATGAAGGAAGGAAGGAAGGAAGGAAGAAAGAAAGATAAGAAAAAAAATGAACAGAGAAAAAAAATATTAAGAAAAAGAGAGAGAAAGGGAGAGTATGAGCCTCATCTATGCCTTTCTTATAATCATCCTCAGTCTCCCTCTCCCTAAAAAAATAATTATATATCCACAGAGGTCATGATATATTTGCAAAACATTAGTGATCTCCCTGACTCAAAATTAAGTTAACAAGGTCACCCAGGAACGTCTTTTACTTTATTTTTGCTTCCTTTGTTTTGTTTTGTTTTGTTTAGGAGAGACTTTTCTAGTTGGGGGAGGTGGATGGAGCCTTCCTTAACCCCTTGAGCACGAGAGGCCTGTCCTAAATTCAATAAAGCCTTCTAGAAATAGGGATTAAAAACAGACAAATACGCCATGGCATATAAAAGCTCAATAAGGTACGGAAATAAAGACTGACAACCTTCCCAAGCGAATGCAAGATGGTCTCCACACAAAGTATATTAACATACTACCTATCCATCTATCTATTGACAGACACCTCAATCCCGTAAGCCTTGGGTGGCCACAGTCAAATTGCCTCCGTGTCGCCCTGTCCCCCGCCATTTCACTGCCCTGCTCCCAGCTCACACTCCCCTCTCTCATATAAATTATCATACGCCTCTGCAAATAGCCATAGCAATTTAATAAGCATACAAGAACACGGTATTCCAAAATTTATATACTTGTAAAATTCTATCACTGAGCTTTTGAACCTCTTTAAAAAAACTAAATAAAAATAAATAAATAGATCTTAAAAGGTGTATTAGCCCAGAGAACAACTGTGCTAAATATAAAGCTAAAATAGGAAGAAGTAAAGAAATGGTACTAAGCAAAAAAAAAAAAAAATAGATTAAAGAAGAAAAAACTGAGCAAATATAGTAGGCCTCCACAATGTACTCAAAAAAAAAACACACACACACACAAAAAAAAAAAAAGTCAAAGAGTGCCCTTGCTCTTAAAAAAAAATAATTAAACAAGATGGTGGACAATGATTTCTCCTCCACACCTCCTTAATTAGACCCGCTGTCGTCTGTTGATGATCCGACCAGGAAAATACCACAGAATAAAAATAAATAATAAATAAGTAAGTAAATGGGTAAATAATAAATCTCCTTTGGGCTGTGGGTTGGATATTAATGAAACTTTTATTGATGATGAGAGGAAAATAAAAGAGAAAATATGATGGAAAATAAAAGTACGCTTCCTTTAGTGTGTGTCTCAGGTGTTAATTAAAAAGGTGTGTTTCCTCTAAGTGTGTTTATCTATCTATTAAGTGTGTCTATCTATCTTTCATCGTCTGTTAATGCTAAACCAGGAAAATAAAAGACCAATAAACCAAAAAATAAACAAAAAGAAGAGTTTTCCTTGAACTTGAGGCTAATGTTAATGAATCTTATCGTCTCTGCTGCTGGTGCGACGAGTAAAGATAGAGAAAATAAAATGCGTTTCCTTGAGAGAGAGAGAGAGAGAGAGAGAGAGAGAGAGAGAGAGAGAGAAACACACACACACACACACACACACACACACACACACACACACACACACACACACACACACAGAACGAAAGAAAGAAAAGGGAATAGGCAAACGTGATATGGAAAGGATGTTAAGCCATATTATTGCCTTACTGTGATGGTGAGATGTAGGAAATAAGCTGCAAAATTACGAAAATATCAATTAAGCTGGATTAACTACAGTATAATTAAGTTTATTCTCTACTTTTAATTGCCTCATATTCTACGTGGTTTTGCAGATTTCGCCACACCTCTTCCATAGCGATTTATTCTGCATGTGTCACCTCACTATCCTCTTATGTGTTACTGATTCGTACTATGTCTATATTGAAAACGATTTAAACAATGTAAGATGCTGGAGAGGGACGTCTTCATGTGGTGGCACTGATATAACCAGGCGGCTTCACTGCCTGGCTATGCAAATGTCCCTCAACTACTTCCCTATCCCACGAAAGGAGGATGGTGGGCTGCAGGAGGGAGTTTGGGCCTGCAGTCCACTGGGTTTACGTTTCAGGTAAGCCTAGGATCACAGTAGCAAAAAATAAACTAAAACAGAATTCACATATGTAGTAAGCAAATAAATCGCTTAAGAACAGGTGCTTAGAAGCCTCCCATGTCACCTGCGATGCATCCCCTTGACCTACCCTCAGCGCTGACCTGATATGCCTTCCGCCTGGCCCCTAACCGGTCCAACCTTCCCATAAAGCAAGCTAGACCTGACCTAATCTAATCTAACCTGATCTACAGCACCTCATTTAACGCGGCCTTCTTGCGGCCCTTGGGGGAGACATTTACAGACAGACTTACGACCGATTCTATGTTGTAACTTAGAGCTTTTCTTCTTAGTCTTATTCTTCTACCTCTTCTTCTTTCTCTTTTTCTTCTTGTTTCCTCCTTTCTGTCTTCTATTTCCTTCCTTCATTCCCACTTTCTCTCTGCCTTTCTTTTTCTTTATTTACTGACCATTTATTTTCATTCCTAATCCGGGATAATTTTTCCCTCTCATACCCAAGATTATTATTTGAAGTAGGAACGAGAAACTGGGAAAAACCGGTCCTTCCTGCATAAATAAATCTGATTGAGGAGGGGTAACTAGTGAATCTCTCCCACAACTTAATGCATGTTCTTTCACCTTACCAAATCGCCAGGGCATAATTTCACTTCCTTGCCCTTCCTCTACCCTGCCCTGTCCTTCCTTGCCCTTCCTCTACCCGGCCCTGTCCTTCCTTGCCTTTCCTCTACCCTGCCCTGTCCTTCCTTGCCCTCCCTCTACCCTCTCCCAGCCCTACCCTAACCTGTTTTATCCTTTGTTTACATCTGCCCTGCTCTGCCCCTGTCGCTTCTGCCATGCTTTTTTTTTTTTTTTTTTACGCTAAAGTAAAAAAAAAAAAAAAGTGCTAGAAACCTGCAAAAACTGTCCTTTCCTAATAAAAAAAAAAAACACACACACAGAAGAGACTCAAGATTAATATTTCATTTCGAGATGCCAAGACACATGACACACTGCGTTTAAAAGCCAGGAGGTGATAGACGGAGGTAGGCACAGTCTGAAGAAGGTAAATCCAAAGTTGACTGGTGACGTATATGTAGGAATGACGCTACCGATTAAATCTTGTATTAGACTGAACAGAAGAGGGATGAGAGTTCGTTGCTAGACGGTTCCTGCGCTCCCGTAGGAATGAGAAAAAGATGGATTCTCTGCCTTTCCTTTTCCTTGCCCTGCTCTTCCCTTCCCTGCCTTTTCAATTGTCCTGCTCTGCCCTGCTCTGCCCATCACTGACCATCCTTTACCTCCCCTGTCCTTCCCTACCCACCCCTGCTGTTCCGTACCCTGCCAAGCTCTACTCTTCCTATATCCTTACCACCATGTATTGTATTTTCTTACCTTACCTATATGTGCCCTGCCCTCCTATTCCCTTCCCTACCTATTCCTCAACTCCCTTGCCCTGCCCTGCCCTGCCCTTCCTTTACCCATGCCGACGCAGCAGGGGTCAGGCAGGGGTGTGGCAGGGAGGTGTGAAGGACGGGAGGGGTGGTTAGGAATGGGGTACTCTGATAATTAGCTTTGATATTAACCCCCACCCCCATCCCCACCCCACCCTATCTCTCAAACTGGCCCCCAGCACTTGACACTCCCCCCCCTCACCCCTACCTAAACCCCCTTCCCCCACCTCACCCACTTGGCTCCTGGAGAGAGAGAGAGAATGTGCCTTTGCCTGTGCATGTGCATGTTTTTCTTTTCATAGATTTTACTGTCTCTCAAGAATCCGCAGAGACACAGGTTTTTTCCATCAGCGTCTTTTGCTTTGGATTCACCAGCCAAATATTCAAAGCCTGTGGGAGAGACAGATAAGAGAGATAACAGGACTCTTACCACCGAGAGGAGAGGGCAAAGTTGATTGACATGATTGCAATAGTTAGAGCGGAACAAGTCTGTAAAAGAAAACCGTTTGGGAAGAGCAGCAAAAAAGAAGAAGAAGAAGAGTATCAAGGTAAACACACGTCGCACCTGGCATCTCATTAAGCCAGGTATAAGACGTCCTCGGGGTGAAGTTGTGAAGCTAATCATGGGCAAGCTAGGCCACTGATGCTTCACAAAGACACATAAACTCTGGTGATGAGATACAAGCTTGGCAATCTTTATTTTTATTATTATGTAGCTTTACTACCTGCCACCTGGGGGAGTGTTGATGATAAAGGCTAGGAGGAGAAGATACAGATTATTACATTGTCTTACACTCTTAACCTACTTCTTTGTACCTTAGGTCACTTTTAACATTACTATATTTTATCTCGATCGACATGCAGTGGTTTGTTGATGTTACTGTTGTTGAATTTGTTATTGCTGTATTTACTGCTTTATTGTTGTTTAGCTTATTATTACCTCCGCCAAGGAGGTTACGTTTTCGCCCCTGTCCGTTTGTTTGTTTCTTCGTTGGTTGGTTTGTGAACAATATTACACAAAAACTATTGAACGGATTTCCACGAAACTTGGTAGAAGAATGAGCCTTGGCCCAGAATAGACTCCATTAAATTTTGGTGCGGATCCGGATAAATGTGCGGATCCAGGATATATTTTTCACTTTCTTTAACATTGCGAGATAGGGCGTTTTTCGACATTTTCGCAAATTTTTCAGTGAATATTGCATGGATCTTGATGGAAAAAAATCAGTCAATTTTAAAATGTTGATATCTACGAATGTGTACAGTTTGGCGCGGATCCATATAAAATTCCGGATCTAGCGGATTTAAATATGCTTTTATAGGGGGGTTGTCTTTTTCCATATTGGATTAGATTTGACTGAATTAAAAGGAACTGCATGTTGGGCCTTGGCTGAGGTATGCGCTCTACTGAGTGCCATTCTAGTTGTTATATTTATTTGCATTTCATTATCATTATTATTATTATTATTATTATCATTATTATTGTTGATGATGATGTTGTTGTTGTTCTTGTTACTATTACTACTACCGTACTGTTATTATTACCATCATTATTAATAGTAGTAGTAGTAGTAGTAGTAGTAGTAGTAGTAGTAGTGGTAGTAGTAGTAGTGGTAGTAGTAGTAGTGGCAGTAGCAGTTGTATTATCATCATCATCATCATCATTATCATTATCATCATCATCATCATTATAATTATTATCATCATCATCATTATTATCATCATCATCATTATCACTTGCATCTGGAGGTCAAATACTTAAAGCGCCTTAGTAGAGAGACGGTCTAGCCTTATCCTCAAACTCCACCCTTAGGCCTTAACACCTTTTCTCAAGTGATTTATTTTCCTTGTTACACCTTACTCTCCTAATCTGTTATATATAATTCCTTCAAACATCGCCATACTCTGCATAAACAACGCACAAAAGGAGACTAACCAGCCATATCCAAAAAATGAATCGCTAAGGAAGAGGTGTTAGGGAAAATACGAGTCACCCTTAACCCTTCAGTCCGATGACGTCTTAAATATTTCTCTAATTTCCTAGGACTACTTGGGGCTACATAGCTCTCTCTCTCTCTCTCTCTCTCTCTCTCTCTAACCAAAACTACTAAGTGCTTCCTCATTAACAGGTGAAGCCAAAAAAACTTGTCTGATTAGCTTACCTTAATGAAGCCTAAGAATCAAGTTGCTCTCTCTCTCTCTCTCTCTCTCTCTCTCTTTCTCTCTCTCTATATATATATATCTATCTCTATCTATCTATCTACCTATCTTTTTATCTCTATCTCTATATCAGTCTATCAATCTATCAGTCTGTCTATCTATCTATCTAACTATCTCTCTCTCTCTCTCTCTCTCTCTAAGAAAGTTAATGAAGTAAAAAAAAATCCATCTATTAAATATCTAACTCATTCTAGATTAACACCCCTTCCAGAAAAAAATTAACAGATTTATTTTTTTATTTAAGTAAAGATAATAATTAAGGAAACAAGGAAGACTAGGAAATAAATCGTCTTCTGCCTATTTATCGTCTCCTTTACTGACAACGCCACTGTACTTCTCCTTTTTTATTTTTTATGTTATTTATGTGTGTATTTGGTAACTTATTTAGTCATTACAAAGCTCACTTGACCCTGCCTCCACCCGTCCTTAGGTGATGATGATGATGATGATGATGATGATGATGATGATGATGATGATTTATATACTTATTCTTTTTCTTTTTCTTTTTTTTTTTACGTGTCAGGGGCGCATCCAGCTCTTCTCTCTTTCTCTCTCTCTTTCTTGCTTTCTTTCTTGTCTGGAAATCTCTCTCCCCTCGTCCTCATTCAGCACAAACTAAATCCACCTGTGTGTGTGTGTGTGTGTGTGTGTGTGTGTGTGTGTGTGTGTGTGTGTGTGTGTGTGTGCTTATATTTGTTTGTGTTTGTGTAGGTGCTTATGTGTGTTTGTGTTTGTGTAGGTGCTTATGTGTGTTTGTGTTTGTGTGGGTGCTTATGTGTGTGTGTGTGTGTGTGTGTGTGTGTGTGTGTGTGTGTGTGTGTGTGTGTGTGTGTGTGTGTGTGTGTGTCAGCCTAAGGAACCCTCATAAAACTTTCACTGCCCCAAAAAACATGGCCACTGCATTCACTGTTATCTAAACGATGGGATTTATGCCGCCCAGTGGATGCGTCAAGCCAGGATGCTAGAAAATGAAGCGAATAGAGATAGACGAAGGAGTAACTGAAGGAGGAGCACGAAGGAGTAACTGTAGGAGGGTGATGGAGTAACTGGAAGAGAAGAGCGAATGAGTGACTGAAGGAGGAGGACGAGAACGAAACAGTAAAAGGGTGAAGGAGTAACTGTAGGAAAGTGAAGGAGTAACTGAAGGAGAAGGAGTAACTGTAGGAAGGTGAAGGAGTAATTGTAGGATAGTGAAGGAGTAACTGTAGGAGGATGAAGGAGTAACTGTAGGAGGGTGAAGGAGTAACTGTAAGAGGAGGGCGAAGGAGTAACTGAAGAATGAGAACGAAGGAGTAACTGCAGAAGGAGGAGGGCGAAGAAGTAACTGAAAGAAGAGACCAAAGGAGTGAGTGTAGGACGGCGAAGGAGTAACTGCAGGAGAAGGAGGGCGAAGGAGTAACTGTAGGATGCGAGGGAGGGGGGAGTGGCACACGGTCGGGACATACAAGTGTTGCCCTGGGGATCCTTATCTGGGGAGGTCAGGGGTCAGAGTATCGTTTTTCCGGGGTCGTGCTGGAGAGGGGCGCCTTCACGTGGTGGCACACGATATAAGAACAACAGGCCAAGGTCAGGGTCACATGGGAAGGTCAAATTAAACACCTTTTTTCCGATATACACCAAACTTTGCATACGGAATCAGGGTAAGACTTGGATGAAAGGTAGTAGCAGCAGCAGTAGTAGTAGTAGTAGTAGTGGTAGTAGCAGTAGTAGCCCTAGATTCAAATGAAACGTGAACATGGTGGACTGTAGGCTGGTGCTGTCCTTCTCTGGCAGTCCACCATCCTCCTTTCGGTGGATAGGGAGGGAGCTGATGGACGTTTGTAAAGCCATATAGAGGACCCGCTTGGTTATATCAGTGCCACCACATGAAGGCATCTCTCTAGTACCCAAGAAGAGGTAGAAGAAAAGAGAAAAAAAAAAAAGGATTATAAAACACAAGAAATACTGCTAAACACCTATCCTTCTTTCACCTTAACTTGGCCCAGATTTTCGTCCTTACGCAGCTTATTTCACGTAGCTCAGCGGCAGAATAAGGCAATACTGCGGCTCTACATCCTCACCATAGCACTTCTTCGAGACTGGCATCATATTCAAGTGTTAATCTATTGTTAAAACTCAGCATTCAAGATGGAGAGATGGAAATTTTAGGCCAAGTTAGAGCAAAAAGGATATAGTTTGTGTGTACGGAGGTGGGGAGGAGAGGACTGGCTAGAGAGGGGTCGGTGTGGCGTTCTATTAAGCGACCGGGAACTGAAAACCAAAAACGAGGACTAAGGAAGAAAAAATCACATCAATATATTTTAGTAATTTCACTTTAAGATAATAGTTGTACTTCATCTTTTTTTTTTTTTTGAGCTGCCTAAATTATAATGCCCTAGATTACTGCTTAATTTGCTTATTCTTGTTTGTTTGTTTTTTTTGAACTGTGGAACTCCCATAACTTCACCATTAAGTCATAGTTTCATGAAATTGAATAAGCCTTATACATGAGGTAGAAATGAGTCTCCTTGGTTCTTAGCCAAATTTACCGTCCAAACTTAGTCACCATCTGGCCCAAAAGGAGGAAATATATCCCAGGTTAAGGAAAATGCAAGAAAGTGATACGGGAAATTCTGTTTGACTCCATCGTGGCCTGGGTTAGTCAAAGGAAGAAATTACACCTGCTTATTGAGGTTGTCCTTACTGTGAAAAAAAAAAACGACAGGTGAAGTTGTGCTTACTGTGAAAAAAAAAAAACAGTTGAATTTGTGCTTACTGTAGAAAAAAAGTTGAAGTTGTGCATACTGTAGAAAAAAAAAAAAGAGCAGTTGAAATTGTGCTCACTGTAGAAAAACGGCAGTTGAAGTTGTGCTTACTGTGAAAAAAAGGGCAGTTGAAGTTGTGCTTACTGTGAAAAAAAGACAGTTGAAGTTGTGCTTACTGTGAAAAAAAGGGCAGTTGAAGTTGTGCTTACTGTAATAAAAAGAC
Organism: Coenobita brevimanus; assembly: GCF_032717465.1. Lineage (NCBI taxonomy): Eukaryota > Metazoa > Arthropoda > Malacostraca > Decapoda > Coenobitidae > Coenobita > Coenobita brevimanus. Next base: position 2,802,777 of record NC_136979.1, read on the forward strand.
AGTTGAAGTTATGTTTATTTTAAATGATACAACTTTGGCCCGACTTGGACACTCTACCACCCCCTCTCCCCCTCCCTCTATGCCGCCCTGCCTCATACACTACCTCTAAAGAAAAAAAAAAGAAAATTAAAGCAAGGAAAAAAGAAAAAATATAGACAAGAAAAGAGAAAAATGTGATAAGCCTTAGATTTCCCTTCTCGATTAGCTTTCCACGAAGGGAGAGGCATTTTCTTGTTAGCGTAGATAACTTGCTTGCGGGCCGGGCTAACGGTGCTGGGGAGGAGGGGTGGGGGAGGGGAGTTAGCTGGGGTGAAATACGGAAGGGATGCAGCGGGGAGGCGTGGGGGGCTAGGAGAGATTGAGAGAGGAAGATTAGAATTCATATTAAATCAACTGCACGAGAGATACTAAGGTAGATGATCAATTTAGAGGAAAGGTGGGATGAGGAGGGGTGACGTGGAGGGATGGAGAGGTGGGATGGAGAAAATTTGGAAGGGGGAGAAAATGTTGGAGGTAGGGAAGGAGGGGGAGAGGGTGCTGAGGAAGGGAAGGTGAAAAGGGGCGATGTGGAAAGATTGGACAGGTGAGAAGAGGTTGAGTGAGGGTGAGGATGGAAGGATGGAGAGAATATGGAGGAGATGGAGGGGCAAGAGAGGTGGAGAGAGGAAGGAAGAAAAGAGGAGTGGAGAGAAAGTGGAACAGGGAGAGGAAAAAGCGGGTGAGGAAGGTCGGGGTGTTACGAAGCAAAGACAGGTGGAATGGGACGAGAAGGGAGAGAAGGAGGAGAAAGAGCGAGTGAGAAAGGAAGAGAAAGGGAGCGAGATGAGATGGAGAGAGGGAGACTGAGAGAGAGAGAGAGGGCGTGAGAGATAGAGTGATGCGAAAGGAGAAAATGTGAGAAATAGACTGGAAGAGAAAAGGAAAGATAAAGTGGGAGTGTAAGGGAAGAGGTAGGATGGAGAAAGACTGAAAGAGAGAGAGGGTGAGGCTGAGAGGGGTGAAATGAGATAAAGAAAATGAGGGAGAGAGAGAGAGAGAGAGAGAGAGAGAGAGAGAGGTGAGAGACAGACAGACAGACAGACAAAGCGGGAGGAGACAGGCAAACACACAGAGACAGAGACAGGACGGGCAGAGGTCAGAACAGAATGATGGACAGAGGACAAGGCCGTAAAAAAAGACAACAATAGAAGAGAGAGAGAGAGAGAGAGAGTGAGAGAGAATACAGCCACTCCACATCAAGAAAAATAAACTAAGGAAAGACGTACAAAATATGTAGAAATATTGACGTTTAATCTTGTTACCACCAGACGATTTAACTCAGCTTTGGGATAGGGATTTGGGGCTGGAGGATTTAGATATAACCTTAATTAATCTCTTTAATATGGGAGGCAGTACCTAAGCTGAAGGAAATCGTCTGAAAACAGGGATGAATTAGAGTTGTCACCGAGAGAAGAGAGATGACGCAAGCTGAATAAAATCGTCCGGTTGCAGGGAAGAATTAGCTAAGGCAAGGTGTCACCAGGGAAGGAACGTAGAGCAAGATGAAGGAAATCGTCTGGGGAAGAATTGGCTAAAGAGAGATGTCACAGAAGGAAGGAAGGCAAACCAGCAGAGGTGAGGGTTGGAAAGGAGGTTTGGGGGAAGCGGTATTTACACTGGCACAAACATGGGGTAGGACGGTGACTGGACGGTATGTGACTCTGAGACAGGTACGATGGTGACGGAGAGAGACAGAGAGAGACTGGGATGGGTAGGGAGAGACAGAGACTGGGAGGGGTAGGGAGAAACAGGGAGAGCTAGAGAGAGACTGGAAGGGACAGGGAGAGACTGGAAGAGACTGGAATGGGTAGGGAGAGACACAGAGAGACTGGAAGGGGTAGGGAAAGGCAGGGAGAGACAATGAAAGACTGGAAGGGGTAGGGAAAGGCAGGGAGAGACAAAGAAAGACTTGAAGGGACAGAGAGAGACTGGATGGTACAGGGAGGGACTGGAAGAGACTGGAAGGGACTGGAACAGAATGGAAGGGATAGGGAGATACTGAAAGAGACAGAGGGAGGCAGAGACAGACTGGGAGAGATTGGGAGGGGCAGGGACAGGCAAGGAGAGACAAGGAAAGGCTTGGAGTGGGCGAGGAGAGACGGGGAGGAATGTAGGAAAAAGGACAGAGGTGAGACAGCGGCTCAAAAAAAGAAAGAATGTCAGACAGAAGGGAGTTTGGACAGGC
>NC_136979.1:2810000-2812500 GCF_032717465.1 Coenobita brevimanus
TTACTGATCAGTCATGCCATTGAAATTACCTCTCTCTCTCTCTCTCTGCCTGACCGATGCAGTGAGTCTTAAAGAGGACGGATGAGGCAGGATAGAGGTCATAGGTCACTCCTCACCCGCTGGGAACACGGGGGTCAGCATGGCACACTGAATGACCAAGTGGAGGCACACACACACACACACACACACACACACACACACACACACACACACACACACACACACACACATCTATTTTACTCTTTTCTCCTTTCTCTTCACTTCACTCCTCACCTCATCTCGTTTTTTTTAACCTAGCATGACCTCATCTCTCTCCATCTCACCCATTCTCGCCTGGCTGAGATGTGTAGATAGTTTATTGGCTAACCTAACAGACGATAATCAGATCTAACGGCCCTAACATGTATTCAGTGTGGACGGTGGGTGTTGGTGCCGAAGGGGTGATGTGAGGAGGTGTATGGCACGTAGGAGAATTGCTGGGCATCATGAAACGGGCCACTAAACCTATGCCCAGAATTGGACGCCTACAAAATAATAATAATAATAATAATAATAATAATAATAACAATAATAATAATAACTTAGCTTTCCGTACCCTGACCTAACCTAACCCCACCCTGACCTAATCTAACCTCACCTTGACCTAACCTAACCTCACCCTGACCTAACCTAACCTCACTCTGACCTAACCTAACATCACCTTGACCTAACCTAACCTCACCCTGACCTAACCTAACCTCACCCTGACCTAACCTAACCTCACCCTGACCTAACCTAACCTCACCTTGACCTAATCTAACCTCACCCTGACCTAACCTAACCTCACCCTGACCTAACCTAACCTCACCCTGACCTCTCCTAACCTTATCTTGTTGGCTCTGACCTTACATAACCCAAAATCCAGATAAAATAGATAACATTCATAAGCCTTATCGAATTCCAATACCTGTGTTGACCTTTTCCACTGCTCCGGGGGAAAAAAAATAAAAAGAAAAAAAGAAAAAAGAAAAATATATATAAAGATTAATGTAAAATAGAAAAAGGTCACAGCTACAGAAATTTGAGTCCATGTTTATCATTTTGAGGATGGATTATTATCATTATTATTATTATTATTATTATTATTATTATTATTATTATTATTATTATCATTATTATTATTATTATTATTATTATTATTATTATTGTAGTAGTATTAGTAGTAGAAGTAGTAGTATTAGTAGCAGTGGTGGTAGTAGTAGTAATAGTAGTAGTAGTGGTAGCAGTAGTAGCTGTAGTAGTAGTAATAATGTCGTTGTTGTCGTGTTAGTATTATTGTCGTTATTATCGCTACCATTTGAACCCCTTCCTTACCGGTGGTTCTCCTATGCTAAAATATATTATCTGGTTCCAGCAAGAAAATAAAATGGAGAGAGAGAGAGAGAGAGAGAGAAGGAGAGAGAGAGAGAGAGAGAGAGAGAAGGAGAGAGAGAGAGAGAGAGAGCGAAGGAGAGAGAGAGAGAGCTAAGAAAGGAAGAAAATTATAATCTAGAATATCAGCTTAGCAAAATTCCACACAACCAAAACAAAAAAACAGCCAACGCAAGTCTAAGTCAACGAGGAAATCAAAATACAAAGCCCACATTCCCTGATTCTAAGCCCGGGGAGCCTCTAAATTCTAACCAAACTTCTAACAGTCCTCCCGGTGTGTTAGGAGGAGGGTGTGGCCGCGACAGGTATGCAGGTAGACTCATTAGCATGGCCAGGTAAGGGGGGCGGGAAGGTTGAACGAGGCGGGTAGGAGAGTAAGAGAGATACAAGTGAATAACAAATGAGACAGAACTGGAATGGAGTGAGTTTCTGGTGAACCAAGAATCCAAATAAATAGATAGACAGACAGATGGATAGATAGATAGACAGAGAGGTAGATAGACATAGGAACAGACATCGAGCTGAAGGAAGTAATGAGCGAGGACTGGATTTGTGATTTTGTCTGAAGATGAGGAAAGAGAAATTGAATCGAAGCAATAATAATACGTAACTTAGAATAAAAAAGGTAATGAAATATTAGACAGACTGAAAACGACACACACACACACACACACACACACACACACACACACACACACACACACACACACACACACACACACACACACACACACACACACACACACACACACACACACACACACACACACACACGACTACTTTCTGTACAGGTTTTGGATAAAGAGGTCATCCCGTACAAAGAAGGAAGAATTCAGCTCCCCCTCCCATCACCCTCAACCAAATATTTCAGAACCGTAAGCCATTTCAGCGCCTCTCTCTAGGTTTTCTCTTCCCAGGATTGTCACGTTTATTTAATTTGACCTTAACCTAACTTAATCTGACCTAACCTAACCTATCCTGACCTAACCTAACCTAACCTAACTCAGCCTACGATCACCTGGACCCTAAAAAATAAAATGAAATAAAATAAAATAACTCCAGTATAGTTTTTAAAAAAATCTACCCCCTC
>NC_136979.1:2817500-2827500 GCF_032717465.1 Coenobita brevimanus
TTCCAACTAACACCACACCGTTTCTTGGAACTGAGGGTGAGTCATAGGAGCCCGAGAGAGTTAGTAAGCCCCAGATACATATTTTCACACATTCTTGAGCTTAAGCTGCTGTGTATGAGAGGGCTTATTTGTACTTGTCTTTCCTCATATATCTGCCATACTTCACAACCAAACTACAGGTGATTAAAATGAAAAATACGAAAAGATGAATATTTTTTATAATAGCAAACTTAAGGAGGCTTGTTTATCTGAAAATTGCTTAAAAACTTGATAAATATAGACCTAGACAGTTACAAAGTCCATCTATACCCAGACGTCTTTATTCCAAAAAGAGATGGCCACAAGCGAATCGGCTCCATGTAATTCTGTCCTCCTCCAACAGGCTGTCCTCTCTCCAGCTCAAAACCCTTTCATTCGTATACCTCTCCAACCAATCCCTCATCTTATCGTCGGCTTTCTACGTGAATTATTTGCGTAGGAGGAGAGTGAAGTGGCTGAGACACAGGCAATGTTGAATGTCAGCGTATTGATGTCTACTCTGGCCCCTGCAACTCCATCCACCAAATCACCAGCAGACCAAGTATTCATGAAGGATCCTATGACTCACTCTCAGTTTAAGAAAATCGTCTGGGATGGAATACTAGAATCATCTCAACTATGAGATAATTAATGGTACCAGTTTTAACACTCAGGTTCTGTAGCTAAAATAAATAAATAAAATAAAATAATTCATCAGGGAGAAGTAAGAATAAAACACGAGAGGAGAGGCAACCATGAGAGGGTTAGTGAGAAATTAATAACCTAGAAGAGAACATTGAAAATCACAGTTCTAGAAAAAAAAAAAAAAAAATGCCCAGGAAGAAGTGCTACGAAATCGCCAACAGCAACGAGAGGAAGGCGGGAAACTGGAGGCACTAAACCTTCAGCCACAGGACGTCATACATAGTTTATTTATTTATTTATATATTTATTTATTTATTGCTTCTGTAGTCCATTTGCTTTCATCTAAGGGAACTGGGTCACCCTTACAACAATACAGCACTTTATTTAGCAAGTTAACAGTGTGGGTAGAAGTGAGGATTCCTTTTTTTAGTCCACCTCTGACAATTTTATTTAGCTTAAAAGATAATCCATGGCAACCAAAAGGGGGGCTAAAATTAAATTAGGTTTTCTGGAACCGAATTGACAAAGAAAAATAAATAAAGTTAAAAATATCCACAAGTTAGACACAGAACCAGTCATGTACCGCCTGGGACAAAAGTTTGTGTCATATACAACTTCTCCTATTTCTCTTCTGGCTAATATTCCTAACCTAAGAGTGGCTTGGTATGTTTTTCTGCCCATAGATGATTCTCTCTGATACGATGCGTCAGGGAGGAAGGTAACAGGCAGGCTCAAAATGTGACACAGATGCAGTGAAAAAGTAGGCGAATTTTTTTGCTAACTGTAGGTCCGTGCACCACGATATCAAACTGCCCGTGTAACCAATTAACTGCCCAATTACCCTGCTCAACCAGTTTATCGGGTAATTGGCGAGAATTTAAGACAATCAGGGTTTATCATATTAGGTATTCGAATCCTCATACTGTTCCCTGTCTCAGCGTGGGGTCAGTTTGGCGTCCTTTGGGTCAGCTCTTACTACTTTACTATTTAGACTATTTAGACCAGTATTTAGCCTGATAGTCAGATACCAGCCCCCCAGACACCTACCGCTTTTATACCAGCCATTCAGCTACCAGCCAGTCACACACCAACCAGTCACACACCAACCAGTCACACACCAACCAGTCACTACTATGACACATAAACAAGCTAAAAAGCAATCCGAGAGCGCATACTTATGCCAGCACCAATAAAATTATTAACTGATGTAATTTCTCTTTCTTACAAGGCAAATTGTACGGTTTAAGTCTGTCCTGTTACACTGTCTCAGCGAGGGCATACCTCCACCAACGTCAATAAAACTTACGATTTATTCCTGTATCCGAAATCCACCTCAAAACCTAATCAACTCTTCCTGACCTGCTGCCCACCCATCCACTACGTTTGACTGAAATCCGATAACAACTTTTTAAGATATCTTGTTTACAAACACGAGTGAATATGCACCATCCGTCCAACTTCGTTGGCGTGGTAATGAATTTCTGAAGCGTTCATTAAAGCGCTAGTGGAAAATATATGAGTGGCTTTTGGAGGTGATCCTCATAAAGCCTTCATTTTCATCTTAAACTCGGAGATGGATGGAACAAAGATCTGTGACGCCTGAGGGGGGTGTGGGATCAGTGACAGTTACTACTGAACAGAAGCATCTACGTCACCCTGAAAAGGTGCGGGTGGGAGATAACTCTGATAGGGATGTCTATGGAAGGTGTAGGTGTGGTGACTGCCGAACCATGTGTTCTAGTCGAGGATGTTCCCATGTGCTCCTGCCCACAGAATCAGCAAACTATCAAACACCCATATGAACACGGGATCTGGGCCATGTACTAGAAATTCGAGTACTCTTACAATATTCCTTCTCAGTGTCTGCTGTGTCTGAGCCTTTCATTTCGCGCAAGTGCAATGTTCAGCGTCAGCCAAGAGCTATCTGTCAATAGGCATAAAGGTGACATCTATAACCAGCCTACAGCGGTGGGTGGGGTGAATACACCTGTGGTATGGCCTTGCTCCTGCTTTTCCCTGGCGATGATCAATAACAAACCAGCCTCCCTGTATTCCCTATGGGCAGCTGCAACAGGTGTGTCAGCTGGGGGTATGTGGCAGGTGATGGAACAAAAGGCAGTCAGATCCTTCAAGTAGATGTGTGAACTACCCTGACTGAGATATACTAAAAGACTTGTGACCACATCCCTCTCTTACCTTCGAATTCAGTTTGCAAGAGGAACAAGAGATGTATAGGGGAAGATTTTTACACTCTTCCCTGACTTCCTACAAACACCAATTTAGCTTATTACAGCTTTCCTCTCGTTTTTTTTTTTTTTTCCTGAAGAACAATACATGCGAGGAACTGACAACCTTAATTCCTTAACTTACCCGCTAAAACAAATTTGAATTAAGAGAGGGACTAGATCTTGAATTTGTTCGTAGGTTCCTGCCTTGACTTCTGTATTGTCCTTCCCTCCTTTTGTACAGGCCTTGCGTCCCTTTCACTTAGGCTTTTTTTTTTTCACTTAGGCTTTTTTTTTTTTTTTTTTAATGCATTGTGCAGTTGACCCTTGTGCGGTGTGGTGCGGTGAGGATCTGTCCGTTCTCCCCTTTGGGGCTAAGATGCGAATAAATGTGTTTGAATGGATGAGTAAATGGAGAGTGAGTCGTCCTGTCTCGGCTACCTCCCTTTCCTTGGGGGAAGCAGCCTAGGTATATAGATAGATAGATAGATAGGAAGAAGGAACCAAAGGCCACGAGCCTGCAATAACTGTTCCTTCCAAGAGAAAAACAAACTACAAGAGAGAGCCAAATTCTAGATCCTTTTTTTTTTTTTTTTTTTTTTTTCCAGGACTCCACATCTTCCTCCCCCACCCACCTCAGCCTCCTCATGTATGTGGTCGAGCCAGGGGACGGTGTAGACGCTTACGGTGGGATGAGGGGCAGAGAAGTGTCATCCAGAGCTGTGACAGTCAAATCTGTGGCCAGTAGGGTCTCTTCATTACTGCGTTTGCAAAATGTCCTTTCCAGAAAAAAAATGGACAACGGAGGACCAGTCTAAATTTCGTTCATTTCGAGATGCCAACGCTACGTTTATGGGATTGGCTGTTTGAGGGAAAGACAGACAGACAGGAAGACAATTATATAGTTGACATGTTCTGTTCTCTACATGAAGTACTAAGTTAGAAGTACCAATCAGAAAGTTGGACATAAACTGAGTGCCTTCCAAGGAGTACTGAGTGTCCGTCATTATGCAGGCGCGAGGCAAGCACACAGTTCAGAGGAGTGATAGCAGAGAGAGACGCAACACAACATGCGACAGTCACTTGCCAGCCAATCAGTTACTCGGCAGTCAGTTACTAGTCACTCAGATACCAGCCAATCAGATCCTGGCAGACGGTGAAGAGTGAAGGCACAATCTTGGAGCCATTTAAATGATAACAGTGGCTGTCTGGCGTCCCCCATCCTCCCCATCCCCTCTCTCCCTGCCTCTACACTCTCTTGCTTCCTTCCCACCCCCACCCCACCCTCCCCCTCCCTCCTCCTTCCTTTTCTTGTTCCATACACCCTCTTCTTCCCTCCCCCTGTCTCCAGTTCCTACATCCCCCCCTCCCTTCGTCTCCTCGTCTCCTGTTCCTCACACCATTCCCTTTACTTCTCACTCCACCTACCGTCCTCTACACCCTCCTCCTTCCTCCCTGTCTCCTTACCCTACTCTCTCTCCTTCCTTCTCCCCCTACCTTTCGTCTCGCGTCCCCTACACCCTTCGCCCTCCGTCTCCCGTTCCCTGCACCCTCCCCCTCCTCTACCCTCCACCTCTTCTATCTTTCTCTTGGCAACAGACGACGCCACCCCGTCCCCGCCTCCGCCGCCGCCATTACTACTACTACTACCTTTTGGGGTTGAATCGTAGCAAAGAAGTCACGCCTCATTTCTGTTCAGGTCTGAAATACGAAAGTTAACCAATATTCTCAGTCTTTCATATACTCACCTGACCAATTCTGGAACTATTTTCATCAGTCTGTATTTTCCTTTTTTCACACGCAGTTTGTTCAGGAACCTCGATATGAACGGATCTTGAATTTTGGCTAAGCTTTTGTTCAACTATCTCTCTAAAAAAAAAAAATGCAACTTTTCGTGGGTTTCCTGGCTCTGATCTTTTATTTTCTCGTGTGTGTGTGTGTGTGTGTAATTCACCGGGCAGGTCAGGATCACTAGATGGTCGTGATCGTCAGCACTTTACCCTCCCGGAAGGGAGCTGAGAGCTCATATAGTCCGATCTAAGGGCAAGGCTGTGACCTTCACACACGCACACACCCGTCCCCTTGCTTAAGGGGGACAGTAACCACCCACTTCGTCAGTGAAACTTTTCGCAACCTGAGCGAGGCGCGAACTCCCGTCCACCAGTTGGCAAGCGAGAACGTTACCACTGCACCAGCGAGCAGTGCAGTGTGTGTGTGTGTGTGTGTGTGTGTAAACTAATGAACAGGTCACAACAAGACGTAGCCAAAATCCAGGGTTAAAAGTGTATATCTGAAAAACAGGATGCGTGTGCCAAGAGAGAGAGAGAGAGAGAGAGTTAGACAGATTGAAAAATGGACATTAAAATTTACTTAGAAATATACAGTGGATTGATAAATAAGTTAACACTGACAGACAGACACATACACCCACACACACACGCACACACACACACACACACACACACACACACACACACACACACACACACACAGACAAACACAAGGATGGACAAACAGACATACATACAAATAAAGTCATATTACAGATATTCAACTGTTTTCACTAATATAAATGAAAGACAGCAAACAGGAGCCAATACGATCTGGAGAGAGAGAGAGAGAGAGAGAGAGAGAGAGAGAGAAATCGATACCAGAACTGAAGGTCAAGGTGTAGGCTCTCTCCTATCTTTTTTTTTCCTCTCTCTCTCTCTCTCTCTCTCTCTCTCTCTCTCTCTCTCTCTCTCTCTCTCTCTCTCTCTCTCTCTCTTCGTCGGCGTTACAGGGTCGATATGGTCTTTTTTTCACTCTCACATCCTGAATATTAAGCCTTAGTTATGAGGCAAAAATGAGTCTCCTTGGTTACTAGTCAAAATAACCGTTCACGCAATATAAATCCTAAGTCATGACTGCCTGAAATTCGATGAGGTTAGAAATGAGTCTCCTTGGTTACTAGTCAAAGTCATCCTCCAGACTGACTACACTTTGCCATCAACTAAGCTGAAAATAGGGCTATAGATTTTTGTCAAGTGAAAATATACGCTATACTCCTGTTACTCTAACTTGGTCCAAAATTGCCATCTCTCCCTATTCAGCGCTGAGTTGTTACCGTAGATTAACACTACAATATGCCGCTAGTCACGAAGAAGTGCTATGGAAAGGACGTAGAGCCGTAGTATTGTCTTTTTCTACCACTGAGCTACGTGAAAGAGGATGCATTAGGACGAAAATCTGGGCTGAGTTAAGGTGAAAAGAGTATGGTATGATATTTATGCAATTTACGTGTGTGTGTGTGTGTGTGTGTGTGTGTGTGTGTGTGTGTGTGTGTGTGTGTGTGTGTTTGTGTGTGTGTGTGAGAGAGAGAGAGAGAGAAGAAATCCATCCCACCCTCCTATTCCCATTCGTTCCCCCCTTCCCTCACCCCCCCAAACGCGGATGTTCCCGGGTCACTGACTGGATTATAAGGTCAGGGGTCACGCTTGGAGTCAGCCTAGGAATGGATAAGGTCACATGAGAACCGTATTTTCCTGACCTTTCCTCTTGCATCTCTTCCTGACCATACCCTTTCCTCTCCAACCTGGCCCAAAATTGCCATCCCTCCATCTAGAATGCTGAGTTTTAGCAAGAGATTAACATTAAAATATGATACTAGTCACGAAGAAGTGCTATGGAAAGTATGTAGAAACGCAGTACTGTCTTATTAGGCCATTAAGTGAAATAATCTGGAAGAGGAGAAAATCTGAGCCAAGTGAAGGTGAAAGGAGTAGAGTTTATTTTGTGTGTGTGTGTTTATTAGTGTACGTCCATTTCACGTCTAGTCAGGCTTATCACATTTATATCAGCTTATCAGGTCACACACACACACACACACACACTTATATTACGTACACTGACCCGCACAAGCACTCCACAAGCATACTAGCATTACACAAACACATACCCACGCAAAACACTCGGCCATACTCGTTGACATACTCCCCAACTTAGCGTCCTCGGCCTTTCATTTTAACACCTTCATCCTTCCCGACTTCCTTCTCACAGTTCAGTCCACTCCTAGTAATTATTTAAAACGTACTCCTTATGCTGTACACTTCAGAGCTTCCAGTTTGCCCTAATTTTGCACTTTTTAGCACAAAGAAACTCTTTTTCTCTTGTGCACATTCTCATTAAAAGAAAACGGCATCTTTTCATTGGCTCACAAACTTAAATATTCCGACACTAGCTTAGTTTTGGCCAGTTCAGTGTAAATGGTGAAACTGACTCGCTAGGTGAACAGTGTGCGTGGTGGTTAAACAAGAACATGGCGTCTGAACAAGCTGTAGTGGTTGATGCTACTGAACTGTTATGTACACAGTTTGCGTGGTGACTGGACAAATGTGTGGTTGTTTATAAGTGGCAGTTTAAGTCTCAGTTCTTCCTCTCCCTATTACATGGAATATTCACACACACACACACACACACACACACACACACACACACACACACACACACACACACACACACAGCTAATCCACTAGAGAGAATCCAGCGTGATTTCTTAATGCTGTGTAAACTCCAAGACAGAATCAGGTGGCTTAGGAGGGAAGGAAGGAAAGAAGGAAGGAAGGACAGATGGATGAAAGGAAAGAAGGAGGGAGGGAAGGAATGAAGGAATGAAGGAGGGGAAGGAAGGAAGGAAGGAGGGAAGGAAAGAAAGAAGGATGGATGGTAGAAAGGACGACCTAGGAAGGAAAAAAAAGAAAACGTGGGAAGAAACTTTTAGGCAGAAAGAGAGGAAGGAAGGAAAGGTTTAGAAAGGAAGGAAGTAATATTACAAAGAATATCCTCGATCTGAAAGGTTAAATAAATATACACAATAATAGTACCAAACAGAAGATATCGGTGTATGTTGTAAATTAAAAATCTTGAAACACATAATTATGGTCACCTTCAAAAAGTCTTCGGGATTTTATATCCTCATTTCACATCAGTCAACCCTCCAGCCCAAGGACGTCAACTTTATCTTTTTCTTTTTTCCATCTCACTATTTTATTCAGTTTTGAGGAGACTTCAAGAAATAAAATCGTCTGGCAGTCGTAAAAATAAAATACAGAAAGACGTCACTGTGATGAGTTAGTCCTGTCTATTAAATTTCTCATTATTATTATTATTATTATTATTGTTATTATTAACATCATCATCACAACCATCATTATTATTATTAGTAGTAGTAGTAGCAGTCCTGCCGCTACCAATTATATTCTCTATTTGAAATTTCCCTCTCAGTGAAGGGGTTAATGAAGGCTAAATCAACCCCACCAGAACATTAAATCCCTTCTGACCTCATTAAACTCACCCGGAGAGGACAAAAGTAAAGTGACAAAGGCGCTCTCGTTTTCCTCTATAATATATATATATATATATATATATATATAAGTAAAAGAGTCTGAAATGGTGAAACTTAACGTAAAAAGACTGTAAAAGCGATGAAAACCTCAAACAGAATTTATGAGCGTTTGACTGCATTCCATTGAGGTAAATTGCTATACTGTTGCAAATGTATTGAAAAAACGCAAACCAACGCCTTTAATGTTGACTTTAAACGGGACAATATATTCTGGCCCCTTCCGTTCGAGTACGTCATTTATATTTTAATTCTAACTTTGACCAGACGATTTTATTCAGCTGACGAGGCCACCTAGGTGGGGAAGAGGTTAATGAAAGCTGTATCTAACCCCTCCAGTTCCAAAAATCTATAACATGCTAATATTTATCGCCCAGAGAGAGAAAATACAAAATGAAAACTACCTCATCGCTGGGACTATAACCTTGCCCAGAGTTTTGTTCTTCTGCAGCTTATTTCACGTAGGTCAGTGGCAGAAAAAGAAATTACTACAGCTCGTGCATCCTTTCCGTAGCTCTTCTTCGTGACTAGCACCATATTCTAACGTCAGTCCCTTGTTACAACTCAGCAGGCAATTTATGAGTTCGTTTGCATTCGAGTGTGATGTTAATAGTCATATCGACCCAAGTATGAGAAAGCGCGAACGGATCCCTTTAATATTAATATCAAACAATGTATATAATATCTTTTAAATATACTTAATTAATATAGTACACACTTCAAACGATTTAATATTTTTTACTCGAAAATATGCTTCTGATATTCTCTTCAAACGCCATCGTGCCCTTCAGACAGTCAGTTTATTCAGTTATCACTTTGAGTAGTGTTACATCTTTATAATATACTGTTGTTTAAATATACTAAGGAAGCCGCTAATAGTCACTTCAAACGGCCTAATACCCCTTACATACTGTATACTCAATCAATATACTTTTGCGCCATGTCAGCTCGTAGTAGCCCGTCCATGAACCTGTAAACACACACAACAGCGTTCGTTTGCATTCGAGTGTGACGTAAATAGCCACATCGACGTACGTATGTGAGAAAACGCGAATGGAAGCCTCTGATATTCACATCAGACTGTGTAACAACTTTTAAATATACTCACTTATTATAGTTTCCCGCCATGACAGCCTCGAGTCGCCTGTGCATGAGTCTATAAACAAAAACAAACGTCCTCGCCGCCTCCGACCGCCTTGCCATCTCGAAAGGAAACTGACAGGGAGCCATTATGTAATTAATTGGCAATCGAGAACGTCTGTCAGCCTAAACACATTATCAGAAACGTTAGCGGGAGCGATGGTGCGAAGTTACTTGAAGGATACTGATGCATGAACTAAATTACATGTGAAACTGTTTTGACTGGACAGAAGGTGCTGGAGGGGGGGGGGGTTCGTGCAGAGCCACTGACATTGCTGGACCGCTCCGCTGCCTGGTTGTATAAAAGCACCTCAAGTCCGTCACTATCCTCTTGAAGGGGGTTGGGGGACTGCAGGAGGAGGGTAACTTCAGTCTGCAAAATATTATGTTCACATTCAGATGGCCCTGGGGCTGCTGTTGCAGCTGCTACTGGACCATATTTCTTGGCTCAAGATCTTTCGTAGGTAACCACTCTTCGTCAGGGTCTCTTTGTGCAGTACCCCGTAATATCCTATTATATATATTACTGATGCATACTATGCCGATATTAAAGAGACGAACTGCGTGAAAAACAAAATGAAGGTGCAATATC